>NC_141072.1:14658682-15096182 GCF_041138505.1 Cibotium barometz | reverse complement strand
AAGATAATTTGTAACAACAAACAAAATCAATGTGAGAGCAAGCAAAAAAGAAACTAATTCTACTCTTTATGTTTTTATGTTCTTTGTTTTCTATTGCTAACACACGATATGTGTGTGTGTGTGTGTGTGTGTGTGTGTGTGTGTGTGTAGATCTTTAGGCCAAAATTAATCCTCCTATCTAAATCGTAATTTTTCTAAGGTTTTAGATTATTTCTTTTAAATAAAAACAAAATATTTATTCTACTCTCTCTCTCTCTCTCTCTCTCTCTCTCTCTCTCCTCTCTCTCTCTCTCTCTCTCAACATAATATAATATATAATGTTATATAAGTAATATTATATATAATATACATATATATAATTTTTATATACTTGTATTTTTTGTGTGTATTACACACACACACACACACACGCATATATTATATTTAAAAGTTTATTTCTTTTTATTCAAAGGAAAACAAAAAATAAACAAATTTGTTTGTCTTTTTTTACTTATAATATTTATTCTACTTATATATATGCACGTGTGTGCACGTGCATATGCAAATGTATATGTGTGTGTGGGCATGTGAATTATGTATATATATTATCTACACACACACACACACACACACACACACACACACACACACACACACATATTATCTACACACACACACACACACACACACACACACACACACACACATATAGATATATCTATATATCTATATATACGTCTAAAAACAAAACATTTCTTTATAAATGTATATGTATATGCATATATATATTTATACACACGCACACACATGTGTGTGTATAAATATATAATAATTCAAACAAAACCAAAAATAATTCTATTCTCTCTAAAATAAGAAATTTCCTTTAAATAAAAATAAAATATTTCTTTTACCCATATGTTTAAACAAAACAAAGAACATTTCTTTTAAATAGAAAAAAATATTTATTCTACTCTCTCTCTCTCTCTCTCTCTCTCTCTCTCTCTCTCTCAAAAAGTTATATAATATATAATATAAGTAATATAATATATACAAAAGAACATTTATTTTAAAACAAAATAAATAAAATTTTGTATAATGAACTTGCATTCATTATACTATGTGTGTGTGTGTGTGTAATGAACTTGCATTCATTATACTATGTGTGTGTGTGTACTCATTTTTTCCCAATCTAATTCTATTATTTCTCTCTTAAACAAAGAACATTTCTTTTAAATAATAAAAACAAAATATTTATTCTACTCACTTTGTTTATGTATATATTTTACATATGTGTCTTTGATTCTCTCTCTCCCTCTCGATGTGTGTGTATGTGTATAAAATAAAGAAAGACCATTTCTTTTAAATGAAAATACAAAAATGGTTTTTCCCAATCTAATTCTACACTTTCTCTCTCTCCTCTTCTCTCATCCCCCACCACCCCCCCTCTCCCCCCCCTCTCACACACTCTTTCAAATGGTTTTTCCCAATCTAATTCTACACTTTCTCTCTCTCCCTCTTCTCTCATCCCCCACCACCCCCCCTCTCCCCCCCCTCTCACACACTCTTTCAAATGAAAATACAAAAATGGTTTTTCCCAATCTAATTCTACACTTTCTCTCTCTCCCTCTTCTCTCATCCCCCACCCCCAGTTCCTCCCCTCTCTCTCATGTGTGTGTATGTGTATAAAATAAAGAAAGACCATTTCTTTTAAATGAAAATACAAAAATGGTTTTTCCCAATCTAATTCTACACTTTCTCTCTCTCCCTCTTCTCTCATCCCCCACCACCCCCCCTCTCCCCCCCCTCTCACACACTCTTTCAAATGAAAATACAAAAATGGTTTTTCCCAATCTAATTCTACACTTTCTCTCTCTCCCTCTTCTCTCATCCCCCACCCCCAGTTCCTCCCCTCTCTCTCCCTATGCACATATATGTGCATATGCACGTATGTATATATATAGAGATGTAAAAAAAATACATGTTTATGTATGTATGTATATGTATATATATATATATATATATATATATATATATATATATAATTTAAAAGTTCATTTTTTAATTCAAAATAAAACAAAAAATAAACAAATTTGTCTCTTTTTTTTTTACTTATTAAAAAAATTACTTATTCAAAACAAAACATAAAAACATTGAAAACACTAACAAAACAAAAATGCACACACGCATCTATACAAGAATTTACATCTATACATATAATTGTTTTAATATATCTACTATGATATGTAAATTTTTATATACTTGTATTTTGTGTGTGTATATGAATTTAAAAAAATACATGTTTATGTACACACACACACACACACACTATATTATATTTAAAAGTTCATTTCTTTTTATTCAAAGCAAAACAAAAGATAAACAAATTTGTCTCTCTCTTTTTTTAAATTATTCAAAACTATATATATATATATATATATATATATATATATATATATATATATGCATACATATATATATATGTATACATATATGTATATGTATATATATGTATATATATATATATATGTGTGTGTGTGTGTGTGTGTATATGCGTATAATACCAAAAATAATTCTATTCTCTCTCTCTCTCTTTCTCCCCCTATTATCCATTACCCATTTATTTAAAATAAGACATTTCTTTCAAATAAAAACAAAATATTGCTTTTACCCATTTATTTAAAAAAACAAAAAATATTTCTTTAAAATAAAAAAATATTTCTTCTACTTACTCCCTTTTTTCTCTCTCTCTTTCTCAAAACGTTTTATAATATATATTATAAACAATGTAATATATACAAAACAACATTTCTTTTAAAACAAAATAAAGAAATAAAACCAGAAAAATAAAAACTTACGTGGGCGTGGGCGTGGGCGTAAGGTCGCTGGCGAGGATGGTGACCAGCTGGCAACCAAACAACGATTCTGATGGTGCACCAGCAAGGCGAGCAGCAGGGTGAGGTCGAGCTGCGAGCAGTAGGGCGAGGTCGCTGGGAAGGACCGTTCAAGAGGGCGAGCAGCTCGCTGGGACGTTCAAGCGACAGAGACAGCGATGGTCGAGCTGCGTGGGCGCATGCGCTGATGGTTGTTCCAGCGTGACGGGCATGTAGAACTTGGGAAGGACGTGCAGTCTCCATGCCACTCTTGATTATATGATTGATGGTCACTGGCTGGTCCGGATCTTCCCACGAATCTAATCATCCACGAATGTCATGATTTTCGATTGCTTCTCCCACAACGTGATATCTCCTGATTAGCGATTGCTAATCATTCTCTATTATTCGTCTTCTAGACGTTCCAGCACAGGATCGGCAATGATCAGCCTCATCGCTTTCATGGTTAGCGATTGCTTGAAATTAAATTGCCTTTCGTCTTCTAGACGTTCTAGCACCGGATCAACAACTATCGGCCTCAATCTGCCTCGATCTAGGAAGATCCCATCGCCTCTCACGACGTCTCAGCTGGGGGTCACTTCAGCTGGCCGCTTGTGGGCAAGCCACAGGTAAGGAATGTAATAGAAGAAGGGTAAAACCAAATTTTCCAAAACACTTCCTCTCTTTTGAAGAGAGGTAAATATGTTGTGATTGCTCTTGTATTGCAAAACTTATCAAAAAAAAGTGAAATACAATCCATAAAGAATAAAATCAATTGATTAATCAATTAATAAAAAAGGACTATACCCAAGGATAGTTGGAAAACACGCAGAGGGGATGAGGATAGGCATCAATGACCCTTCGTGCGTATTCCGGGTACCCAAGGACTATACCCAAGGATAGTTGGAAAACACGCAGAGGGGATGAGGATAGGCATCAATGACCCTTCGTGCGTACCCAAACAGGACCCACACTAAATTCCACCTTATTTCTCCAAAAGTCCAAACACGAACGGAAAGATGCAATGCATAAGGTTACTCTCCTACCTCCTAACTTGAGTTGGGTACACGCACTATTCACGAAAGGGTATTAACAAAGATAGTGGTTCAATGTATGCAAAACTACATGGGTTCGTAAAAGAGAATGGAAGGTACACAAATATGCATGGTCAATAGGTGAGGTACACACCAATAAGGCTATGCATAACTAGAGAGAGTGGTGACCCTCAACAAAATCCTACACTGTTCTTTCTTAAACCTCTAAACTTAGTACCATGTATATGATTGATGAGTAATAGTCTTGCTGCAATATGGTTATCTATTTGCTATCAAGAGAAAAAAGAATCAAAATATATATCGAATGTCATAAAAAGGATGACTTCTACTCATTAAAACGAGCAAATAATTCCTCGATTATTTTAGTAACAGTACGTTCATCATTACTTTACAGCACGAATTCTTTTTTCTAATCCTCCTAATCCAATCCTCTTTCTCTGTCTAATACCCAATTGGGTTCCCCTTACTTCTTAACTTTTGAATCCTCCTAAGTCACAAATTGCTTGTGTCTTTGAATGTAAATCACAGACATTCTGAATCCTTCTCCCTAAAATGAGTATTGACTAGATAAAGAATTCCATAGAATCCTCCTCTCTAAGTCACAAATTGCTTGTGTCTTTGCATATGTAAATCACGAAGACATTCTAAATCCTTGCTCACTAGATAGAGAATTCCATAGATGCTTAAAGCTGTTTGCACTCTAGGATAAATGATTACGATAGCCTAACAATCCACTATAGCCATCACCAACGAACCTAACCTACTATTCATAAAGATCTTTTTGGATTTCTAATAGCTTGAGCCATGCTTTCTTCCATGGTAATTTACGGATTAGAGATGACGAACACTTCTAAAACCTCATATACAAACGTGCTAAATTTTGAATCAAAAAATCTTTGAATGTTAAACATTTCGGCTCCAAAAGTTTTTACTATGAGAGTCATGTTTGAACCAGTGCATTTCACCTCAAAAGCTAAAAAGTAAATTCTTTGACATGACTTCTAAGTACAAAAACCTTAAAAAGCTGTCGTACTACATATTGATATAACTAATAATATGACCCTCAAAATTGCAAGAGTCAAAATGGTTTTTAGCCTGTAATTCACTTTTCTATTTTCAACCAAAATAAATAAATTGAAAAAGGGGGCCCTCTAGACCCCCCCCCCCCCCCCCCCCCCCCCCAAAAACTCCCCTAATGTGAAACTTTAAAGCAAAATGACAAAGGCAAGCAACAAAAGGAAAGTGGCACACATTGGGGTTCATTGGTGCCAAGGGTAGCCCTCCCCACCTTGCTGATAAGAGTGCTGATGCAAGAACGGGACTGACAGAAGGACAGTGGAAACGGCAAAGCTATTGGGATGACGAGCCATACTGAGCCGACGAGGCCAAGCCCCCAATATCATGGAACCGAGATGGAAGGGATGACCCGAACCTACCAAGTCCATGGAGCCAAGCCGAGAAGACGTGAGACGGGTGTGACCTGACAAGGCCAGCCGAAGTTGCATACTGAGACGGGATGATGGGTTGCCTTGCGGCCCAATGTCCGGGACTCCAGTTTTGGCATGGTGGATTTCCTGCAAGCTCCTTCCCCCCTCCACTTATTGTCACCAAAAAAACACATGAATACAGGTACGCAATACACGCGTAGCTCTCTCGAATAGAAGCAAAAGAACATGCAAAGAGACAGAACATTAAAAGTGAGAGAACAAGCAGTGAGCAAAGAAAGCAAGAGAAGAAACACATTACAGAGAGTGAATTATAGAAAGTGTACGTCTTGCTAAAAGCGAGCACGACTTTAGCTTCTGCATTTTTCAAGATTTTACACCCAGTTGAACCCACAATCTCTGCATTAAGATTTCAATCCCCTAACCATTCTCGCCTGTGTGTGTGTGTTTATATATTTGTAGAGAGAGAGAGAGAGACATGTACGTATACGTATGTCTCTCTTTGCTTCGCTTAAAGCAACCCATGAGATCAGGAGGAGGTACCATGGGATGGATACATTCTAATTCAGTACAAGACAGTTACACAAATTTGTGGCGCACAGTTGCACAAATAGCAACATTTCAGTGCCAAACCCATGAAATGACCACAATATAAATGAAATGTGACCCCTTTTTTCTATTGAAACTGCAAAAGTAAAGATGCACATAAAATTTATATGCGTAGCAAGATTGACCTTTAATTTGTGAAGGCCTCCTTTGGTTTGGCTGTGTCATGATATAACAACTTTTTTTAAGTAACCATTCACTTTTGTAAAAACGTTTGAAAGAAACTGAGTAGAGCTCACCCAACATAGCTGACTGTACACACAGCATCTTGGAAGTACATATGAAGGGGCCAGCAAATCCTCCTTCCGATGCTAGATTGAGGGAGGGCCAGCCAGTCTGCAAATGGAATGGTCCATACTACCATGATGACTTCACACAAGATGATCAAGATACGGGTGAAGCACACATGATGGTCTGCTGACAGCATGTCTCGGAGGTGCTTTATCTTTAGGTGACGACGTCTTGCTGACTGGCAAAGACTTGGTACTACCTGCAAGGCGGAAAAGCATCCTCTTCTCCTCTACACCTCATTCCACAGCACAGCTACTTATGATTAGAAATACACAACTGAGAAGAGCAAGCTTTTTGACAAGGCTGTGAAAACTGTATCGAGCAACAGCTCTATACCTCTTCTCAATTCGAGTTCTTTTTGAAGCTCCTCTTTCCAAAGCCTCTGCCGCTCAGTTGAATTCATGGTCCTACAAATTAACCATCAAATCAGACGTCTATCCCTGCCCATCTGAAGGGGCCTGTACATCCTCATCATAGCCATGCAAATGCATCCCCATCCCAGGTACATTGCATACGCATCCCAATCCAAAAGGTTGCAATAGGCCCCCCATGAGTATGTATAATGTAAAAGCATCCTTATCATAGGCATGCATGCGGACCCCCATCCAAAGGTTGGTGGGATAGGCCCTCCTGTAAAGACACCCCCAGCAGAAGACAAGGGATTGACTTGATATACCTTGGGCTGGACAGTGGCTGTTGAGTTTCTAGGAATAGCCCTTTCCACTCATGAAGCCCTGGGGGTTCAGTATACGGGTTAAAGTTTACACTTAGACAAGGGATTGATTTGATATACCTTGACTGGGCAATGGTTGTTGTGTTTCTAGCAATAGTCCTTTCCACTCATGAAGCAGTATACGGGTTAAAGTTTATACTTAGCCAAGGGATTGATTTGATATACCTTGGGCTGGCCAGTGGCTGTTGTGTTTCTAGCAATAGCCCTTTCCACTCATGAAGCCTTGGGGATTCAGTATACGGGTTAAAGTTTACACTTCGATTGTTACTGCCAGGGCTATCAGAACCGACACTAGCCTCGCTGTCATGGCTACAAGCTATTGAGGGTCCACTGTGGCTACTGGCTTTGCTCAGTGATCTGCTGTTCGGAGCATTCAGTTTCTGTCCTGCTGCAGGGCTCCGAGGTGTAATGAAACTCTCTTTTCCCCCCTCTTTTAGCTGGACTGCACTTCTCATGCTGCTTGTCTCTCCACTTTGCTGAGCCACATTCCAAATGCTATGGTACTCCATGTACAGTGGTGTTTGCAACCTCTTCAGTTCCAAGGCCTGAAATCATGCACATAAAATCTTGGTTACTAGTGAACTGCAAACACCTGAGCCCTCATCTGAAACAAAGAAAAATCCCATTAAGGATTTCGGAGCGCTAACATTAATCAACAAGAACACAAACATTAATCAACAAGAACACAAACATTAATCATACCTTCTCATCCAGAAAAGCTTTTATCTTGGATTCAGTGACTTCGTCATCCTCATCAGCAGAGCCACACTGAAAAGGGAAATCAAAATCCTCTCTCCCATCTGTGCCTGCCAAGGGGATCACTTCTGCACTTCTATTTTCTAGGGTCTCAGGTTCTGTACAGTTGTCATCCACACACGATGGCTCACATACTGTCAGATTGAAACTGGACTGCTCCCACCCAAGATCATAGAATCTAGGGGGCTCACTTGTTGTTTCGAAGCTCTGAAAAAACATAATATAATACTTTAGATAAAGCATGGAAAGCCTCACCTCCCCCTTTCCCTCTTCCCAACCTCTTCCCACCTTGCTTCACCCTTTCACCTTTTCACACTATAATGTGAAGAGCAGAATTTTTTTGAATGGCTATCATCCAGGGTAGTATAAGACCTCCATGATGAAGCTATCAGAATCAAGCCTGACAGAGCAATTTAGATCAGTTTTGAAAGACCCCCTGATACGATCAACAGCTGATTCTGTGGCAGCAGATTTCTGAAAGAAAGCCACGGAACGCCTCACAGTTGATTCTTCCAGTGGATTCGACCTACACCCAGCATCCCTACACAACTGTTAGGTTAATCTTCTGAAAACCAAGACATTTTAATTGACACACTACTTCATAGCTCAAAAGTTGCCACCATATGCATACTACAGTATTGCTCAAAGCAGCAACGGTCGTACTCACAGATGCCTCCTCTTGCTGCTTTCAAAAGCTTGGGAAGCCCTTTTGCCATGAGAAATCTGTTTCCACAAATTTAAGGATCAATAAAAAACTAAAAGTCTACACCGAGTTAGATAGGGACCTTTGAGTGTTGGAAAGGAAGACCCTCCATTATAAACTTACCTGTGTGGAAGCTGAAACCATGGCCGGATACTCCTCAGGGCTCACAAATGGATGCTGCAATTACCCAAAAGACAACCCATAAAAACCAGATATATTCAAGCTCTCTGAGACCTGGCGAATTGAAGCGGCATAAAGAGCATGCCTGCAGAAGCTCTGTTGCAGTTGGGCGGAGATGTGGTTCCCTGAACAAAATCATAGTTGGAAGGTCAATTGACATTCTTGACATGCTAGTTCTGTTATGCCATGATGTGTTTTACTGGAACATGGGTAGTACCTAATACAAAAAGTTCAACATGTTGTACCTAACATGGGTTGTACCTAATACAAAAAGTTAAACAGGGTGTGAAGCAACCTTACTTTTTCAAACATTTCAAAAGGAAGTCCTGTGCTTCGTGAGAAAGGTGCTCTGGAATTGGAGGGTGTGATTTGGTCGTCCCGATGTGAAAAAGGGCAGCCACCTGAAAACTCATGACAATTTGTTAGAATCAATAAATGAAAAACCAACTCTGTTCATAACCATGCTTGCCAGGATATTGGGGTCTTTGTACAGTTCCTCCTCGCGTCCACAAAGAATGGGCTAGTGAGATCTCAACTTTCACAGGAAGGCATTGTATCTGTAGATCCAGATCCCCAGCTCCTAGATTTCACTAAGTAGACAGTCTGAATCAAACACGTGTAAAATGAAGAATATCACCTCTTGAAACTGTTGGCTCCAAGGTGGTTTCCCAGTGGCCATTTCAATTACAGTGCAGCCAACACTCCATATGTCTGCTGGCCTGAAAGGCAACCAGCAACCCCATAGCAATCAAAAGGCTTTACAATCAAAGCCAAACACATGAAGTCGTACATCTTCTGATGACATGCATGTAAAACTGAGGAGAGACAAAATGGTTACAAGCTATGCCCTGTCTGCCTGATGACCTCAGGAGCCATCCAATAGGGAGTTCCTTTCATTGACTTTGCTCCTGATAATGTGACCTGCATGAACCAGAAATATGTTAATAGGAGGAAAATGCAGCCCTATATCTGCATGCAAGGCTAGAGAACTCACCAGCTCCACAACCTGCTTTGATGCCCCAAAATCAGCAAGCTTGATACAGCCCTTGTTGTCAACCAGAATATTGCCACCCTGCAGAAGCGTTATGGCACATATTGATTGTACATACACAACATAATATCAAAGCCATATCTTTTACTATTAGATGGATGCAGGCATGACTCGGTAATTTGTGAAGACATGCTTTTTTGGACACTTTTACCTTGCACAAATGATGGAACCAACCTTGATGTCACGGTGCATGATTCCATTCTTATGAAGATATTGCAGCCCTTGCAGTAACTGCCTTGTGTACATCCGGACCACCTGTAGCCATAGAAAACAAGAACAATCAAGACCAACTGATGCTACAGGGCTAATCATAAATCTACACAACTACGGATAAGATTACCGGCTCTGGAAAGGACCCGAATTTTCCAAGAAGAGATGCAATGGATCCTCCAGGAACAAACTCCAGAAATATGTTGAGTGCTTCATCCTCTCTAGCAGTGCCCAAGTATCTCTAACATGGTAGCATACAGATCAGCTTGGTAGCAGTACCAAATGACCTTCACAGTATTCATCTATATGTGTGCTTCCAGAATGAAAAAGTAAAAAGAGAAATCATGTAAAGGGGTATAAAGGTTTCATGCTACCCATACCACTATGTTGGGGTGTGAGAGATTTCGGAGCAACTTGACTTCCTCTTCGAGTTCCCTGACATGGGCCTTCACTTGCAATGAAAAGGGTTGATTGTGATCACACCCACAAAATGAAAAGGTAAGCTCGGGTTAAAAGATGCATTAAGGAAGCCTGTGAAGAAGAACTATCCAGGAGATTACCTGGGCTTTCTCCTTTGCAACACTGTTGGCAGCAATGAGAACCTGAGAAACACCAGAAAAAAAGAACACCTTTAGGATAATTCCCGCACACGATAGTTTGATAATGGCCCTGGCATCTTTTTGGCCAAATAATATCAGCATTCCAATACAGACAGTGACATGGAGGGGTTTTGGAGAGCCGACAAGGCACATCCTCTGTCCACCTCCACTTGCCTCGTCTTGATATGTAATAGTAATTCTGAGCCAAACCATAACAAAAATCAAGGCCAGGTCCATTCTCTTCAGCTCATCATAAACAGGAATCTTAGCTGCCCACAGAGCCTGGACAGGCGACCTCCCCTCTTTAAGTCCCTGCTTATCAAGTGAACCAGGGAACATGTACAAAGACCCTAACCCTGCCATGTTAATGCCCTCATATTCTTAGCATCTCTGAGAGAATCCTCCAACATGCTCGGGGCATTGTTGATTTTGATCTTTTTCCCTGAAGCAAAACCCCTCTCTGTGCCTCACCCTAACAGCATCCTGAAATTTACGAAGGGGTCCTTAGGCAAACCCTACCATGAACATGAAGAGAATTGTCAAATTCCAGCTGCCCGTTAAACCCTAAACCAAAACCCTAATACTTATCAAGATTTCTAAGACAAACCCCTCCACAAGTGAAGAACCCTGAAATCGAGCTTCCTAAATCTTGTTCTTATCCTTGTAGCAATCCTAACATCTGAATTGAGCAACTACCGAGTTCAGATTAAAGATAAACCCTAGTATAAGCTACATTCATTGGCGCTCCTGAGACAAAACAGATGCTCTGACATCTGCAAGAAAGCATCCTTGCTTTCAATTTTTACTCCTTAGGCAAACCCTACATTGTAGAGAGCAGAGCTCCATTCCTGAAACAAGCTCTAACAAGGTAGCATCTGAGAAGTGAAACTCTGACAATGCAACAAGTAGAGCAAAGAGAAACTGCAGCTCCAATCATGTAATGTTGGCATGAAACGCTAAACATGACGAGTTAAGAAAATGGACTCCATATGCTTACAATGCATAATGTAAACAAGGGAGAAATCTCCAATCGAAAGACAAACCCTGATCCTAATCCTCACATGGTAGAGGCATATTCTTCAAGACTAATCATTCCACACCCTTGATCCGAAAATGACCGATATACGAAACCCTAACAACCAAACCCTAACCCCAACGACAACCCTTATCACCTAAGCGTAAAACATATATGTGTAATCAAAAACCTCACAGGCACCAACCTGTTTGACAGCCAGGAGCTCGCCGGAGTCCAGGTTCATGCCCATGTAGACACTCCCGAAAGCGCCTGCACCGATGAGCTCCCCTTTGCGCCAGCGTATGGGATGGGGGCTTGAGGAAGATGAAGGCGCAGGATCCATGGGAAATTTAAAAGAGGAGAGGCGCAAGGGCCTGGTGGGAGATGGAGGGGACAAATCAAGGTCCAGCATGGCTACGGCGGGCTTCGATTGATGTGGCTATGGCGAGCTTCAATTTATGTGGCTATGCTGGACAACAGGCCTTGTTTCTCCACAAGGGAACATGCAGCTATGGCTGGCTTCGAGCTCTCTGGTTATGGTGGACTGCAGGCCCTTCGATGGAATGGAGATCTGCTAGTTTGAATTGAAGCCTTTGTTGCAAAGCATACCTCGGCCAAACGGTCAGAAAAGCCTCTCGCTCTTCATCGTCCAATCTTGTCCCATCCAACGGCTCATTTCTCGTCCCATTTCTAAGGGCCAGCTCCCACGCATCTTGCTGGAGGGACAGCCCTACTCAAATAGAATGTGCAAATGACGCTACCTCCGTCCGGCTGGCCGGAGTTGGTCGGATGGAGGCTTTTCTCGCACATGCATGGACATATCTGTCCGGTGATCAAAAAACAGTAGTTTTAAAATAAACAAATACCGACTTCATGCAAGATACCTCCCTTGCCATATAAGGACTTGCACTCAAACACATGACAATCTAGCCTATGGGGAATTGAACCCCAAAGTAGCATGTTTGCTACTCTGTGAGAGACTTCCCACCCACCCACCTAGCCACCCACACCCAAGTCAGTAATTGTTCGAAGCAAGTCAACATAAAAAAATGAAACTACAAACAAGTAAATCACCTGTTCAACCTACAATCTTGTTGCATTCTCTCACGGAAGTCACAAAACAAGGCGGCTCGCATCCTCATGCCCATGATTCGTTGACGCCCCATGCTAGCCCTTCCACAGTCTCCCCCATTTGAATAAGGATCTCCTTGATCTTGCAATTCAACTTCGCCTAGCATCTGCACACCAAAGACTTTTAGGATTCCAAAAGCATTCTCTACCTTTACTCTACCCTTCGACAACCGTTTTTCAAAGATTATTTTCTCTCATAAGTGTTCTCCAAGCCTTTGATCGACAAGGTTTGACCAAGAAAGTAGTGGATTTATTAGCCACAATATATGGTCATATGGACTCTCCTTGCAATTGCAACCTGGGGACATCAAGTACCTCTCTTCTCTTTAAGCGTCCATAAAGCCTACACCCTTTAAAGTGTGTCGAGTCATGCATCCCCTTGGAGCATTGCATACGATACTCCATAATATCTTCCTAGCATCTACAATACCTTGTAGTATAATACTAGGGAATCCATTTCTACACATATACTGGGCTGGGAAATACCTTTTTGGTGGCTTCCATTGAAGCTTGATGTGAGAACCATCTACATCACCACACATGTTAGGCAAAGATGTCAATGCTTCAAACTCAGAGATGATATGTTCTAGATAGTCACCAATGTGGTACACTAATACCATGTCTCTCAAACATTTCCCGTGTACACAAGAAATCCACTTGATGATACCCATATACTTACGGATTATTGACTCACCCACACCAAACAACCAAGACATGCTAGTTGATGAATGTCCATGTGCTAGTCTCTATAACATGGAGGCTAATGTAAGCTCGCTTGATATGGGGTCTTGAGCAGTCTTTAAATTATTGGAGCAAGGCAAATGAGGCTCTATTAATGCACGCAACACATGAAACGACTCGTATGACATTCTATATGCATAGAAGAACTTGTGCTGATTCTCTAATCAAGCCTTAGACCAAATGTTGGAGTGGATGGCTCGCCAAAAGGTCTCTTGTCATGGAATGCACCACCACACCCTCAGCCCATACCTCCAACCCTCCTTCTTCAAGAACACTAACAAGATGGAAAACATTGTAAGAGCAGCTAATGACAAGCATGTACCTACTCATGGACCTAAACTCACGCAAATGAAGCAAAGTAGATGAGCATCGATACATAGACATACTTTGATTGGTTCTACAATCCCACATCAAATTAGCCACATATACACATATGGATCCATGACTAAGAAGGATGCAATTCCGTATTGTATGAAGTGTCATGTTACCTGTGGCGAAGGTCCTCCGAAGGTCCAAGCAGTTTGCACAACGTTGAAAATTAATTTGAGAACAGTACCTGAAGCAATGATGTGATTATCAGTGAAGGATATGACAAAGGATTAAAAACTCACTATTCCAAGCTTTGCTATTTCAAGTTGAGTAGCAAGGTAAGTTTGTCAACTGGCGTTTTGTTTCCTCTTCCTCCCTAATCCGCATGTGTTGTTCCTCTAATGCAATTCTATTCTCCTCCGTTGCAATGTCACATTACACTTCTCTTCAACCTTGAGAATAGTCTCCCACATCCCCTACAACCCATCGCCCATCTTGCGAGCAAGATTGGCAAACGTTGATTTCTTTGATACCTTTGCCTTCTTCGCCTTCACCCCTTCCAAGTTGACTACATCAGCTACACGTAGCAATGGCTCCTCCAAGTTTGTTGTGTTGGTTGCATGTACTTGTGGTTGATCCTCGTCTTCACTAGCTATTTCAGTTGGTGTTGCTTGTTGCGATCCTTCAGTTTTTCCGGTACTCCACTATTAATGGCCCCATTCAATTGAGAGCATTTAGGAATACTACTCCACATAGCATCACAAACCTCATAGAATTGCCAAGAAGTTGGTGTTGCTCTAGATGAGTTCTGTTGCGTTCTTTCTTTCTTGTAAACTTTCTTTAAAGTGTATTATATTCCTCATTTGATCGGGGTTGTAGTGCGCCATTAGTGTCCAAGTTTAGTGCACCTAATAGTTTCTTCCAGTCCTTGGCCCATAAATTCCCCTTCTTAATATGTGACCATACATCCTCGTATGTCTGAGAAGCTTGAACGTAACAGAATCAGCCCACACTATAGGGCTCACCTTTGTCGTCTTTGCATTGCTAACGTCGCTTTGGTTCGTTGTGTTGATATTCTACGTTGTTGCAATATTAGAAGAGTGTTCCATTCATGGGATATTCACCAGCAATGACGCACTCTCTTTATGAGCAACGTTCTTAATTTCATCTATTAGGCCCCCCCAAGGGAGTAGTCATCATGTCAGTAAAGAAATTGATCCTTATTGCCCTCCTATCTCGCGGGCCACCTGAGAAAGAGGCACATAATCCTCACAATCATCCTCGTATGGGCTTTGTACATTTGTAACATGCATGGCCCAGGAAGGTGCTCCCTCTTTTGTTACTAGACATAGTATTGGGGATCTATCTGCATAGGCTCACTCTACTTATCATTGAAGAAGTGGCAACAAGTGATACCCTTATGATAATCTGCCTTACATGCACTATCCAAATGTTCAATATAAATTAAAAAAACACAAATCTCTGTCTTAAGCCTCACAAACAACGAATCTTTTTCTCACTATTTGAGTTCATGGCAAGGAGGCACTCTATCAATTCACCCACCCTTACCATTAATGACCCCCATGTAAAACCTTGTGTCTAGTGTAAACGGGCGGTTGCAAGATGAGGGTACTCACTTTCGTTCACTCTCGCTAAAATTGGGACATCCATGCATCTCGGGCAGGGTACCTCGATCGTGATATCGCCATGAATTAAAACACGACACGTGCCTCCCAAGCCTAAAGTGACATATCTCGAACGAGATACCAACTAATGCCATGCTAGCAGGTCCGGGTTTCCAATCATCATCCCTGTCACCAATACAGGTCACCGCCACCACACTATCTCGATCGAGATATTCATGCCACTCGGATCCACATCAATGCCACGCTGTATCCCCCTATGCATATTTGACTAGCCCATCTCCACCATCCATGTATCTCGAACGAGATATTGAAATAAAATCTCGACCATTCATTGTTCGAGGTATAGGGATACAATCTCCACCGTCCACATATCTCGAACAAGATATTGAGATCAAATCTTGACCATTGACATACCTCGTTCGAGGTAAAGAGATGCAATCTCCACCATCCAAATATCTCGTTCGAAGTACAAAGATGCAATCTCCACCGTCCAAATATCTCGTTCGAGGTACAGAGATGCAATCTCCACTGTCCATTCACGCACACTGTCCATTCACGCACACTGGAAGATGCGATCCCAGCCGTTTAAATATCTCGATCCAGGTATCTAATGAATCTCGACCGTCGACATACCTCGTTCGTAGTAATGACTTAAAATCTAAGCCGTCCATGTACCTCGAACGAGATACTAATATCAAATCTCAGCCGTCGATCCTTCACCAACCCTAAAATTAAGTGTGTATCTTGGCCGTTTGTTTCACTAACCCTAAAATCCAGAGCGTACATCTTGCAAACCCTAAAGTGCATGATGCCACCGAACCTCATTCGAGGTTATAAAACCGGGAAAAAAAAATTTGCCTCATTGTCAGAAGTCGTTTTCACTCTCCTTGCTCTCTTGATTTGGATTAGCATTAGTAGGCCCATTAGCATTGTTTTATAGCTTCATTAGTGCTACTTAGCACTAAGCATTGGACCCTTCACATTGGACCTTTGTCTTAGGCTTAGGTTTTAGCATGGAGTCACACGAGGATGGCCACAAGTAGGGCTGCTCGTCTATTGTGGACCTCATCTCGCGGAGATAGACCGCGAGTTAGCGGCTATCCATAGGAGTGCTAGAGACACACCGTCTACATTACATATCATGGCAGACTTGGAGGCGATGCTTTCGTCCCTTCGTAGCCTTCACGATATTGTTTATGTAGATGAGTGGATAGCCCACCATCGCACTGCTCATGTGTCACATGGCCTGACATATCGTCAGGTCTGTGATCTTGGTCTGATTAGGGATGGAACCTACTTAGATATTTTCGTCGATAGTCGTGGTATGAGGCCAGGGGCGGGCAAGCCCCTTACTATTTCGCGGTGTTCGCATCCTCGTATGGCGGCACATATCTATAGTCGATATGTTGCCGCATATGGGAGGATGCCGAACAACCGCCAGATTCCCATATACTTCGCAAAGCAATTATATGCGGAGTTTGTCTTAGAGGAGGAGGTGGATTACACTAGCCATCGGCCGGGTGGTGGTGCTGGCCGAGGCCGTCTCGAGGACCAGGGTAGGCGACCTCCACCAACCCTTCATGTAGCTCCTACAGATCCTTCATTTGTGCCTATGTTGACAGTCGAGGCTCTTAGCACCCAGGTTGGCGCATCGATGTACGGAGTACCACGAAGAGCATCCAGCACGTGGTGCGCTTGTTCTCACGATCGATACCGACGACAGATGTCGAGGTATTTACATATTTATTACTTCTTAAGTTTTTTTAGTCATTTATTTACATGTTTATATGTACTTTTTTATATTTTTACATGAGCGGCATGGTTGATTGTGTCACATAGGGTCCCACACCTACCACTGAGAGACTCACTCAGGAGTTGGTAGAGGCGAGAGCAAAGACTGACCGCCTTAGAGCTGCATTCCAGACGGTAGCAGAGGCAGCTACTACAGAGGCACGGCATGTGAGCGAGTCTAACATCCAACAGGTAGGTTTCTCTTGCACGTAAAAGAGTTATAATTAAGGTCCTAAGTTATAATTTTCTTTAAGTAATACCTAATGAGAGAGACTAATCAATTATTTTTATTGTTTACTTTTTTGCGTAGGCTCGGACTAAGGCGCAGCATCACCAGATTATGGAGCGGATTGCACAACATAGGGCAGAGCACTTGATGCTGCATGTTCGAGAGTTTCGCACAGACATGACAGTGCCTTACTTGCCTTTATATCCACGGCCTGTTTACAAAGGTTTTTCGACGACCTCTCCCTCAGGATGCACCACCATTCCTACGTGATGCCTGCTACGCTCTATGTATCGAGGACATTGATAGAAATGGTGGATATGCCTTGGGATGTGGACATTTTTCCCATTTGTCTTGCATCACCCAGGAGCTAGTACGCTTCTCAGCATGTCCCTCTTGCCGTGCACGCGTCGACCTAGTGACATACAGAGTTATCGGCATTGATGATCTTCACCCAAGCCTCGTTCGAGTAGATGCTAGGACTGGCAGGCCTATTGATTTTACCTCAGCTACTAACTTGGGACTCGACGCCTTCGATGATAGAGATCAAGAGCTTGAGGTGCCTCCAGAGATTGAGTGGAGTGCACGAGTTTGATGCGTACCAGAGAGTCCTTCACGAGAGCCAGATCACAGCCTTCGAGCGTATGGGTGGTGCTGGTCCTAGTGGCACCTCGGGTGATGGTGCTAGCAGCAGTGCTGCTTCTCATGAGCAGTGTGTCCTTATAGCAGAGGAGCTTACACGAGTAGAGTGGCAGACACGTACCATTGTTGATTATAGATTTTGGGTAGCTAGACAGAGACGTCTTGCAGTAGCACGACGTAGAGAGAGGGAGAGGGCTATAGCAGCTTATGGGACTCGTGAGCTCCCGAGTACACCGACACCAGCTCATGATCTTGCCTTTGAGGCAAACCTCCCTGTAGCCAGCACAGCCTCCTCGACGTGCACAGTAGCCTCGACGCGCACGTCGACCAGCAGTTAGAGATGACGATTTTGATTGGGTTGCCGTTGATAGTGACTAAACTCAGACTAGCTGGGTTAGCCCACTTACATTGTACTTAGATTTATGGGCAGTGACTAACCTCAGACTAGTTAGGGTAGCTCATTTTCATTATGATGTACTTATTTGATGTTTATATCATTATGAGTTTTTTCATTATTGAGTATCATTACATTTTAGTTGATGTTATTGATTTTTTTTAAAATTTAAAAACATTTGCTATCATATTGTTTGTTGAAAATCTCCATGCCATCGTACCCAAACATGCTCCAATGGGGGGAACCGCACTTTGCAAGCATGTGGGGGTGGGCACTAATTACTAACCCAGACATGCTCTGATGGGAACCAAACATGCTCCGATGGGAACCAAACTTTGCAAGCATGTGGGGGTGGGCCCACCCCCACATGCTTGCAAAGTTTGGTTCCCATTAGAGCATGTTTGGGTTAGTAATTACTGCCCACTGTGCATTTTTCAAGTCTCTTGGTGCTTAAGAGGCCATGGAAAATCCGAGCCTTCCCCATACCATCGTACCCAAACATGCTCCGATGGGGACCAAACTTTGCAAGCATGTGGGAGGGACCCACCCCCACATGCTTGCAGAGTTTGGTCACAATCGGAGCATGTTTGAATTGGTAATTAGCGTCCAGTGTGGATTCTTCAAGTCTCTTGGTGCTCAAGAGGCCATGGAAAATCCAGGCCTTCCGCATACCATCGTACACAAACATGCTCCGATGGGAACCAAACTTTGCAAGCATGTGGGAGGGACCCACCCCCACAGGCTTGCAAAGTTTGGTCACAATCGGAGCATGTTTAGATTGGTAATTAGCGGCTAGTCTGGATTTTTGAAGTCTCTTGGTGCTTAAGAGGCCATGGAAAATCCGGGCCTTCCCCATACCATCGTACCCAAACATGCTCCGATGGGGACCAAACTTTGCAAGCATGTGGGGGGAACCCACCCCCCACAAGCTTGCAAAGTTTGGTCACAATCGAAGCATGTTTGGATTGGTGATTAACGGCTAGTGCGGATTTTTCAAGTCTCGGTGCTTAAGAGGCCATGGAAAATCCGGGCCTTCCCCATACCATCATACCCAAACATGCTCCGATGGGGACCAAACTTTGCAAGCATATGGGAGGGACCCACCCCCACATGCTTGCAGAGTTTGGTCACAATCGGAGCATGTTTGGATTGGTAATTAGCGGCCAGTGTGGATTTCTCAAGTCTCTTAGTGCTTAAGAGGCCATGAAAATCCGGGCCTTCCCCATACCATCATACCCAAAAATGCTCCGATGGGGACCAAACTTTGCAAGCATGTGGGGGGGACCCACCCCCACATGCTTGCAGAGTTTGGTCACAATCGGAGAATGTTTGGTCACAATAAGAGCATGTTTAGATTGGTAATTAGCGGCCAGTGTGGATTTTTCAAGTCTCTTGGTGCTTAAGAGGCCATGGAAAATTCGGGCCTTCCCCATACCATCGTACACAAACATGCTCCGATGGGAACAAAACTTTGCAAGCATGGCAAACCCTCACAGGCTTGCAAAGTTTGGTCACAATCGGAGTATGTTTGGATTGGTAATTAGTGTCCAGTGTGGATTTTTCAAGTCTCGGTGCTTAAGAGGCCATGGAAAATCCGGGCCTTCCCCATACCATCATACCCAAACATGCTCCGATGGTGGGGACCAAACTTTGCAAGCATGTGGGGGGGACAGACCCCCGCATGCTTGCAGAGTTTGGTCACAATCGGAGCATGTTTGGATTGGTAATTAGCGGCCAGTGTGGATTTCTCAAGTCTCTTAGTGCTTAAGAGGCCATGAAAATCCGGGCCTTCCCCATACCATCATACCCAAAAATGCTCCGATGGGGACCAAACTTTGCAAGCATGTGGGGGGGACCCACCCCCACATGCTTGCAAAGTTTGGTCATAATCGGAGCATGTTTGGTCACAATCAGAGCATGTTTAGATTGGTAATTAGCGGCCAGTGTGGATTTTTCAAGTCTCTTGGTGCTTAAGAGGCCATGGAAAATTCGGGCCTTCCCCATACCATCGTACCCAAACATGCTCCGATGGGAACAAAACTTTGCAAGCATGGCCAACCCTCACAGGCTTGCAAAGTTTGGTCACAATCGGAGTACGTTTGGATTGGTAATTAGTGTCCAGTGTGGATTTTTTAAGTCTCTTGGTGCTTAAGAGGCCATGGAAAATCCGGTCCTTCCCCATACCATCGTACCCAAACATGCTCCAATGGGGAGAACCACACTTTGCAAGCTTGTGGGGGTGGCCTCTTAAGCACCAAGAGACTTGAAAAACCCACACTGGCCACTACTTACCAATCAAAACATTCTCCGATTGTGACCAAACTCTGCAATAAGCATGTGGGGGTGGGTCCCCCCCCCCACATGCTTGCAAAGTTTGGTCCCCATCGGAGCATGTTTGGGTACGATGGTATAGGGAAGGCCTCGATTTTCCATGGCCTCTTAAGCACCAAGAGACTTGAAAAATCTGCACTGGCCGCTAATTACCAATCCAAACATGCTTCGATTGTGACCAATCTTTGCAAGCATGTGGGGGTTGGCCCCTCCCACATGCTTGCAAAGTTTGATCCCCATCAGAGCATGTTTGGGTACGATGGTGTGGGGATGGCCCGGATTTTCCATGGCCTCTTAAGCACCAAGAGACTTGAAAAATCCGCACTGGCCGCTAATTACCAATCCAAACATGCTCTGATCATGAACAAACTCTGCAAGCATGTGGGGGTGGGTCCCCCCCACATGCTTGCAAAGTTTATTCCCCATCGGAGCATGTTTGGGTACGATGGTATGGGGATGGCCCGGATTTTCCATGGCCTCTCAAGCACCAAGAGACTTGAGAAATCCACACTGACCGCTAATTACCAATCCAAACATGCTTCGATTGTGACCAAACTTCGCAAACATGTGGGGGTTGGCCCCTCCCCCATGCTTGCAAAGTTTGGTTCCCATCGGAGCATGTTTGGGTACGATGTTATGGGGATGGCCCGGATTTTCCATGGCCTCTTAAGCACCAAGAGACTTGAAAAATCCACACTAGCCGCTAATTAGCAATCTAAACATGCTCCGATCATGACCAAACTTTGTAAGCATGTGGGGGTGGGTCCCCCCACATGCTTGCAAAGTTTGGTCCCCATCGGAGCATGTTTGGGTACAATGGTATGGGAAAGGCCCGGATTTTCCATAACCTCTTAAGCACCAAGAGACTTGAAAAATCTGCATTGGCCACTAATTACCAATCCAAACCTGCTCCGATTATGATCAAACTCTACAAGCATGTGGGGGTGGGTCCCCCCCCCACATGCTTGCAAAGTTTGGTCCCATCGGAGCATGTTTGCGTACGATGGTGTGGGGAAGGCCCGGATATTCCGTGGCCTCTTAAGCACCAAGAGACTTCAAAAATCCGCACTGGCCGCTAATCACCAATCCAAACATGCTCCGATTGTGACCAAACTTTGCAAGCTTGTGGGGATGGGTCCCCCCCACATGCTTGCAAAGTTTGGTCCCCATCGGAGCATGTTTGGGTACGATGCTATGGGGAAGGCCTCGATTTTCCATGGCCTCTTGAGCACCAAGAAACTTGAAGAATTTACACTGGCCGCTAATTACCAATTCAAACATGCTCCGATTGTGACCAAACTTTGCAAGCATGTGGGGGTTGGCCCCTCCCACATGCTTGCAAAGTTTGATCCCCATCAGAGCATGTTTGGGTACGATGGTGTGGGGATGGCCCGGATTTTCCATGGCCTCTTAAGCACGAAGAGACTTGAAAAATCCACACTGGCCGCGCTAATTACCAATCCAAACATGCTCTGATCATGACCAAACTTTGTAAGCATGTGGGGGTGGGTCCCCCCACATGCTTAAAAAGTGGGTCCCCCCCACTTTGCAAACATGTGGGTCCCCCCCACATGTTTGCAAAGTTTGGTCCCCATCGGAGCATGTTTGGGTACGATGGTATGGGGAAGGCCCGGATTTTCCATGGCCTCTTCAGCACCAAGAGACTTGAAAAATTTGCACTTACCAATCCAAACATGTTCCGATTGTGACCAAACTCTACAAAAAGCATGTGGGGGTGGGTCCCCCCCCCCACATGCTTGCAAAGTTTGGTCCCCATCGGAGCATGTTTGGGTACGATGGTATGGGGATGGCCCGGATTTTCCATGGCCTCTTAAGCAACAAGAGACTTGAAAAATCCACACTGGCCGCTAATTACCAATCCAAACATGCTCCGATTGTGACCAAACTTTCCAAACATGTGGGGGTGGCCCCCTCCCACATGCTTGCAAAGTTTAGTCCCCATCGGAGCATGTTTGGGTACGATGGTATAGGGAAGACCCGGACTTTCCATGGCCTCTTAAGCACCAAGAGACTTGAAAAATCCACACTGGCCGCTAATTACCAATCCAAACATGCTCCAATTGTGACCAAACTTTGCAAGCATGTGGGGGTGGGTCCCCCCCACATGTTTACAAAGTTTGGTCCCCATCATCGGAGCATGTTTGGGTACGATGGTATTGGGAAAGCCGGGATTTTCCATGGCCTCTTAAGCACCAAGAGACTTAAAAAATTCACACTGGCCGCTAATTACCAATCCAAACATGCTCCGATTATGACCAAACGCTGCAAGCTTGTGGGGGTGGGTCCCCCCCACACGCTTGCAAAGTTTGGTCACAATCGGAGCATGTTTGGGTACGATGGTATGGGGAAGGCCCGGATTTTCCATGGCCTCAAGCACCAAGAGACTTGAAAAATCCACACTGGCCGCTAATTACCAATCCAAGCATGCTGCGATTATGACCAAACTTTCCAAGCCTGTGGGAGTGGGTCCCCCCCACATGCTTGCAAAGTTTGGTTCCCATCGGAGCATGTTTGGGTACGATAATATGGGGAAGGCCCGAATTTTCCATGGCCTCTTAAGCACCAAGATACTTGAAAATTCCACACTGGCTGCTAATTACCAATCCAAACATGCTCCAATTGTGACCAGACTTTGCAAGCCTGTGGGGGTGGGTCCCTCCCACATGCTTGCAAAGTTTGGTTCCCATCGGAGCATGTTTGGGTACAATGGTATGGGGAAGGCCCGGATTTTCCATGGCCTCATAAGCACCAAGAGACTTGAAAAATCCACACTGGTCGCTAATTACCAATCCAAACATGCTCCGATTGTGACCAAACTCTGCAAGCATGTGGGGGTGGGCTCCCCCCCACATGCTTGCAAAGTGTGGTTCTCCCCATTGGAGCATGTTTGGGTACGATGGTATGGGGAAGGCCCGGATTTTCCATGGCCTCTTAAGCACCAAGAGACTTGAAAAATCCACACTGGCCGCTAATTACCAATCCAAACATACTCCGATTGTGACCAAACTCTGCAAGCGTGTGAGGGTTGGCCCCCCCCACATGCCTGTAAAGTTTTGTTCCCATCGGAGCATGTTTGGGTACGATGGTATGGGGAAGGCCCAGATTTTCCATGGCCTCTTAAGCACCAAGAGACTTGAAAAATCCACACTGGCCGCTAATTACCAATCCAAACATGCTCCGATTGTGACCAAACTTTGCAAGCATGTGGGGGTGGGTCCCCACATGCTTGCAAGCATGTGGGTCCCCCCCACATGCTTGCAAAGTTTGGTCCCCATCGGAGCATTTTTGGGTATGATGGTATGGGGAAGGCCCGGATTTTCCATGGCCTCTTAAGGACCAAGAGACTTGAGAAAACAACACTGGCTGCTAATTACCAATCCAAACATTCTCCGATTGTGATCAAACTCTACAAGCATGTGGGATGGGTCTCCTCCCACATGATTGCAAAGTTTGGTCCCCATCGGAGCATGCTTGGGTACGATGGTATGGGGAAGGCCCGGATTTTCCATGGCCTCTTAAGCACCAAGAGACTTTAAAAATCCGCACTGGCCGCTAATCACCAATCTAAACATGCTCCGATTGTGACCAAACTTTGCAAGCTTGTGAAGGTGGCCTCTTAAGCACCAAAAGACTTGAAAAATCCACACTGGCCGCTAATTACCAATCCAAACATGCTCCGATTGTGACCAAACTCTACAAGCATGTGGGGGTGGGTCCCCCCCCACATGCTTGCAAAGTTTGGTCCCCATCCGAGCATGTTTGCATACGATGGTGTGGGGAAGGCCCGGATTTTCCATGGCCTCTTAAGCACCAAGAGACTTGAAAAATCCGCACTCGCCGCTAATCACCAATCCAAACATGCTCCGATTGTGACCAAACTTTGCAAGCTTGTGGGGATGGGTCCCCCCCACATGCTTGCAAAGTTTGGTCCCCATCGGAGCATGTTTGGGTACGATGCTATGGGGAAGGCCTCGATTTTCCATGGCCTCTTGAGCACCAAGAAACTTGAAGAATTTACACTGGCCGCTAATTACCAATTCAAACATGCTCTGATTGTGACCAAACTTTGCAAGCATGTGGGGGTTGGCCCCTCCCACATGCTTGCAAAGTTTGATCCCCATCAGAGCATGTTTGGGTACGATGGTGTGGGGATGGCCCGGATTTTCCATGGCCTCTTAAGCACCAAGAGACTTGAAAAATCCACACTGGCCGCGCTAATTACCAATCCAAACATGCTCTGATCATGACCAAACTTTGTAAGCATGTGGGGGTGGGTCCCCCACATGCTTACAAAGTGGGTCCCCCCCACTTTGCAAACATGTGGGTCCCCCCCACATGTTTGCAAAGTTTGGTCCCCATCGGAGTATGTTTGGGTACGATGGTATGGGGAAGGCCCGGATTTTCCATGGCCTCTTCAGCACCAAGAGACTTGAAAAATCCGCACTTACCAATCCAAACATGCTCCGATTGTGACCAAACTCTACAAAAAGCATGTGGGGGTGGGTCCCCCCCACATGCTTGCAAAGTTTGGTCCCCATCGGAGCATGTTTGGGTACGATGGTATGGGGATGGCCCAGATTTTCCATGGCCTCTTAAGCACCAAGAGACTTGAAAAATCCACACTGGCCGCTAATTACCAATCCAAACATGCTCCTATTGTGACCAAACTTTCCAAACATGTGGGGGTGGCCCCCTCCCACATGCTTGCAAAGTTTAGTCCCCATCGGAGCATGTTTGGGTACGATGGTATAGGGAAGGCCCGGACTTTCCATGGCCTCTTAAGCACCAAGAGACTTGAAAAATCCACACTGGCCGCTAATTACCAATCCAAACATGCTCCAATTGTGACCAAACTTTGCAAGCATGTGGGGGTGGGTCCCCCCCACATGTTTACAAAGTTTGGTCCCCATCATCGGAGCATGTTTGGGTACGATGGTATTGGGAAAGCCGGGATTTTCCATGGCCTCTTAAGCACCAAGAGACTTAAAAAATTCACACTGGCCGCTAATTACCAATCCAAACATGCTCCGATTATGACCAAACGCTGCAAGCTTGTGGGGGTGGGTCCCCCCCACACGCTTGCAAAGTTTGGTCACAATCGGAGCATGTTTGGGTACGATGGTATGGGGAAGGCCCGGATTTTCCATGGCCTCAAGCACCAAGAGACTTGAAAAATCCACACTGGCCGCTAATTACCAATCCAAGCATGCTGCGATTATGACCAAACTTTCCAAGCCTGTGGGAGTGGGTCCCCCCCACATGCTTGCAAAGTTTGGTTCCCATCGGAGCATGTTTGGGTACGATAATATGGGGAAGGCCCGAATTTTCCATGGCCTCTTAAGCACCAAGATACTTGAAAATTCCACACTGGCTGCTAATTACCAATCCAAACATGCTCCAATTGTGACCAGACTTTGCAAGCCTGTGGGGGTGGGTCCCTCCCACATGCTTGCAAAGTTTGGTTCCCATCGGAGCATGTTTGGGTACAATGGTATGGGGAAGGCCCGGATTTTCCATGGCCTCATAAGCACCAAGAGACTTGAAAAATCCACACTGGTCGCTAATTACCAATCCAAACATGCTCCGATTGTGACCAAACTCTGCAAGCATGTGGGGGTGGGCTCCCCCCCACATGCTTGCAAAGTGTGGTTCTCCCCATTGGAGCATGTTTGGGTACGATGGTATGGGGAAGGCCCGGATTTTCCATGGCCTCTTAAGCACCAAGAGACTTGAAAAATCCACACTGGCCGCTAATTACCAATCCAAACATACTCCGATTGTGACCAAACTCTGCAAGCGTGTGAGGGTTGGCCCCCCCCACATGCCTGTAAAGTTTTGTTCCCATCGGAGCATGTTTGGGTACGATGGTATGGGGAAGGCCCAGATTTTCCATGGCCTCTTAAGCACCAAGAGACTTGAAAAATCCACACTGGCCGCTAATTACCAATCCAAACATGCTCCGATTGTGACCAAACTTTGCAAGCATGTGGGGGTGGGTCCCCACATGCTTGCAAGCATGTGGGTCCCCCCCACATGCTTGCAAAGTTTGGTCCCCATCGGAGCATTTTTGGGTATGATGGTATGGGGAAGGCCCGGATTTTCCATGGCCTCTTAAGGACCAAGAGACTTGAGAAAACAACACTGGCTGCTAATTACCAATCCAAACATTCTCCGATTGTGATCAAACTCTACAAGCATGTGGGATGGGTCTCCTCCCACATGATTGCAAAGTTTGGTCCCCATCGGAGCATGCTTGGGTACGATGGTATGGGGAAGGCCCGGATTTTCCATGGCCTCTTAAGCACCAAGAGACTTTAAAAATCCGCACTGGCCGCTAATCACCAATCTAAACATGCTCCGATTGTGACCAAACTTTGCAAGCTTGTGAAGGTGGCCTCTTAAGCACCAAAAGACTTGAAAAATCCACACTGGCCGCTAATTACCAATCCAAACATGCTCCGATTGTGACCAAACTCTACAAGCATGTGGGGGTGGGTCCCCCCCCACATGCTTGCAAAGTTTGGTCCCCATCCGAGCATGTTTGCATACGATGGTGTGGGGAAGGCCCGGATTTTCCATGGCCTCTTAAGCACCAAGAGACTTGAAAAATCCGCACTCGCCGCTAATCACCAATCCAAACATGCTCCGATTGTGACCAAACTTTGCAAGCTTGTGGGGATGGGTCCCCCCCACATGCTTGCAAAGTTTGGTCCCCATCGGAGCATGTTTGGGTACGATGCTATGGGGAAGGCCTCGATTTTCCATGGCCTCTTGAGCACCAAGAAACTTGAAGAATTTACACTGGCCGCTAATTACCAATTCAAACATGCTCTGATTGTGACCAAACTTTGCAAGCATGTGGGGGTTGGCCCCTCCCACATGCTTGCAAAGTTTGATCCCCATCAGAGCATGTTTGGGTACGATGGTGTGGGGATGGCCCGGATTTTCCATGGCCTCTTAAGCACCAAGAGACTTGAAAAATCCACACTGGCCGCGCTAATTACCAATCCAAACATGCTCTGATCATGACCAAACTTTGTAAGCATGTGGGGGTGGGTCCCCCACATGCTTACAAAGTGGGTCCCCCCCACTTTGCAAACATGTGGGTCCCCCCCACATGTTTGCAAAGTTTGGTCCCCATCGGAGTATGTTTGGGTACGATGGTATGGGGAAGGCCCGGATTTTCCATGGCCTCTTCAGCACCAAGAGACTTGAAAAATCCGCACTTACCAATCCAAACATGCTCCGATTGTGACCAAACTCTACAAAAAGCATGTGGGGGTGGGTCCCCCCCACATGCTTGCAAAGTTTGGTCCCCATCGGAGCATGTTTGGGTACGATGGTATGGGGATGGCCCGGATTTTCCATGGCCTCTTAAGCACCAAGAGACTTGAAAAATCCACACTGGCCGCTAATTACCAATCCAAACATGCTCCTATTGTGACCAAACTTTCCAAACATGTGGGGGTGGCCCCCTCCCACATGCTTGCAAAGTTTAGTCCCCATCGGAGCATGTTTGGGTACGATGGTATAGGGAAGGCCCGGACTTTCCATGGCCTCTTAAGCACCAAGAGACTTGAAAAATCCACACTGGCCGCTAATTACCAATCCAAACATGCTCCAATTGTGACCAAACTTTGCAAGCATGTGGGGGTGGGTCCCCCCCACATGTTCACAAAGTTTGGTCCCCATCATCGGAGCATGTTTGGGTACGATGGTATTGGGAAAGCCGGGATTTTCCATGGCCTCTTAAGCACCAAGAGACTTAAAAAATTCACACTGGCCGCTAATTACCAATCCAAACATGCTCCGATTATGACCAAACGCTGCAAGCTTGTGGGGGTGGGTCCCCCCCACACGCTTGCAAAGTTTGGTCACAATCGGAGCATGTTTGGGTACGATGGTATGGGGAAGGCCCGGATTTTCCATGGCCTCAAGCACCAAGAGACTTGAAAAATCCACACTGGCCGCTAATTACCAATCCAAGCATGCTGCGATTATGACCAAACTTTCCAAGCCTGTGGGAGTGGGTCCCCCCCACATGCTTGCAAAGTTTGGTTCCCATCGGAGCATGTTTGGGTACGATAATATGGGGAAGGCCCGAATTTTCCATGGCCTCTTAAGCACCAAGATACTTGAAAATTCCACACTGGCTGCTAATTACCAATCCAAACATGCTCCAATTGTGACCAGACTTTGCAAGCCTGTGGGGGTGGGTCCCTCCCACATGCTTGCAAAGTTTGGTTCCCATCGGTGCATGTTTGGGTACAATGGTATGGGGAAGGCCCGGATTTTCCATGGCCTCATAAGCACCAAGAGACTTGAAAAATCCACACTGGTCGCTAATTACCAATCCAAACATGCTCCGATTGTGACCAAACTCTGCAAGCATGTGGGGGTGGGCTCCCCCCCACATGCTTGCAAAGTGTGGTTCTCCCCATTGGAGCATGTTTGGGTACGATGGTATGGGGAAGGCCCGGATTTTCCATGGCCTCTTAAGCACCAAGAGACTTGAAAAATCCACACTGGCCGCTAATTACCAATCCAAACATACTCCGATTGTGACCAAACTCTGCAAGCCTGTGAGGGTTGGCCCCCCCCACATGCCTGCAAAGTTTTGTTCCCATCGGAGCATGTTTGGGTACGATGGTATGGGGAAGGCCCAGATTTTCCATGGCCTCTTAAGCACCAAGAGACTTGAAAAATCCACACTGGCCGCTAATTACCAATCCAAACATGCTCCGATTGTGACCAAACTTTGCAAGCATGTGGGGGTGGGTCCCCACATGCTTGCAAAGTTTGGTCCCCATTGGAGCATTTTTGGGTATGATGGTATGGGGAAGGCCCGGATTTTCCATGGCCTCTTAAGGACCAAGAGACTTGAGAAAACAACACTGGATGCTAATTACCAATCCAAACATTCTCCGATTGTGACCAAACTCTACAAGCATGTGGGATGGGTCTCCTCCCACATGATTGCAAAGTTTGGTCCCCATCGAAGCATGCTTGGGTACGATGGTATGGGGAAGGCCCGGATTTTCCATGGCCTCTTAAGCACCAAGAGACTTTAAAAATCCGCACTGGCCACTAATCACCAATCCAAACATGCTCCGATTGTGACCAAACTTTGCAAGCTTGTGAAGGTGGCCTCTTAAGCACCAAAAGACTTGAAAAATCCACACTGGCCGCTAATTACCAATCCAAACATGCTCCGATTGTGACCAAACTCTACAAGCATGTGGGGGTGGGTCCCCCCCCCACATGCTTGCAAAGTTTGGTCCCCATCTGAGCATGTTTGCGTACGATGGTGTGGGGAAGGCCCGGATTTTCCATTGCCTCTTAAGCACCAAGAGACTTGAAAAATCCGCACTCGCCGCTAATCACCAATCCAAACATGCTCCGATTGTGACCAAACTTTGCAAGCTTGTGGGGGTGGGTCCCCCCCACATGCTTGAAAAGTTTGGTCCCCATCGGAGCATGTTTGGGTACGATGGTATAGGGAAGGCCTCGATTTTCCATCGCCTCTTAAGCACCAAGAGACTTGAAAAATCTGCACTGGCCACTAATTACCAATCCAAACATGCTCCGATTGTGACCAATCTTTGCAAGCATGTGGGGGTTGGCCCCTCCCACATGCTTGCAAAGTTTGATCCCCATCAGAGCATGTTTGGGTACGATGGTGTGGGGATGGCCGGATTTTCCATGGCCTCTTAAGCACCAAGAGACTTGAAAAATCCACACTGGCCGCTATTTACCAATGCAAAAATGCTCCGATCATGACTAAACTTTGTAAGCATGTGGAAGTGGGTCCCCCCCACATGCTTGCAAAGTTTGGTCCCTATCGGAGCATGTTTGGGTACGATGGTATGGGGAAGGCCCAGATTTTCCATGGCCTCTTAAGCACCAAGAGACTTGAAAAATCCACACTGGCCGCTAATTACCAATCCAAACATGCTCCGATTGTGACCAAACTTTGCAAGCATGTGGGGGTGGGTCCCCACATGCTTGCAAGCATGTGGGTCCCCCCCACATGCTTGCAAAGTTTGGTCCCCATCGGAGCATTTTTGGGTATGATGGTATGGGGAAGGCCCGGATTTTCCATGGCCTCTTAAGGACCAAGAGACTTGAGAAAACAACACTGGCTGCTAATTACCAATCCAAACATTCTCCGATTGTGACCAAACTCTACAAGCATGTGGGATGGGTCTCCTCCCACATGCTTGCAAAGTTTGGTCCCCATCGGAGCATGCTTGGGTACGATGGTATGGGGAAGGCCCGGATTTTCCATGGCCTCTTAAGCACCAAGAGACTTTAAAAATCCGCACTGGCCGCTAATCACCAATCCAAACATGCTCCGATTGTGACCAAACTTTGCAAGCTTGTGAAGGTGGCCTCTTAAGCACCAAAAGACTTGAAAAATCCACACTGGCCGCTAATTACCAATCCAAACATGCTCCGATTGTGACCAAACTCTACAAGCATGTGGGGGTGGGTCCCCCCCCCACATGCTTGCAAAGTTTGGTCCCCATCCGAGCATGTTTGCGTACGATGGTGTGGGGAAGGCCCGGATTTTCCATGGCCTCTTAAGCACCAAGAGACTTGAAAAATCCGCACTCGCCGCTAATCACCAATCCAAACATGCTCCGATTGTGACCAAACTTTGCAAGCTTGTGGGGGTGGGTCCCCCCCACATGCTTGCAAAGTTTGGTCCCCATCGGAGCATGTTTGGGTACGATGGTATAGGGAAGGCCTCGATTTTCCATCGCCTCTTAAGCACCAAGAGACTTGAAAAATCTGCACTGGCCGCTAATTACCAATCCAAACATGCTCCGATTGTGACCAATCTTTGCAAGCATGTGGGGGTTGGCCCCTCCCACATGCTTGCAAAGTTTGATCCTCATGAGAGCATGTTTGGGTACGATGGTGTGGGGATGGCCGGATTTTCCATGGCCTCTTAAGCACCAAGAGACTTGAAAAATCCACACTGGCCGCTAATTACCAATGCAAAAATGCTCCGATCATGACCAAACTTTGTAAGCATGTGGGGGTGGGTCCCCCCCACATGCTTGCAAAGTTTGGTCCCCATCGGAGCATGTTTGGGTACGATGGTATGGGGAAGGCCCGGATTTTCCATGGCCTCTTAAGCACCAAGAGACTTGAAAAATCCGCACTGGCCGCTATTTACCAATCAAAACATTCTCCGATTGTGACCAAACTCTGCAATAAGCATGTGGGGGTGGGTCCCCCCCACATGCTTGCAAAGTTTGGTCCCCATCGGAGCATGTTTGGGTACGATGGTATGGGGATGGCCCGGATTTTTCATGGCCTCTTAAGCACCAAGAGACTTGAAAAATCCACACTGGCCGCTAATTACCAATCCAAACATACTCCGATTGTGACCAAACTTTTCAAACATGTGGGGGTGGCCCCCTCCCACATGCTTGCAAAGTTTAGTCCCCATCGGAGCATGTTTGGGTACGATGGTATGGGAAAGGCCCGGATTTTCCATGGCCTCTTAAGCACCAAGAGACTTGAAAAATCCGCACTGGCCGCTAATTACCAATCCAAACATGCTCTGATCATGAACAAACTCTGCAAGCATGTGGGGGTGGGTCCCCCCCACATGCTTGCAAAGTTTATTCCCCATCGGAGCATGTTTGGGTACGATGGTATGGGGATGGCCCGGATTTTCCATGGCCTCTTAAGCACCAAGAGACTTGAAAAATCCACACTGGCCGCTAATTACCAATCCAAACATGCTTCGATTGTGACCAAACTTCGCAAACATGTGGGGGTTGGCCCCTCCCCCATGCTTGCAAAGTTTGGTTCCCATCGGAGCATGTTTGGGTACGATGTTATGGGGATGGCCCGGATTTTCCATGGCCTCTTAAGCACCAAGAGACTTGAAAAATCCACACTATCCAAACATGCTCCGATCATGACCAAACTTTGCAAGCATGTGGGGGTGGGTCCCCCCACATGCTTGCAAAGTTTGGTCCCCATCGGAGCATGTTTGGGTACAATGGTATGGGAAAGGCCCGGATTTTCCATGGCCTCTTAAGCACCAAGAGACTTGAAAAATCTGCATTACCAATCCAAACCTGCTCCGATTATGATCAAACTCTACAAGCATGTGGGGGTGGGCCCCCCCCCACATGCTTGCAAAGTTTGGTCCCCATCGGAGCATGCTTGGGTACGATGGTGTAGGGAAGGCCCGGATTTTCCGTGGCCTCTTAAGCACCAAGAGACTTGAAAAATCCGCACTGGCCGCTAATCACCAATCCAAACATGCTCCGATTGTGACCAAACTTTGCAAGCTTGTAGGGATGGGTCCCCCCCACATGCTTGCAAAGTTTGGTCCCCATCAGAGTATGTTTGGGTACGATGCTATGGGGAAGGCCTCGATTTTCCATGGCCTCTTAAGCACTAAGAGACTTGAAAAATTTACACTGGCCGCTAATTACCAATTCAAACATGCTCCAATTGTGACCAAACTTTGCAAACATGTGGGGGGGACCCACATGTTTGCAAAGTGGGGGGGACCCACTTTGTAAGCTTGTGGGGGGGACCCACCCCCACATGCTTACAAAGTTTGGTCCTGATCAGAGCATGTTTGGATTGGTAATTAGCGGCCAGTGTGGATTTTTCAAGTCTCTTGGTGCTTAAGAGGCCATGGAAAATCCGGGCCATCCCCACACCATCATACCCAAACATGCTCTGATGGGGATCAAACTTTGCAAGCATGTGGGAGGGGCCAACCCCCACATGCTTGCAAAGTTTGGTCACAATCGGAGCATGTTTGAATTGGTAATTAGCGGCCAGTGTAAATTTTTCAAGTCTCTTGGTGCTTAAGAGGCCATGGAAAATCGAGGCCTTCCCCATAGCATCGTACCCAAACATACTCCGATGGGGACCAAACTTTGCAAGCATGTGGGGGGGACCCATCCCCACAAGCTTGCAAAGTTTGGTCACAATCAGAGCATGTTTGGATTGCGGCCATGTTTGGATTGCGGCCAGTGCGGATTTTTCAAGTCTCTTGGTGCTTAAGAGGCCACGAAAAATCCGGGCCTTCCCCACACCATCGTACGCAAACATGCTCCGATGGGGACCAAACTTTGCAAGCATGTGGGGGGGGGACCCAGCCCCACATGCTTGTAGAGTTTGATCATAATCGGAGCAGGTTTGGATTGGTAATTAGTGGCCAATGCAGATTTTTCAAGTCTCTTGGTGCTTAAGAGGCCATGGAAAATCCGGGCCTTTCCCATACCATTGTACCCAAACATGCTCCGATGGAGACCAAACTTTGCAAGCATGTGGGGGACCCACCCCCACATGCTTGCAAAGTTTACAGAGCATGTTTGGATTGCTAATTAGCGGCTAGTGTGGATTCTTCAAGTCTCTTGGTGCTTAAGAGGCCATGGAAAATCCGGGCCATCCCCATAACATCGTACCCAAACATGCTCCGATGGGAACCAAACTTTGCAAGCATGGGGGAGGGACCAACCCCAACATGTTTGCGAAATTTGGTCACAATCGAAGCATGTTTGGATTGGTAATTAGCGGCCAGTGTGGATTTTTCAAGTCTCTTGGTGCTTAAGAGGCCATGGAAAATCCGGGCCATCCCCATACCATCGTACCCAAACATGCTCCGATGGGGAATAAACTTTGCAAGCATGTGGGGGGGGACCCACCCCCACATGCTTGCAGAGTTTGTTCATGATCAGAGCATGTTTGGATTGGTAATTAGCGGCCAGTGCGGATTTTTCAAGTCTCTTGGTGCTTAAGAGGCCATGGAAAATCCGGGCCATCCCCAAACCATCATACCCAAACATGCTCCGATGGGGACTAAACTTTGCAAGCATGTGGGAGGGGGCCACCCCCACATGTTTGGAAAGTTTGGTCACAATCGGAGCATATTTGGATTGTTGGTAATTAGCGGCCAGTGTGGATTTTTCAAGTCTCTTGGTGCTTAAGAGGCCATGGAAAATCCGGGCCATCCCCATACCATCGTACCCAAACATGCTCCGATCGGGACCAAACTTTGCAAGCATGTGGGGGGGACCCACCCCCACATGCTTGTTGCAGAGTTTGGTCACAATCGGAGAATGTTTGGATTGGTAAATAGCGGCCAGTGTGGATTTTTCAAGTCTCTTGGTGCTTAAGAGGCCATGGAAAATCCGGGCCTTCCCCATACCATCGTACCCAAACATGCTCCGATGGGGACCAAACTTTGCAAGCATGTGGGGGGGACCCACCCCCACATGCTTACAAAGTTTGGTCATGATCGGAGCATTTTGGCATTGGTAATTAGGGGTCAGTGTGGATTTTTCAAGTCTCTTGGTGCTTAAGATGGAAAATCCGGGCCATCCACACACCATCGTACCCAAACATGCTCTAATGGAGATCAAACTTTGCGAGCATGTGGGAGGGGCCAACCCCCACATGCTTGCAAAGATTGGTCACAATCGGAGCATGTTTGGATTGGTAATTAGTGGCCAGTGCAGATTTTTCAAGTCTCTTGGTGCTTAAGAGGCCATGGAAAATCGAGGCCTTCCCTATACCATCGTACCCAAACATGCTCCGATGGGGACCAAACTTTGCAAGCATGTGGGGGGGTACCCACCCCCACATGCTTGTAGAGTTTGGTCACAATCGGAGCATGTTTGGATTGGTAATTAGCGGCCAGTGTGGATTTTTCAAGTCTCTTGGTGCTTCAGAGGCCACCCCCACAAGCTTGCAAAGTTTGGTCACAATCGGAGCATGTTTGGATTGGTGATTAGCGGCTTGTGTGGATTTTTAAAGTCTCTTGGTGCTTAAGAGGCCATGGAAAATCCGGGCCTTCCCCATACCATCGTACCCAAGCATGCTCCGATGGGAACCAAACTTTGCAAGCATGTGGGAGGGGACCCATCCCACATGCTTGTAGAGTTTGGTCACAATCGGAGCATGTTTGGATTGGTAATTAGCAGCCAGTGTTGATTTCTCAAGTCTCTTGGTCCTTAAGAGGCCATGGAAAATCCGGGCCTTCCCCATACCATCATACCCAAAAATGCTCCGATGGGGAAAAAACTTTGCAAGCATGTGGGGGGGACCCACATGCTTGCAAGCATGTGGGGACCCACCCCCACATGCTTGCAAAGTTTGGTCACAATCGGAGCATGTTTGGATTGGTAATTAGCGGCCAGTGTGGATTTTTCAAGTCTCTTGGTGCTTAAGAGGCCATGGAAAATCTGGGCCTTCCCCATACCATCGTACCCAAACATGCTCCGATGGGAACAAAACTTTACAGGCATGTGGGGGGGGCCAATCCTCACACGCTTGCAGAGTTTGGTCACAATCGGAGTATGTTTGGATTGGTAATTAGCGGCCAGTGTGGATTTTTCAAGTCTCTTGGTGCTTAAGAGGCCATGGAAAATCCGGGCCTTCCCCATACCATCGTACCCAAACATGCTCCAATGGGGAGAACCACACTTTGCAAGCATGTGGGGGGGAGCCCACCCCCACATGCTTGCAGAGTTTGGTCACAATCGGAGCATGTTTGGATTGGTAATTAGCGACCAGTGTGGATTTTTCAAGTCTCTTGGTGCTTATGAGGCCATGGAAAATCTGGGCCTTCCCCATACCATTATACCCAAACATGCTCCGATGGGAACCAAACTTTGCAAGCATGTGGGAGGGACCCACCCCCACAGGCTTGCAAAGTCTGGTCACAATTGGAGCATGTTTGGATTGGTAATTAGCAGCCAGTGTGGAATTTTCAAGTATCTTGGTGCTTAAGAGGCCATGGAAAATTCGGGCCTTCCCCATATTATCGTACCCAAACATGCTCCGATGGGGGAACCAAACTTTGCAAGCATGTGGGGGGGACCCACTCCCACAGGCTTGGAAAGTTTGGTCATAATCGCAGCATGCTTGGATTGGTAATTAGCGGCCAGTGTGGATTTTTCAAGTCTCTTGGTGCTTGAGGCCATGGAAAATCCGGGCCTTCCCCATACCATCGTACCCAAACATGCTCCGATTGTGACCAAACTTTGCAAGCGTGTGGGGGGGACCCACCCCCACAAGCTTGCAGCGTTTGGTCATAATCGGAGCATGTTTGGATTGGTAATTAGCGGCCAGTGTGAATTTTTTAAGTCTCTTGGTGCTTAAGAGGCCATGGAAAATCCCGGCTTTCCCAATACCATCGTACCCAAACATGCTCCGATGATGGGGACCAAACTTTGTAAACATGTGGGGGGGACCCACCCCCACATGCTTGCAAAGTTTGGTCACAATTGGAGCATGTTTGGATTGGTAATTAGCGGCCAGTGTGGATTTTTCAAGTCTCTTGGTGCTTAAGAGGCCATGGAAAGTCCGGGTCTTCCCTATACCATCGTACCCAAACATGCTCCGATGGGGACTAAACTTTGCAAGCATGTGGGAGGGGGCCACCCCCACATGTTTGGAAAGTTTGGTCACAATCGGAGCATGTTTGGATTGGTAATTAGCGGCCAGTGTGGATTTTTCAAGTCTCTTGTTGCTTAAGAGGCCATGGAAAATCCGGGCCATCCCCATACCATCGTACCCAAACATGCTCCGATGGGGACCAAACTTTGCAAGCATGTGGGGGGGGACCCACCCCCACATGCTTTTTGTAGAGTTTGGTCACAATCGGAGCATGTTTGGATTGGTAAGTGCGAATTTTTCAAGTCTCTTGGTGCTGAAGAGGCCATGGAAAATCCGGGCCTTCCCCATACCATCGTACCCAAACATGCTCCGATGGGGACCAAACTTTGCAAACATGTGGGGGGGACCCACATGTTTGCAAAGTGGGGGGGACCCACTTTGTAAGCATGTGGGGGGACCCACCCCCACATGCTTACAAAGTTTGGTCATGATTAGAGCATGTTTGGATTGGTAATTAGCGCGGCCAGTGTGGATTTTTCAAGTCTCTTGGTGCTTAAGAGGCCATGGAAAATCCGGGCCATCCCCACACCATCGTACCCAAACATGCTCTGATGGGGATCAAACTTTGCAAGCATGTGGGAGGGGCCAACCCCCACATGCTTGCAAAGTTTGGTCACAATCGGAGCATGTTTGAATTGGTAATTAGCGGCCAGTGTAAATTCTTCAAGTTTCTTGGTGCTCAAGAGGCCATGGAAAATCGAGGCCTTCCCCATAGCATCGTACCCAAACATGCTCCGATGGGGACCAAACTTTGCAAGCATGTGGGGGGGACCCATCCCCACAAGCTTGCAAAGTTTGGTCACAATCGGAGCATGTTTGGATTGGTGATTAGCGGCCAGTGCGGATTTTTGAAGTCTCTTGGTGCTTAAGAGGCCACGGAAAATCCGGGCCTTCCCCACACCATCGTACGCAAACATGCTCCGATGGGACAAAACTTTGCAAGCATGTGGGGGGGGGACCCACCCCCACATGCTTGTAGAGTTTGATCATAATCGGAGCAGGTTTGGATTGGTAATTAGTGGCCAATGCAGATTTTTCAAGTCTCTTGGTGCTTAAGAGGCCATGGAAAATCCGGGCCTTTCCCATACCATTGTACCCAAACATGCTCCGATGGGGACCAAACTTTGCAAGCATGTGGGGGGACCCACCTCCACATGCTTACAAAGTTTGGTCATGATCGGAGCATGTTTAGATTGCTAATTAGTGGCTAGTGTGGATTTTTCAAGTCTCTTGGTGCTTAAGAGGCCATGGAAAATCCGGGCCATCCCCATAACATCGTACCCAAACATGCTCCGATGGGAACCAAACTTTGCAAGCATGGGGGAGGGGCCAACCCCCACATGTTTGCGAAGTTTGGTCACAATCGAAGCATGTTTGGATTGGTAATTAGCGGTCAGTGTGGATTTCTCAAGTCTCTTGGTGCTTGAGAGGCCATGGAAAATCCGGGCCATCCCCATACCATCGTACCCAAACATGCTCCGATGGGGAATAAACTTTGCAAGCATGTGGGGGGGACCCACCCCCACATGCTTGCAGAGTTTGTTCATGATCAGAGCATGTTTGGATTGGTAATTAGCGGCCAGTGCGGATTTTTCAAGTCTCTTGGTGCTTAAGAGGCCATGGAAAATCCGGGCCATCCCCACACCATCGTACCCAAACATGCTCTGATGGGGATCAAACTTTGCAAGCATGTGGGAGGGGCCAACCCCCACATGCTTGCAAAGATTGGTCACAATCGAAGCATGTTTGGATTGGTAATTAGCGGCCAGTGCAGATTTTTCAAGTCTCTTGGTGCTTAAGAGGCCATGGAAAATCGAGGCCTTCCCTATACCATCGTACCCAAACATGCTCCGATGGGGACCAAACTTTGCAAGCATGTGGGGGGGGGGGACCCACCCCCACATGCTTGCAGAGTTTGGTCACAATCGGAGAATGTTTGGTCACAATAAGAGCATGTTTAGATTGGTAATTAGCGGCCAGTGTGGATTTTTCAAGTCTCTTGGTGCTTAAGAGGCCATGGAAAATTCGGGCCTTCCCCATACCATCGTACACAAACATGCTCCGATGGGAACAAAACTTTGCAAGCATGGCAAACCCTCACAGGCTTGCAAAGTTTGGTCACAATCGGAGTATGTTTGGATTGGTAATTAGTGTCCAGTGTGGATTTTTCAAGTCTCAGTGCTTAAGAGGCCATGGAAAATCCGGGCCTTCCCCATACCATCATACCCAAACATGCTCCGATGGTGGGGACCAAACTTTGCAAGCATGTGGGGGGGACAGACCCCCACATGCTTGCAGAGTTTGGTCACAATCGGAGCATGTTTGGATTGGTAATTAGCGGCCAGTGTGGATTTCTCAAGTCTCTTAGTGCTTAAGAGGCCATGAAAATCCGGGCCTTCCCCATACCATCATACCCAAAAATGCTCCGATGGGGACCAAACTTTGCAAGCATGTGGGGGGGACCCACCCCCACATGCTTGCAAAGTTTGGTCATAATCGGAGCATGTTTGGTCACAATCAGAGCATGTTTAGATTGGTAATTAGCGGCCAGTGTGGATTTTTCAAGTCTCTTGGTGCTTAAGAGGCCATGGAAAATTCGGGCCTTCCCCATACCATCGTACCCAAACATGCTCCGATGGGAACAAAACTTTGCAAGCATGGCCAACCCTCACAGGCTTGCAAAGTTTGGTCACAATCGGAGTACGTTTGGATTGGTAATTAGTGTCCAGTGTGGATTTTTCAAGTCTCTTGGTGCTTAAGAGGCCATGGAAAATCCGGTCCTTCCCCATACCATCGTACCCAAACATGCTCCAATGGGGAGAACCACACTTTGCAAGCTTGTGGGGGTGGCCTCTTAAGCACCAAGAGACTTGAAAAACCCACACTGGCCACTACTTACCAATCAAAACATTCTCCGATTGTGACCAAACTCTGCAATAAGCATGTGGGGGTGGGTCCCCCCCCCCCCACATGCTTGCAAAGTTTGGTCCCCATCGGAGCATGTTTGGGTACGATGGTATAGGGAAGGCCTCGATTTTCCATGGCCTCTTAAGCACCAAGAGACTTGAAAAATCTGCACTGGCCGCTAATTACCAATCCAAACATGCTTCGATTGTGACCAATCTTTGCAAGCATGTGGGGGTTGGCCCCTCCCACATGCTTGCAAAGTTTGATCCCCATCAGAGCATGTTTGGGTACGATGGTGTGGGGATGGCCCGGATTTTCCATGGCCTCTTAAGCACCAAGAGACTTGAAAAATCCGCACTGGCCGCTAATTACCAATCCAAACATGCTCTGATCATGAACAAACTCTGCAAGCATGTGGGGGTGGGTCCCCCCCACATGCTTGCAAAGTTTATTCCCCATCGGAGCATGTTTGGGTACGATGGTATGGGGATGGCCCGGATTTTCCATGGCCTCTCAAGCACCAAGAGACTTGAGAAATCCACACTGACCGCTAATTACCAATCCAAACATGCTTCGATTGTGACCAAACTTCGCAAACATGTGGGGGTTGGCCCCTCCCCCATGCTTGCAAAGTTTGGTTCCCATCGGAGCATGTTTGGGTACGATGTTATGGGGATGGCCCGGATTTTCCATGGCCTCTTAAGCACCAAGAGACTTGAAAAATCCACACTAGCCGCTAATTAGCAATCTAAACATGCTCCGATCATGACCAAACTTTGTAAGCATGTGGAAGTGGGTCCCCCCACATGCTTGCAAAGTTTGGTCCCCATCGGAGCATGTTTGGGTACAATGGTATGGGAAAGGCCCGGATTTTCCATGGCCTCTTAAGCACCAAGAGACTTGAAAAATCTGCATTGGCCACTAATTACCAATCCAAACCTGCTCCGATTATGATCAAACTCTACAAGCATGTGGGGGTGGGTCCCCCCCCCACATGCTTGCAAAGTTTTGTCCCATCGGAGCATGTTTGCGTACGATGGTGTGGGGAAGGCCCGGATTTTCCGTGGCCTCTTAAGCACCAAGAGACTTCAAAAATCCGCACTGGCCGCTAATCACCAATCCAAACATGCTCCGATTGTGACCAAACTTTGCAAGCTTGTGGGGATGGGTCCCCCCCACATGCTTGCAAAGTTTGGTCCCCATCGGAGCATGTTTGGGTACGATGCTATGGGGAAGGCCTCGATTTTCCATGGCCTCTTGAGCACCAAGAAACTTGAAGAATTTACACTGGCCGCTAATTACCAATTCAAACATGCTCCGATTGTGACCAAACTTTGCAAGCATGTGGGGGTTGGCCCCTCCCACATGCTTGCAAAGTTTGATCCCCATCAGAGCATGTTTGGGTACGATGGTGTGGGGATGGCCCGGATTTTCCATGGCCTCTTAAGCACCAAGAGACTTGAAAAATCCACACTGGCCGCGCTAATTACCAATCCAAACATGCTCTAATCATGACCAAACTTTGTAAGCATGTGGGGGTGGGTCCCCCCACATGCTTACAAAGTGGGTCCCCCCCACTTTGCAAACATGTGGGTCCCCTCCACATGTTTGCAAAGTTTGGTCCCCATCGGAGCATGTTTGGGTACGATGGTATGGGGAAGGCCCGGATTTTCCATGGCCTCTTCAGCACCAAGAGACTTGAAAAATTCGCACTTACCAATCCAAACATGCTCCGATTGTGACCAAACTCTACAAAAAGCATGTGGGGGTGGGTCCCCCCCCACATGCTTGCAAAGTTTGGTCCCCATCGGAGCATGTTTGGGTACGATGGTATGGGGATGGCCCGGATTTTCCATGGCCTCTTAAGCAACAAGAGACTTGAAAAATCCACACTGGCCGCTAATTACCAATCCAAACATGCTCCGATTGTGACCAAACTTTCCAAACATGTGGGGGTGGCCCCCTCCCACATGCTTGCAAAGTTTAGTCCCCATCGGAGCATGTTTGGGTACGATGGTATAGGGAAGACCCGGACTTTCCATGGCCTCTTAAGCACCAAGAGACTTGAAAAATCCACACTGGCCGCTAATTACCAATCCAAACATGCTCCAATTGTGACCAAACTTTGCAAGCATGTGGGGGTGGGTCCCCCCCACATGTTTACAAAGTTTGGTCCCCATCATCGGAGCATGTTTGGGTACGATGGTATTGGGAAAGCCGGGATTTTCCATGGCCTCTTAAGCACCAAGAGACTTAAAAAATTCACACTGGCCGCTAATTACCAATCCAAACATGCTCCGATTATGACCAAACGCTGCAAGCTTGTGGGGGTGGGTCCCCCCCACACGCTTGCAAAGTTTGGTCACAATCGGAGCATGTTTGGGTACGATGGTATGGGGAAGGCCCGGATTTTCCATGGCCTCAAGCACCAAGAGACTTGAAAAATCCACACTGGCCGCTAATTACCAATCCAAGCATGCTGCGATTATGACCAAACTTTCCAAGCCTGTGGGAGTGGGTCCCCCCCACATGCTTGCAAAGTTTGGTTCCCCCATCGGAGCATGTTTGGGTACGATAATATGGGGAAGGCCCGAATTTTCCATGGCCTCTTAAGCACCAAGATACTTGAAAATTCCACACTGGCTGCTAATTACCAATCCAAACATGCTCCAATTGTGACCAGACTTTGCAAGCCTGTGGGGGTGGGTCCCTCCCACATGCTTGCAAAGTTTGGTTCCCATCGGAGCATGTTTGGGTATAATGGTATGGGGAAGGCCCAGATTTTCCATGGCCTCATAAGCACCAAGAGACTTGAAAAATCCACACTGGTCGCTAATTACCAATCCAAACATGCTCCGATTGTGACCAAACTCTGCAAGCATGTGGGGGTGGGCTCCCCCCCACATGCTTGCAAAGTGTGGTTCTCCCCATTGGAGCATGTTTGGGTACGATGGTATGGGGAAGGCCCGGATTTTCCATGGCCTCTTAAGCACCAAGAGACTTGAAAAATCCACACTGGCCGCTAATTACCAATCCAAACATACTCCGATTGTGACCAAACTCTGCAAGCGTGTGAGGATTGGCCCCCCCCACATGCCTGTAAAGTTTTGTTCCCATCGGAGCATGTTTGGGTACGATGGTATGGGGAAGGCCCAGATTTTCCATGGCCTCTTAAGCACCAAGAGACTTGAAAAATCCACACTGGCCGCTAATTACCAATCCAAACATGCTCCGATTGTGACCAAACTTTGCAAGCATGTGGGGGTGGGTCCCCACATGCTTGCAAGCATGTGGGTCCCCCCCACATGCTTGCAAAGTTTTTTCCCCATCGGAGCATTTTTGGGTATGATGGTATGGGGAAGGCCCGGATTTTCCATGGCCTCTTAAGGACCAAGAGACTTGAGAAAACAACACTGGCTGCTAATTACCAATCCAAACATTCTCCGATTGTGATCAAACTCTACAAGCATGTGGGATGGGTCTCCTCCCACATGATTGCAAAGTTTGGTCCCCATCGGAGCATGCTTGGGTACGATGGTATGGGGAAGGCCCGGATTTTCCATGGCCTCTTAAGCACCAAGAGACTTTAAAAATCCGCACTGGCCGCTAATCACCAATCCAAACATGCTCCGATTGTGACCAAACTTTGCAAGCTTGTGAAGGTGGCCTCTTAAGCACCAAAAGACTTGAAAAATCCACACTGGCCGCTAATTACCAATCCAAACATGCTCCGATTGTGACCAAACTCTACAAGCATGTGGGGGTGGGTCCCCCCCCACATGCTTGCAAAGTTTGGTCCCCATCCGAGCATGTTTGCGTACGATGGTGTGGGGAAGGCCCGGATTTTCCATGGCCTCTTAAGCACCAAGAGACTTGAAAAATCCGCACTCGCCGCTAATCACCAATCCAAACATGCTCCGATTGTGACCAAACTTTGCAAGCTTGTGGGGATGGATCCCCCCCACATGCTTGCAAAGTTTGGTCCCCATCGGAGCATGTTTGGGTACGATGCTATGGGGAAGGCCTCGATTTTCCATGGCCTCTTGAGCACCAAGAAACTTGAAGAATTTACACTGGCCGCTAATTACCAATTCAAACATGCTCTGATTGTGACCAAACTTTGCAAGCATGTGGGCGTTGGCCCCTCCCACATGCTTGCAAAGTTTGATCCCCATCAGAGCATGTTTGGGTACGATGGTGTGGGGATGGCCCGGATTTTCCATGGCCTCTTAAGCACCAAGAGACTTGAAAAATCCACACTGGCCGCGCTAATTACCAATCCAAACATGCTCTGATCATGACCAAACTTTGTAAGCATGTGGGGGTGGGTCCCCCCACATGCTTACAAAGTGGGTCCCCCCCACTTTGCAAACATGTGGGTCCCCCCCACATGTTTGCAAACTTTGGTCCCCATCGGAGTATGTTTGGGTACGATGGTATGGGGAAGGCCCGGATTTTCCATGGCCTCTTCAGCACCAAGAGACTTGAAAAATCCGCACTTACCAATCCAAACATGCTCCGATTGTGACCAAACTCTACAAAAAGCATGTGGGGGTGGGTCCCCCCCACATGCTTGCAAAGTTTGGTCCCCATCGGAGCATGTTTGGGTACGATGGTATGGGGATGGCCCGGATTTTCCATGGCCTCTTAAGCACCAAGAGACTTGAAAAATCCACACTGGCCGCTAATTACCAATCCAAACATGCTCCGATTGTGACCAAACTTTCCAAACATGTGGGGGTGGCCCCCTCCCACATGCTTGCAAAGTTTAGTCCCCATCGGAGCATGTTTGGGTACGATGGTATAGGGAAGGCCCGGACTTTCCATGGCCTCTTAAGCACCAAGAGACTTGAAAAATCCACACTGGCCGCTAATTACCAATCCAAACATGCTCCAATTGTGACCAAACTTTGCAAGCATGTGGGGGTGGGTCCCCCCCACATGTTTACAAAGTTTGGTCCCCATCATCGGAGCATGTTTGGGTACGATGGTATTGGGAAAGCCGGGATTTTCCATGGCCTCTTAAGCACCAAGAGACTTAAAAAATTCACACTGGCCGATAATTACCAATCCAAACATACTCCGATTATGACCAAACGCTGCAAGCTTGTGGGGGTGGGTCCCCCCCACACGCTTGCAAAGTTTGGTCACAATCGGAGCATGTTTGGGTACGATGGTATGGGGAAGGCCCGGATTTTCCATGGCCTCAAGCACCAAGAGACTTGAAAAATCCACACTGGCCGCTAATTACCAATCCAAGCATGCTGCGATTATGACCAAACTTTCCAAGCCTGTGGGAGTGGGTCCCCCCCACATGCTTGCAAAGTTTGGTTCCCATCGGAGCATGTTTGGGTACGATAATATGGGGAAGGCCCGAATTTTCCATGGCCTCTTAAGCACCAAGATACTTGAAAATTCCACACTGGCTGCTAATTACCAATCCAAACATGCTCCAATTGTGACCAGACTTTGCAAGCCTGTGGGGGTGGGTCCCTCCCACATGCTTGCAAAGTTTGGTTCCCATCGGAGCATGTTTGGGTACAATGGTATGGGGAAGGCCCGGATTTTCCATGGCCTCATAAGCACCAAGAGACTTGAAAAATCCACACTGGTCGCTAATTACCAATCCAAACATGCTCCGATTGTGACCAAACTCTGCAAGCATGTGGGGGTGGGCTCCCCCCCACATGCTTGCAAAGTGTGGTTCTCCCCATTGGAGCATGTTTGGGTACGATGGTATGGGGAAGGCCCGGATTTTCCATGGCCTCTTAAGCACCAAGAGACTTGAAAAATCCACACTGGCCGCTAATTACCAATCCAAACATACTCCGATTGTAACCAAACTCTGCAAGCCTGTGAGGGTTGGCCCCCCCCACATGCCTGCAAAGTTTTGTTCCCATCGGAGCATGTTTGGGTACGATGGTATGGGGAAGGCCCAGATTTTCCATGGCCTCTTAAGCACCAAGAGACTTGAAAAATCCACACTGGCCGCTAATTACCAATCCAAACATGCTCCGATTGTGACCAAACTTTGCAAGCATGTGGGGGTGGGTCCCCACATGCTTGCAAAGTTTGGTCCCCATTGGAGCATTTTTGGGTATGATGGTATGGGGAAGGCCCGGATTTTCCATGGCCTCTTAAGGACCAAGAGACTTGAGAAAACAACACTGGCTGCTAATTACCAATCCAAACATTCTCCGATTGTGACCAAACTCTACAAGCATGTGGGATGGGTCTCCTCCCACATGATTGCAAAGTTTGGTCCCCATCGAAGCATGCTTGGGTACGATGGTATGGGGAAGGCCCGGATTTTCCATGGCCTCTTAAGCACCAAGAGACTTTAAAAATCCGCACTGGCCACTAATCACCAATCCAAACATGCTCCGATTGTGACCAAACTTTGCAAGCTTGTGAAGGTGGCCTCTTAAGCACCAAAAGACTTGAAAAATCCACACTGGCCGCTAATTACCAATCCAAACATGCTCCGATTGTGACCAAACTCTACAAGCATGTGGGGGTGGGTCCCCCCCCACATGCTTGCAAAGTTTGGTCCCCATCCGAGCATGTTTGCGTACGATGGTGTGGGGAAGGCCCGGATTTTCCATTGCCTCTTAAGCACCAAGAGACTTGAAAAATCCGCACTCGCCGCTAATCACCAATCCAAACATGCTCCGATTGTGACCAAACTTTGCAAGCTTGTGGGGGTGGGTCCCCCCCACATGCTTGCAAAGTTTGGTCCCCATCGGAGCATGTTTGGGTACGATGGTATAGGGAAGGCCTCGATTTTCCATCGCCTCTTAAGCACCAAGAGACTTGAAAAATCTGCACTGGCCACTAATTACCAATCCAAACATGCTCCGATTGTGACCAATCTTTGCAAGCATGTGGGGGTTGGCCCCTCCCACATGCTTGCAAAGTTTGATCCCCATCAGAGCATGTTTGGGTACGATGGTGTGGGGATGGCCGGATTTTCCATGGCCTCTTAAGCACCAAGAGACTTGAAAAATCCACACTGGCCGCTAATTGTTGGAATTAGGGTTGCAGGAATGCACACACAACTTCAAGAAGATGAGGAAGCTTGAGCACAACACAGTAGTGTATTATGAGTGCCAAAATGAAAGATTACAAGCCCTAGAAGATAATGGGCGTATATACAATGCACGGGGGAAAAAACCTCCTAGTAAGGGAAAAAGTGCCCCGGCGGTCCTAAGTGTGTTCTCACACATCACTACTATAATATGGTAACAAATCCCCCCTGGAGTGATGCGGTGAACAAGAGCTAGCACTCATGTATAGGGAAGTGTCTAGCTATGTGGACGAATCCACAAAAGGGAGTAAGCCCAAAGCTTTGCGAAAAGCTTCAAACTTCTCACGAGGCAGAGCCTTTGTGAAAAGGTCTGCAAGGTTATCCTGTGTTGGCACATAAGCCAAACTGATCTCTCCTGCAGAGAGTCTCTCCCTGACATAATGGTAGTGCACCTCAATGTGCTTCGTACGAGCATGGAACACTGGGTTCCGCGCAACTGCCAATGCGCTCTGACTGTCAGTGAAGATGGTGGTGGCAGATGGCTGCCCAACACCCAAATCAGCCATAAGGCGTCTGAGCCACACACACTCAACCGTAGCTGTGAAAGCTGCCCTGTACTCAGCTTCACAACTAGAAGTGGCCACAGTAGGCTGCTTCTTGCTCAACCATGATATGCATGAGCTTCCAAGCATGAAGCAAAAACCACTCGTGGACACGCGTGTGTCATAACAACCAGCCCAGTCAGAATCTGAAAAAGCATGTAAATCTGGCGGCAATGATCCCCCCTTGGGATAAAACAACCCAAGATGCCGAGTACCACTCAAATAGCGAAAGATACGCTTCACTGCCTGCCAATGCTTAATGCCTGGGCTATGCATAAATCTGCTCACCTGTGAGACTGCAAACTGAATGTCTGGCCTCGTAATGCATACATAAATGAGGCAACCAACAGCTGTCTGATAGAGTGTGACATCAAAGTGATCTCCAGCATCATGAAGACTCAACTTCAAACCTGTCTCCATTGGAGTAGCAATAGGCTTGCAGTCTTCAAGGCCAAATCTCCGCAACAATGTTTCAATATACTTTGTCTGACACAAAGCAATACCTCCATCACACTGCTTAAATTGTATCCCCAAATAATGATGCAAATGCCCCAAATCTGACATCTCAAAAGAGGCATTCAAATCAGCCTTAAAATCAGCAATATGACTCTTATTTGGTCCTGTGAGCAGCATGTCATCGACATAGAGAGCAATGATTAGATGTACACCATCCACACGTTTAACATACAAAGTGCTTTCTGTTGGACTATTCTGAAACCCATGTGCAGTCAAATATGCATGTATTTTTTCATACCAAGCTCGTGGAGCTTGCTTTAAACCATATAAAGCCTTTTTTAACCTGCACACTTTGTTTTCCTGCCCTCTTTGAACAAAACCACGAGGCTGCGATACATACACCTCCTCATGCAAATCTCCATTTAAGAACGCAGTCTTTATGTCCAGCTGATGTACATTCCAACCATTATGAGCTGCTAATGCACAGATGCTACGAACAGTGGTCATACGACATGTGGGAGCAAAAGTCTCATCAAAATCAATGCCCTTCTCTTGAGCATAACCTTTTGCAACAAGCCTAGCCTTATGGCGATCCACTGTGCCATCAGGCTTACGCTTCAATTTGTATACCCACTTAGTGCCAATGGCCTTCTTGCCAGGGGGCAAGTCACATAAAGACCATGTACCATTCTTCATAATAGCATCGTATTCTGCTTGCATAGCAGCCATCCAATTTTCTGAACTTTGTGCCTCATCAAATGAAACAGGCTCACTTTCATCGCACATACTAGAAACAGCCAATGCATAACAATCTGACGCATAAGAGGCACCATGAGAGCCAGAACGAGTGCGACTAGACAAAGGGGCATCCAACTTGCTGTCACGCAAAGTCTGTACCAGCCATCTAGGCATATTCCTAGAGCCCTCAATCTCTTGTCTCTCATCCTCAAGTGCATCATGCACATCTGCATCAGATATAGGCTGATCTGTGCCATCATTTAAAACCTGCATAGGCTGAAAAACTGCCTCATGAGGTATTGCACTTGACTGTGCACCACTGAAAAGAGGCAACAATGTATCATAGACATCACGTGAGCTGATATCTGTCTCCTTAGTACATGAAACCAAGGGCTGAACTGCATCTTCCACAAATACAACATCACGGCTAACCAAAATGCGCTTTGTCTGTGGATGATACAAACGATAGCCTTTGCTCTCAGCACTATATCCAACAAAAATACATTTGACAGCTTTGTCATCCAATTTTCTGCGATGTTGCACAGGCACTAATGCATATGCCAGGCAACCAAAAACACGTAAATGGCCAACAGATGGCTTGCGGCCATGCCAAGCCTCATATGGAGTGACAACCTGTAATGCTTTGGTGGGACACCTGTTTAGTACATAAGTGGCACACATGACAGCCTCAAGCCAAAAACCATGTGGTAGACTTTGACTCTTAACCATACATCTTGCCATTTCCATGAGAGACCTGTTTTTTCTCTCAGCCACACCATTTTGCTGTGGTGTATACGGCACTGTACATTGGTGTTTTATCCCACGCTCAGCCAGAAATGCATTAAATTCTGAAGACATATACTCCCCCCCTCGATCTGAACGGAGGGTGCCCATCTTACTTTCTGACACATTTTCAGCCATAACCAAAAACTGTTTGAAGCACAAAAACACTTCGGACTTTGCCTTCAAAGGATATACCCATGCATGCCTGGTAAAATCATCAATGAAAGTCACGAAGTAAAGGTAGTTTCCAAATGATGGAGTTTGCATGGGACCACAAACATCACTGTGAACAAGCTGCAATCTGCGTTCAGCTCTCACTGATCCATCTTTGGGAAAGGAAGCACGCTGCATTTTACCCAATATGCAGCCCTCACAAACATGCTTGACAGGTGCCTCAAGCTTAGGCAAAGAAGACACCATTTCAGATTTCTGCAGGCGCAGCAAACTTGCAAAATTCAGATGACCAAAACGTGCATGCCACAGTTTTGCATCTGAAATAGCCTGCGTATCCATAATAGCACATGCTGAATCCTCTACACATTTGCCATCCATATTGAGCTTATACAGCCCTCGACATAGTGAACCAGATGCTACAATGATGTCACCACAAGAGAGATCATGAACAGTACATCTGTCATCCACAAATTTTACAACCAAACCTGTTTTGGCAAATGCGGAGACTGACAGCAGATTCTTTTTGATCCCTGGCACATACAATGCATCAAAAAGTGTAAAGGTGTTGCCATTTGCAACATTCAGCACAATCTGTCCAACTCCTTTAACGGGATAAGAGGAGTTATTGGCACAAGTGACAGTATTCCCTGTGGGAGCAGACTCAAGGAAAGTGAATAAACTGCGCTGCGAGGTGATATGCTTAGTGGCACCACTGTCAAAGTACCATACATCTGAATCTACTGCAGACATACATGTGTCATGCAAAGATGGGTCATAACTGCACTGCGCATTGAATGCCCATTCTGTATCTAGCACAACATTAGCAGATTCATTGTTAGAAGGAGAGGCATCTGCAACAGCCATACCAGCCTCTTTCTTCTTAGCCTCTTTCGCAGCCAGCTTAGGACACGCTTTGATGACATGATCATTTCCCTTACAGTACTTGCAAAATGTCTTCTGTTTGTCACCCTTCTTCTCATCTTTGTCTTCCTTCTTTGGTTGCGCAGCATTTGCAGATTTCTGCTTACTAGAAGAAAAGCCAGCTTTACCTTTCCCGCTTCTCTGACTAGCAACGAAAGCTTGATCTGCGACACGCATATTATTCCTGTTTTGCCTTGACTGGTCTTCTTGCAGCAAAACAGAAACTAACTCCTCAAATGATAAGGCATTGGGATTGCCTTTCATCATCAAGCGAAGAGTGGAAGCAAAACCCTGATAAGAATCTGGTAGACCATTCAAAACAGTCTGCACAAGTGAACTGTCTGACAGGATTTCATCTGCAGAAATGAGCTGCTCTTTGAAATCCTTGATCTTTGTCAAAAAGCTATCCATAGAATCACCTTCGTTCATATGCTCATTCTCCAACTGTTTTCGGAGATAAGCAACACGAGCCTCATTTCTTGCCTGATACAATGTGGCAAGTACATCCCACGCATCCTTAGAAGTCCTGCAGGAGCGAATATGTGGGATAATGGTACGTTTGACAGACAGCGCAATCAAGGCATGAGCCTGCGCATCTCTACCATCCCAACGAATCTGCTCTGCTGAAAGTGGTGGTTCTCGAACAGCTGCTACAGCACTTGTGCCTGCACCATCATCAACAGTACCTGTTTCTGATGTGTTTGCAGCATTCCCAGCCACAATAGGACGTGCATCAATACCCTGCACAATATTCCATAACCCCTTTGCTACCAATACATGTCGCATCATATATGCCCACAATGGATAGTTGGTGCCATCCAACTTATCCTCAGCAGCCAACATGCGGAATACATCATTGTTGTCAGCCATGGCCAATGACTGTACTACTAGATGTAAATGCTGTCTGCAAGAGGTAAACCTGTATAAAATCGACCTGTGCTATATAGCACAGCCCAAAACAGACGAATGGGCACCTGTCCTGCAGATTTTAATCTTGACAGAAAATCTGCACAGTAGGACGATTTTGCCTGCGCAGTACTTGGAATGCAAAAACGGAGGGCGAAATGACTTCAGATCAAAATTCTGAAACGACCAAGCCCTACGGGCTCTCCCACGGCATATACTAACCTGCAGACGCTCGTGAAACCTCGTTGCAATCGGAGGAGATGAAGCGGCAGGTGCCGGTGATGCTGCCCGGGAGGAGGAAGCCTGCTCTGATACCAATTGTTGGAATTAGGGTTGCAGGAATGCACACACAACTTCAAGAAGATGAGGAAGCTTGAGCACAACACAGTAGTGTATTATGAGTGCCAAAATGAAAGATTACAAGCCCTAGAAGATAATGGGCGTATATACAATGCACGGGGGAAAAAACCTCCTAGTAAGGGAAAAAGTGCCCCGGCGGTCCTAAGTGTGTTCTCACACATCACTACTATAATATGGTAACAAATGCTAATTACCAATGCAAAAATGCTCCGATCATGACTAAACTTTGTAAGCATGTGGAAGTGGGTCCCCCCCACATGCTTGCAAAGTTTGGTCCCTATCGGAGCATGTTTGGGTACGATGGTATGGGGAAGGCCCAGATTTTCCATGGCCTCTTAAGCACCAAGAGACTTGAAAAATCCACACTGGCCGCTAATTACCAATCCAAACATGCTCCGATTGTGACCAAACTTTGCAAGCATGTGGGGGTGGGTCCCCACATGCTTTCAAGCATGTGGGTCCCCCCCACATGCTTGCAAAGTTTGGTCCCCATCGGAGCATTTTTGGGTATGATGGTATGGGGAAGGCCCGGATTTTCCATGGCCTCTTAAGGACCAAGAGACTTGAGAAAACAACACTGGCTGCTAATTACCAATCCAAACATTCTCCGATTGTGACCAAACTCTACAAGCATGTGGGATGGGTCTCCTCCCACATGCTTGCAAAGTTTGGTCCCCATCGGAGCATGCTTGGGTACGATGGTATGGGGAAGGCCCGGATTTTCCATGGCCTCTTAAGCACCAAGAGACTTTAAAAATCCGCACTGGCCGCTAATCACCAATCCAAACATGCTCCGATTGTGACCAAACTTTGCAAGCTTGTGAAGGTGGCCTCTTAAGCACCAAAAGACTTGAAAAATCCACACTGGCCGCTAATTACCAATCCAAACATGCTCCGATTGTGACCAAACTCTACAAGCATGTGGGGGTGGGTCCCCCCCCACATGCTTGCAAAGTTTGGTCCCCATCCGAGCATGTTTGCGTACGATGGTGTGGGGAAGGCCCGGATTTTCCATGGCCTCTTAAGCACCAAGAGACTTGAAAAATCCGCACTCGCCGCTAATCACCAATCCAAACATGCTCCGATTGTGACCAAACTTTGCAAGCTTGTGGGGGTGGGTCCCCCCCACATGCTTGCAAAGTTTGGTCCCCATCGGAGCATGTTTGGGTACGATGGTATAGGGAAGGCCTCGATTTTCCATCGCCTCTTAAGCACCAAGAGACTTGAAAAATCTGCACTGGCCGCTAATTACCAATCCAAACATGCTCCGATTGTGACCAATCTTTGCAAGCATGTGGGGGTTGGCCCCTCCCACATGCTTGCAAAGTTTGATCCTCATGAGAGCATGTTTGGGTACGATGGTGTGGGGATGGCCGGATTTTCCATGGCCTCTTAAGCACCAAGAGACTTGAAAAATCCACACTGGCCGCTAATTACCAATGCAAAAATGCTCCGATCATGACCAAACTTTGTAAGCATGTGGGGGTGGGTCCCCCCCACATGCTTGCAAAGTTTGGTCCCCATCGGAGCATGTTTGGGTACGATGGTATCGGGAAGGCCCGGATTTTCCATGGCCTCTTAAGCACCAAGAGACTTGAAAAATCCGCACTGGCCGCTATTTACCAATCAAAACATTCTCCGATTGTGACCAAACTCTGCAATAAGCATGTGGGGGTGGGTCCCCCCCACATGCTTGCAAAGTTTGGTCCCCATCGGAGCATGTTTGGGTACGATGGTATGGGGATGGCCCGGATTTTTCATGGCCTCTTAAGCACCAAGAGACTTGAAAAATCCACACTGGCCGCTAATTACCAATCCAAACATACTCCGATTGTGACCAAACTTTCCAAACATGTGGGGGTGGCCCCCTCCCACATGCTTGCAAAGTTTAGTCCCCATCGGAGCATGTTTGGGTACGATGGTATGGGAAAGGCCCGGATTTTCCATGGCCTCTTAAGCACCAAGAGACTTGAAAAATCCGCACTGGCCGCTAATTACCAATCCAAACATGATCTGATCATGAACAAACTCTGCAAGCATGTGGGGGTGGGTCCCCCCCACATGCTTGGAAAGTTTATTCCCCATCGGAGCATGTTTGGGTACGATGGTATGGGGATGGCCCGGATTTTCCATGGCCTCTTAAGCACCAAGAGACTTGAAAAATCCACACTGGCCGCTAATTACCAATCCAAACATGCTTCGATTGTGACCAAACTTCGCAAACATGGGGGGGTTGGCCCCTCCCCCATGCTTGCAAAGTTTGGTTCCCATCGGAGCATGTTTGGGTACGATGTTATGGGGATGGCCCGGATTTTCCATGGCCTCTTAAGCACCAAGAGACTTGAAAAATCCACACTATCCAAACATGCTCCGATCATGACCAAACTTTGCAAGCATGTGGGGGTGGGTCCCCCCACATGCTTGCAAAGTTTGGTCCCCATCGGAGCATGTTTGGGTACAATGGTATGGGAAAGGCCCGGATTTTCCATGGCCTCTTAAGCACCAAGAGACTTGAAAAATCTGCATTACCAATCCAAACCTGCTCCGATTATGATCAAACTCTACAAGCATGTGGGGGTGGGCCCCCCCCCACATGCTTGCAAAGTTTGGTCCCCATCGGAGCATGCTTGGGTACGATGGTGTAGGGAAGGCCCGGATTTTCCGTGGCCTCTTAAGCACCAAGAGACTTGAAAAATCCGCACTGGCCGCTAATCACCAATCCAAACATGCTCCGATTGTGACCAAACTTTGCAAGCTTGTAGGGATGGGTCCCCCCCACATGCTTGCAAAGTTTGGTCCCCATCAGAGTATGTTTGGGTACGATGCTATGGGGAAGGCCTCGATTTTCCATGGCCTCTTAAGCACTAAGAGACTTGAAAAATTTACACTGGCCGCTAATTACCAATTCAAAGATGCTCCAATTGTGACCAAACTTTGCAAACATGTGGGGGGGACCCACATGTTTGCAAAGTGGGGGGGACCCACTTTGTAAGCTTGTGGGGGGGACCCACCCCCACATGCTTACAAAGTTTGGTCTTGATCAGAGCATGTTTGGATTGGTAATTAGCGGCCAGTGTGGATTTTTCAAGTCTCTTGGTGCTTAAGAGGCCATGGAAAATCCGGGCCATCCCCACACCATCATACCCAAACATGCTCTGATGGGGATCAAACTTTGCAAGCATGTGGGAGGGGCCAACCCCCACATGCTTGCAAAGTTTGGTCACAATCGGAGCATGTTTGAATTGGTAATTAGCGGCCAGTGTAAATTTTTCAAGTCTCTTGGTGCTTAAGAGGCCATGGAAAATCGAGGCCTTCCCCATAGCATCGTACCCAAACATACTCCGATGGGGACCAAACTTTGCAAGCATGTGGGGGGGACCCATCCCCACAAGCTTGCAAAGTTTGGTCACAATCAGAGCATGTTTGGATTGCGGCCATGTTTGGATTGCGGCCAGTGCGGATTTTTCAAGTCTCTTGGTGCTTAAGAGGCCACGAAAAATCCGGGCCTTCCCCACACCATCGTACGCAAACATGCTCCGATGGGGACCAAACTTTGCAAGCATGTGGGGGGGGACCCAGCCCCACATGCTTGTAGAGTTTGATCATAATCGGAGCAGGTTTGGATTGGTAATTAGTGGCCAATGCAGATTTTTCAAGTCTCTTGGTGCTTAAGAGGCCATGGAAAATCCGGGCCTTTCCCATACCATTGTACCCAAACATGCTCCGATGGAGACCAAACTTTGCAAGCATGTGGGGGACCCACCCCCACATGCTTGCAAAGTTTACAGAGCATGTTTGGATTGCTAATTAGCGGCTAGTGTGGATTTTTCAAGTCTCTTGGTGCTTAAGAGGCCATGGAAAATCCGGGCCATCCCCATAACATCGTACCCAAACATGCTCCGATGGGAACCAAACTTTGCAAGCATGGGGGAGGGACCAACCCCAACATGTTTGCGAAGTTTGGTCACAATCGAAGCATGTTTGGATTGGTAATTAGCGGCCAGTGTGGATTTTTCAAGTCTCTTGGTGCTTAAGAGGCCATGGAAAATCCGGGCCATCCCCATACCATCGTACCCAAACATGCTCCGATGGGGAATAAACTTTGCAAGCATGTGGGGGGGGACCCACCCCCACATGCTTGCAGAGTTTGTTCATGATCAGAGCATGTTTGGATTGGTAATTAGCGGCCAGTGCGGATTTTTCAAGTCTCTTGGTGCTTAAGAGGCCATGGAAAATCCGGGCCATCCCCAAACCATCATACCCAAACATGCTCCGATGGGGACTAAACTTTGCAAGCATGTGGGAGGGGGCCACCCCCACATGTTTGGAAAGTTTGGTCACAATCGGAGCATATTTGGATTGTTGGTAATTAGCGGCCAGTGTGGATTTTTCAAGTCTCTTGGTGCTTAAGAGGCCATGGAAAATCCGGGCCATCCCCATACCATCGTACCCAAACATGCTCCGATCGGGACCAAACTTTGCAAGCATGTGGGGGGGACCCACCCCCACATGCTTGTTGCAGAGTTTGGTCACAATCGGAGAATGTTTGGATTGGTAAATAGCGGCCAGTGTGGATTTTTCAAGTCTCTTGGTGCTTAAGAGGCCATGGAAAATCCGGGCCTTCCCCATACCATCGTACCCAAACATGCTCCGATGGGGACCAAACTTTGCAAGCATGTGGGGGGGACCCACCCCCACATGCTTACAAAGTTTGGTCATGATCGGAGCATTTTGGCATTGGTAATTAGGGGTCAGTGTGGATTTTTCAAGTCTCTTGGTGCTTAAGATGGAAAATCCGGGCCATCCACACACCATCGTACCCAAACATGCTCTAATGGAGATCAAACTTTGCGAGCATGTGGGAGGGGCCAACCCCCACATGCTTGCAAAGATTGGTCACAATCGGAGCATGTTTGGATTGGTAATTAGTGGCCAGTGCAGATTTTTCAAGTCTCTTGGTGCTTAAGAGGCCATGGAAAATCGAGGCCTTCCCTATACCATCGTACCCAAACATGCTCCGATGGGGACCAAACTTTGCAAGCATGTGGGGGGGTACCCACCCCCACATGCTTGTAGAGTTTGGTCACAATCGGAGCATGTTTGGATTGGTAATTAGCGGCCAGTGTGGATTTTTCAAGTCTCTTGGTGCTTCAGAGGCCACCCCCACAAGCTTGCAAAGTTTGGTCACAATCGGAGCATGTTTGGATTGGTGATTAGCGGCTTGTGTGGATTTTTAAAGTCTCTTGGTGCTTAAGAGGCCATGGAAAATCCGGGCCTTCCCCATACCATCGTACCCAAGCATGCTCCGATGGGAACCAAACTTTGCAAGCATGTGGGAGGGGACCCATCCCACATGCTTGTAGAGTTTGGTCACAATCGGAGCATGTTTGGATTGGTAATTAGCAGCCAGTGTTGATTTCTCAAGTCTCTTGGTCCTTAAGAGGCCATGGAAAATCCGGGCCCCCCCCATACCATCATACCCAAAAATGCTCCGATGGGGACCAAACTTTGCAAGCATGTGGGGGGGACCCACATGCTTGCAAGCATGTGGGGACCCACCCCCACATGCTTGCAAAGTTTGGTCACAATTGGAGCATGTTTGGATTGGTAATTAGCAGCCAGTGTGGATTTTTCAAGTCTCTTGGTGCTTAAGAGGCCATGGAAAATCTGGGCCTTCCCCATACCATCGTACCCAAACATGCTCCGATGGGAACAAAACTTTGCAGGCATGTGGGGGGGACCAACCCTCACAGGCTTGCAGAGTTTGGTCACAATCGGAGTATGTTTGGATTGGTAATTAGCGGCCAGTGTGGATTTTTCAAGTCTCTTGGTGCTTAAGAGGCCATGGAAAATCCGGGCCTTCCCCATACCATCGTACCCAAACATGCTCCAATGGGGAGAACCACACTTTGCAAGCATGTGGGGGGGAGCCCACCCCCACATGCTTGCAGAGTTTGGTCACAATCGGAGTATGTTTGGATTGGTAATTAGCGACCCGTGTGGATTTTTCAAGTCTCTTGGTGCTTATGAGGCCATGGAAAATCCAGGCCTTCCCCATACCATTGTACCCAAACATGCTCCGATGGGAACCAAACTTTGCAAGCATGTGGGAGGGACCCACCCCCACAGGCTTGCAAAGTTTGGTCACAATTGGTGCATGTTTGGAAGTGTAATTAGCCAGTGTGGAATTTTCAAGTATCTTGGTGCATAAGAGGCCATGGAAAATTCGGGCCTTCCCCATATTATCGTACCCAAACATGCTCCGATGGGAACCAAACTTTGCAAGCATGTGGGGGGGACCCACTCCCACAGGCTTGGAAAGTTTGGTCATAATCGCAGCATGCTTGGATTGGTAATTAGCGGCAAGTGCGGATTTTTCAGGTCTCTTGGCGCTTAAGAGGCCATGGAAAATCCGGGCCTTCCCCATACCATCGTACCCAAACATGCTCCGATGGGGACCAAACTTTGCAAGCATGTGGGGGGGACCCACCCCCACATGCTTACAAAGTTTGGTCATGATCGGAGCATTTTTGCATTGGTAATTAGCGGCCAGTGTGGATTTTTCAAGTCTCTTGGTGCTTAAGATGGAAAATCCGGGCCATCCACACACCATCGTACCCAAACATGCTCTGATGGGGATCAAACTTTGCAAGCATGTGGTAGGGGCCAACCCCCACATGCTTGCAAAGATTGGTCACAATCGGAGCATGTTTGGATTGGTAATTAGCGGCCAGTGTGGATTTTTCAAGTCTCTTGGTGCTTAAGAGGCCATGGAAAATCGAGGCCTTCCCTATACCATCGTACCCAAACATGCTCCGATGGGGACCAAACTTTGCAAGCATGTGGGGGGGGACCCACCCCCACATGCTTGTAGAGTTTGGTCACAATCGGAGCATGTTTGGATTGGTAATTAGCGGCCAGTGTGGATTTTTCAAGTCTTTTGGTGCTTAAGAGGCCACCCCCACAAGCTTGCAAAGTTTGGTCACAATCGGAGCATGTTTGGATTGGTGATTAGCGGCCAGTGCGGATTTTTAAAGTCTCTTGGTGCTTAAGAGGCCATGGAAAATCCGGGCCTTCCCCATACCATCGTACCCAAGCATGCTCCGATGGGGACCAAACTTTGCAAGCATGTGGGAGGGGACCCATCCCACATGCTTGTAGAGTTTGGTCACAATCGGAGCATGTTTGGATTGGTAATTAGCAGCTAGTGTTGATTTCTCAAGTCTCTTGGTCCTTAAGAGGCCATGGAAAATCCGGGCCTTCCCCATACCATCATACCCAAAAATGCTTCGATGGGGACCAAACTTTGCAAGCATGTGGGGGGGACCCACATGCTTGCAAGCATGCGGGGACCCACCCCCACATGCTTGCAAAGTTTGGTCACAATTGGAGCATGTTTGGATTGGTAATTAGCGGCCAATGTGGATTTTTCAAGTCTCTTGGTGCTTAAGAGGCCATGGAAAATCTGGGCCTTCCCCATACCATCGTACCCAAACATGCTCCGATGGGAACAAAACTTTGCAGGCATGTGGGGGGGGCCAACCCTCACAGGCTTGCAGAGTTTGGTCACAATCGGAGTATGTTTGGATTGGTAATTAGCGGCCAGTGTGGATTTCTCAAGTCTCTTAGTGCTTAAGAGGCCATGGAAAATCCGGGCCTTCCCCATACCATCGTACCCAAAGATGCTCCAATGGGGAGAACCACACTTTGCATGCATGTGGAATGTGGGGGGGAGCCCACCCCCACATTCTTGCAGAGTTTGGTCACAATCGGAGCATGTTTGGATTGGTAATTAGCGACCAGTGTGGATTTTTCAAGTCTCTTAGTGCTTAAGAGGCCATGAAAATCCGGGCCTTCCCCATACCATCATACCCAAAAATGCTCCGATGGGGACCAAACTTTGCAAGCATATGGGAGGGACCCACCCCCACATGCTTGCAGAGTTTGGTCACAATCGGAGCATGTTTGGATTGGTAATTAGCGGCCAGTGTGGATTTCTCAAGTCTCTTAGTGCTTAAGAGGCCATGAAAATCCGGGCCTTCCCCATACCATCATACCCAAAAATGCTCCGATGGGGACCAAACTTTGCAAGCATGTGGGGGGGACCCACCCCCACATGCTTGCAGAGTTTGGTCACAATCGGAGAATGTTTGGTCACAATAAGAGCATGTTTAGATTGGTAATTAGCGGCCAGTGTGGATTTTTCAAGTCTCTTGGTGCTTAAGAGGCCATGGAAAATTCGGGCCTTCCCCATACCATCGTACACAAACATGCTCCGATGGGAACAAAACTTTGCAAGCATGGCAAACCCTCACAGGCTTGCAAAGTTTGGTCACAATCGGAGTATGTTTGGATTGGTAATTAGTGTCCAGTGTGGATTTTTCAAGTCTCAGTGCTTAAGAGGCCATGGAAAATCCGGGCCTTCCCCATACCATCATACCCAAACATGCTCCGATGGTGGGGACCAAACTTTGCAAGCTTGTGGGGGGGACCCACCCCCACATGCTTACAAAGTTTGGTCATGATCAGAGCATGTTTGGATTGGTAATTAGCGGCCAGTGTGGATTTTTCAAGTCTCTTGGTGCTTAAGAGGCCATGGAAAATCCGGGCCATCCCCACACCATCATACCCAAACATGCTCTGATGGGGATCAAACTTTGCAAGCATGTGGGAGGGGCCAACCCCCACATGCTTGCAAAGTTTGGTCACAATCGAAGCATGTTTGAATTGGTAATTAGCGGCCAGTGTAAATTTTTCAAGTCTCTTGGTGCTTAAGAGGCCATGGAAAATCGAGGCCTTCCCCATAGCATCGTACCCAAACATACTCCGATGGGGACCAAACTTTGCAAGCATGTGGGGGGGACCCATCCCCACAAGCTTGCAAAGTTTGGTCACAATCAGAGCATGTTTGGATTGCGGCCATGTTTGGATTGCGGCCAGTGCGGATTTTTCAAGTCTCTTGGTGCTTAAGAGGCCACGAAAAATCCGGGCCTTCCCCACACCATCGTACGCAAACATGCTCCGATGGGGACCAAACTTTGCAAGCATGTGGGGGGGGGACCCAGCCCCACATGCTTGTAGAGTTTGATCATAATCGGAGCAGGTTTGGATTGGTAATTAGTGGCCAATGCAGATTTTTCAAGTCTCTTGGTGCTTAAGAGGCCATGGAAAATCCGGGCCTTTCCCATACCATTGTACCCAAACATGCTCCGATGGGGACCAGACTTTGCAAGCATGTGGGGGACCCACCCCCACATGCTTGCAAAGTTTACAGAGCATGTTTGGATTGCTAATTAGCGGCTAGTGTGGATTTTTCAAGTCTCTTGGTGCTTAAGAGGCCATGGAAAATCCGGGCCATCCCCATAACATCGTACCCAAACATGCTCCGATGGGAACCAAACTTTGCAAGCATGGGGGAGGGACCAACCCCAACATGTTTGCGAAGTTTGGTCACAATCGAAGCATGTTTGGATTGGTAATTAGCGGCCAGTGTGGATTTTTCAAGTCTCTTGGTGCTTAAGAGGCCATGGAAAATCCGGGCCATCCCCATACCATCGTACCCAAACATGCTCCGATGGGGAATAAACTTTGCAAGCATGTGGGGGGGGACCCACCCCCACATGCTTGCAGAGTTTGTTCATGATCAGAGCATGTTTGGATTGGTAATTAGCGGCCAGTGCGGATTTTTCAAGTCTCTTGGTGCTTAAGAGGCCATGGAAAATCCGGGCCATCCCCAAACCATCATACCCAAACATGCTCCGATGGGGACTAAACTTTGCAAGCATGTGGGAGGGGGCCACCCCCACATGTTTGGAAAGTTTGGTCACAATCGGAGCATATTTGGATTGTTGGTAATTAGCGGCCAGTGTGGATTTTTCAAGTCTCTTGGTGCTTAAGAGGCCATGGAAAATCCGGGCCATCCCCATACCATCGTACCCAAACATGCTCCGATCGGGACCAAACTTTGCAAGCATGTGGGGGGGACCCACCCCCACATGCTTGTTGCAGAGTTTGGTCACAATCGGAGAATGTTTGGATTGGTAAATAGCGACCAGTGTGGATTTTTCAAGTCTCTTGGTGCTTAAGAGGCCATGGAAAATCCGGGCCTTCCCCATACCATCGTACCCAAACATGCTCCGATGGGGACCAAACTTTGCAAGCATGTGGGGGGGACCCACCCCCACATGCTTACAAAGTTTGGTCATGATCGGAGCATTTTGGCATTGGTAATTAGGGGTCAGTGTGGATTTTTCAAGTCTCTTGGTGCTTAAGATGGAAAATCCGGGCCATCCACACACCATCGTACCCAAACATGCTCTAATGGAGATCAAACTTTGCAAGCATGTGGTAGGGGCCAACCCCCACATGCTTGCAAAGATTGGTCACAATCGGAGCATGTTTGGATTGGTAATTAGTGGCCAGTGCAGATTTTTCAAGTCTCTTGGTGCTTAAGAGGCCATGGAAAATCGAGGCCTTCCCTATACCATCGTACCCAAACATGCTCCGATGGGGACCAAACTTTGCAAGCATGTGGGGGGGTACCCACCCCCACATGCTTGTAGAGTTTGGTCACAATCGGAGCATGTTTGGATTGGTGATTAGCGGCGAGTGCGGATTATTCAAGTCTCTTGGTGCTTAAGAGACCACCCCCACAAGCTTGCAAAGTTTGGTCACAATCGGAGCATGTTTGGATTGGTGATTAGCGGCTTGTGTGGATTTTTAAAGTCTCTTGGTGCTTAAGAGGCCATGGAAAATCCGGGCCTTCCCCATACCATCGTACCCAAGCATGCTTCGATGGGAACCAAACTTTGCAAGCATGTGGGAGGGGACCCATCCCACATGCTTGTAGAGTTTGGTCACAATCGGAGCATGTTTGGATTGGTAATTAGCAGCCAGTGTTGATTTCTCAAGTCTCTTGGTCCTTAAGAGGCCATGGAAAATCCGGGCCCCCCCCATACCATCATACCCAAAAATGCTCCGATGGGGACCAAACTTTGCAAGCATGTGGGGGGGACCCACCCCCACATGCTTGCAAAGTTTGGTCAAAATCGGAGCATGTTTGGATTGGTAATTAGCGGCCAGTGTGGATTTTTCAAGTCTCTTGGTGCTTAAGAGGCCATGGAAAATCTGGGCCTTCCCCATACCATCGTACCCAAACATGCTCCGATGGGAACAAAACTTTGCAGGCATGTGGGGGGGGCCAACCCTCACAGGCTTGCAGAGTTTGGTCACAATCGGAGTATGTTTGGATTGGTAATTAGCGGCCAGTGTGGATTTTTCAAGTCTCTTGGTGCTTAAGAGGCCATGGAAAATCCGGGCCTTCCCCATACCATCGTACCCAAACATGCTCCAATGGGGAGAACCACACTTTGCAAGCATGTGGGGGGGAGCCCACCCCCACATGCTTGCAGAGTTTGGTCACAATCGGAGTATGTTTGGATTGGTAATTAGCGACCCGTGTGGATTTTTCAAGTCTCTTGGTGCTTATGAGGCCATGGAAAATCCAGGCCTTCCCCATACCATTGTACCCAAACATGCTCCGATGGGAACCAAACTTTGCAAGCATGTGGGAGGGACCCACCCCCACAGGCTTGCAAAGTTTGGTCACAATTGGTGCATGTTTGGAAGTGTAATTAGCCAGTGTGGAATTTTCAAGTATCTTGGTGCATAAGAGGCCATGGAAAATTCGGGCCTTCCCCATATTATCGTACCCAAACATGCTCCGATGGGAACCAAACTTTGCAAGCATGTGGGGGGGACCCACTCCCACAGGCTTGGAAAGTTTGGTCATAATCGCAGCATGCTTGGATTGGTAATTAGCGGCAAGTGCGGATTTTTCAGGTCTCTTGGCGCTTAAGAGGCCATGGAAAATCCGGGCCTTCCCCATACCATCGTACCCAAACATGCTCCGATGGGGACCAAACTTTACAAGCATGTGGGGGGGACCCACCCCCACATGCTTACAAAGTTTGGTCATGATCGGAGCATTTTTGCATTGGTGATTAGCGGCCAGTGTGGATTTTTCAAGTCTCTTGGTGCTTAAGATGGAAAATCCGGGCCATCCACACACCATCGTACCCAAACATGCTCTGATGGGGATCAAACTTTGCAAGCATGTGGTAGGGGCCAACCCCCACATGCTTGCAAAGATTGGTCACAATCGGAGCATGTTTGGATTGGTAATTAGCGGCCAGTGTGGATTTTTCAAGTCTCTTGGTGCTTAAGAGGCCATGGAAAATCGAGGCCTTCCCTATACCATCGTACCCAAACATGCTCCGATGGGGACCAAACTTTGCAAGCATGTGGGGGGGGACCCACCCCCACATGCTTGTAGAGTTTGGTCACAATCGGAGCATGTTTGGATTGGTAATTAGCGGCCAGTGTGGATTTTTCAAGTCTTTTGGTGCTTAAGAGGCCACCCCCACAAGCTTGCAAAGTTTGGTCACAATCGGAGCATGTTTGGATTGGTGATTAGCGGCCAGTGCGGATTTTTAAAGTCTCTTGGTGCTTAAGAGGCCATGGAAAATCCGGGCCTTCCCCATACCATCGTACCCAAGCATGCTCCGATGGGGACCAAACTTTGCAAGCATGTGGGAGGGGACCCATCCCACATGCTTGTAGAGTTTGGTCACAATCGGAGCATGTTTGGATTGGTAATTAGCAGCTAGTGTTGATTTCTCAAGTCTCTTGGTCCTTAAGAGGCCATGGAAAATCCGGGCCTTCCCCATACCATCATACCCAAAAATGCTCCGATGGGGACCAAACTTTGCAAGCATGTGGGGGGGACCCACATGCTTGCAAGCATGTGGGTGTGCAAGCATGCGGGGACCCACCCCCACATGCTTGCAAAGTTTGGTCACAATTGGAGCATGTTTGGATTGGTAATTAGCGGCCAATGTGGATTTTTCAAGTCTCTTGGTGCTTAAGAGGCCATGGAAAATCTGGGCCTTCCCCATACCATCGTACCCAAACATGCTCCGATGGGAACAAAACTTTGCAGGCATGTGGGGGGGGCCAACCCTCACAGGCTTGCAGAGTTTGGTCACAATCGGAGTATGTTTGGATTGGTAATTAGCGGCCAGTGTGGATTTCTCAAGTCTCTTAGTGCTTAAGAGGCCATGGAAAATCCGGGCCTTCCCCATACCATCGTACCCAAAGATGCTCCAATGGGGAGAACCACACTTTGCAAGCATGTGGAATGTGGGGGGGAGCCCACCCCCACATTCTTGCAGAGTTTGGTCACAATCGGAGCATGTTTGGATTGGTAATTAGCGACCAGTGTGGATTTTTCAAGTCTCTTGGTGCTTATGAGGCCATGGAAAATCCAGGCCTTCCCCATACCATTGTACCCAAACATGCTCCGATGGGAACCAAACTTTGCAAGCATGTGGGAGGGACCCACCTCCACTGGCTTGCAAAGTTTGGTCACAATTGGAGCATGTTTGGAATGGTAATTAGCAGTCAGTGTGGAATTTTCAAGTATCTTGGTGCTTAAGAGGCCATGGAAAATTCGAGCCTTCCCCATATTATCGTACCCAAACATGCTCCGATGGGAACCAAACTTTGCAAGCATGTGGGGGGGACCCACTCCCACAGGCTTGGAAAGTTTGGTCATAATCGCAGCATGCTTGGATTGGTAATTAGCGGCCAGTGAGGATTTTTCAAGTCTCTTGGTGCTTAAGAGGCCATGGAAAATCCGGGCCTTCCCCATACCATCGTACCCAAACATGCTCCGATTGTGACCAAACTTTGCAAGCGTGTGGGGAGGACCCACCCCCACAAGCTTGGAGCGTTTGGTCATAATCGGAGTATGTTTGGATTGGTAATTAGCGACCAGTGTGAATTTTTTAAGTCTCTTGGTGCTTAAGAGGCCATGGAAAATCCCGGCTTTCCCAATACCATCGTACCCAAACATGCTCCGATGGGGACCAAACTTTGTAAACATGTGGGGGGGACCACCCCCACATGCTTGCAAAGTTTGGTCACAATTGGAGCATGTTTGGATTGAAAATTAGCGGCCAGTGTGGATTTTTCAAGTCTCTTGGTGCTTAAGAGGCCATGGAAAGTCCGGGCCTTCCCCATACCATCGTACCCAAACATGCTCCGATGGGGACTAAACTTTGCAAGCATGTGGGAGGGGGCCACCCCCACATGTTTGGAAAGTTTGGTCACAATCGGAGCATGTTTGGATTGGTAATTAGCGGCCAGTGTGGATTTTTCAAGTCTCTTAGTGCTTAAGAGGCCATGGAAAATCCGGGCCATCCCCATACCATCGTACCCAAACATGCTCCGATGGGGACCAAACTTTGCAAGCATGTGGGGGGGGACCCACCCCCACATGCTTTTTGCAGAGTTTGGTCACAATCGGAGCATGTTTGGATTGGTAAATAGCGGCCAGTGCGGATTTTTCAAGTCTCTTGGTGCTGAAGAGGCCATGGAAAATCCGGGCCTTCCCCATACCATCGTACCCAAACCTGCTCCGATGGGGACCAAACTTTGCAAACATGTGGGGGGGACCCACATGTTTGCAAAGTGGGGGGGACCCACTTTGTAAGCATGTGGGGGGGACCCACCCCCACATGCTTACAAAGTTTGGTCATGATCAGAGCATGTTTGGATTGGTAATTAGCGGCCAGTGTGGATTTTTCAAGTCTCTTGGTGCTTAAGAGGCCATGGAAAATCCGGGCCATCCCCACACCATCGTACCCAACCATGCTCTGATGGGCATCAAACTTTGCAAGCATGTGGGAGGGGCCAACCCCCACATGCTTGCAAAGTTTGGTCACAATCGGAGCATGTTTGAATTGGTAATTAGCGGCCAGTGTAAATTTTTCAAGTCTCTTGGTGCTTAAGAGGCCATGGAAAATCGAGGCATTCCCCGCAGCATCATACCCAAACATGCTCCGATGGGGACCAAACTTTGCAAGCATGTGGGGGGGACCCATCCCCACAAGCTTGCAAAGTTTGGTCACAATCAGAGCATGTTTCGATTGGTGATTAGCGGCCAGTGCGGATTTTTCAAGTCTATTGGTGCTTAAGAGGCCACGGAAAATCCGGGCCTTCCCCACACCATCGTACGCAAACATGCTCCGATGGGGACCAAACTTTACAAGCATGTGGGGGGGGGACCCACCCCCACATGCTTGTAGAGTTTGATCATAATCGGAGCAGGTTTAGATTGGTAATTAGTGGCCAATGCACACACCATCGTACCCAAACGTGCTCTGATGGGGATCAAACTTTGCAAGCATGTGGGAGGGGCCAACCCCCACATGCTTGCAAAGTTTGGTCACAATCGGAGCATGTTTGGATTGGTAAATAGCGGCCAGTGCAGATTTTTCAAGTCTCTTGGTGCTGAAGAGGCCATGGAAAATCCGGGCCTTCCCCATACCATCGTACCCAAACATGCTCCGATGGGGACCAAACTTTGCAAACATGTGGGTGGACCCACATGTTTGCAAAGTGGGGGGGACCCACTTTGTAAGCATGTGGGGGGGACCCACCCCCACATGCTTACAAAGTTTGGTCATGATCAGAGCATGTTTGGATTGGTAATTAGCGGCCAGTGTGGATTTTTCAAGTCTCTTGGTGCTTAAGAGGCCATGGAAAATCCGGGCCATCCCCACACCATCGTACCCAAACATGCTCTGATGGGTATCAAACTTTGCAAGCATGTGGGAGGGGCCAATCCCCACATGCTTGCAAAGTTTGGTCACAATCGGAGCATGTTTGAATTGGTAATTAGCGGCCAGTGTAAATTTTTCAAGTCTCTTGGTGCTTAAGAGGCCATGGGAAATCGAGGCCTTCCCCATAGCATCGTACCCAAACATGCTCCGATGGGGAGCAAACTTTGCAAGCATGTGGGGGGGACCCATCCCCACAAGCTTGCAAAGTTTGGTCACAATCGGAGCATGTTTCGATTGGTGATTAGCGGCTAGTGCGGATTTCTCAAGCCTCTTGGTGCTTAAGAGGCCACGGAAAATCCGGGCCTTCCCCACACCATCGTACGCAAACATGCTCCGATGGGGACCAAACTTTGCAAGCATGTGGGGGGGGGACCCACCCCCACATGCTTGTAGAGTTTGATCATAATCGGAGCAGGTTTGGATTGGTAATTAGTGGCCAATGCACACACCATCGTACCCAAACATGCTCTGATGGGGATCAAACTTTGCAAGCATGTGGGAGGGGCCAACCCCCACATGCTTGCAAAGATTGGTCACAATCGGAGCATGTTTGGATTGGTAATTAGCGGCCAGTGCAGATTTTTCAAGTCTCTTGGTGCTTAAGAGGCCATGGAAAATCGAGGCCTTCCCTATACCATCGTACCCACACATGCTCCGATGGGGACCAAACTTTGCAAGCATGTGGGGGGGACCCACCCCCACATGCTTGTAGAGTTTGGTCACAATCGGAGCATGTTTGGATTGGTAATTAGCGGCCAGTGTGGATTTCTCAAGTCTCTTGGTGCTTAAGAGGCCATGGAAAATCCGGGCCATCCCCACACCATCATACCCAACCATGCTTTGATGGGGATCAAACTTTGCAAGCATGTGGGAGGGGCCAACCCCCACATGCTTGCAAAGTTTAATCACAATCGGAGCATGTTTGAATTGGTAATTAGCGGCCAGTGTAAATTTTTCAAGTCTCTTGGTGCTTAAGAGGCCATGGAAAATCGAGGCCTTCCCCATAGCATCATACCCAAACATGCTCCGATGGGGACCAAACTTTGCAAGCATGTGGGGGGGACCCATCCCCACAAGCTTGCAAAGTTTGGTCACAATCGGAGCATGTTTCGATTGGTGATTAGCGGCCAGTGCGGATTTTTCAAGTCTCTTGGTGCTTAAGAGGCCACGGAAAATCCGGGCCTTCCCCACACCATCGTACGCAAACATGCTCCGATGGGGACCAAACTTTGCAAGCATGTGGGGGGGGGACCCACCCCCACATGCTTGTAGAGTTTGATCATAATCGGAGCGGGTTTGGATTGGTAATTAGTGGCCAATGCACACACCATCGTACCCAAACGTGCTCTGATGGGGATCAAACTTTGCAAGCATGTGGGAGGGGCCAACCCCCACATGCTTGCAAAGTTTGGTCACAATCGAAGCATGTTTGGATTGGTAAATAGCGGCCAGTGCAGATTTTTCAAGTCTCTTGGTGCTGAAGAGGCCATGGAAAATCCGGGCCTTCCCCATACCATCGTACCCAAACATGCTCCGATGGGGACCAAACTTTGCAAACATGTGGGGTGGACCCACATGTTTGCAAAGTGGGGGGGACCCACTTTGTAAGCATGTGGGGGGGACCCACCCCCACATGCTTACAAAGTTTGGTCATGATCAGAGCATGTTTGGATTGGTAATTAGCGGCCAGTGTGGATTTTTCAAGTCTCTTGGTGCTTAAGAGGCCATGGAAAATCCGGGCCATCCCCACACCATCGTACCCAAACATGCTCTGATGGGTATCAAACTTTGCAAGCATGTGGGAGGGGCCAATCCCCACATGCTTGCAAAGTTTGGTCACAATCGGAGCATGTTTGAATTGGTAATTAGCGGCCAGTGTAAATTTTTCAAGTCTCTTGGTGCTTAAGAGGCCATGGGAAATCGAGGCCTTCCCCATAGCATCGTACCCAAACATGCTCCGATGGGGAGCAAACTTTGCAAGCATGTGGGGGGGACCCATCCCCACAAGCTTGCAAAGTTTGGTCACAATCGGAGCATGTTTCGATTGGTGATTAGCGGCTAGTGCGGATTTCTCAAGCCTCTTGGTGCTTAAGAGGCCACGGAAAATCCGGGCCTTCCCCACACCATCGTACGCAAACATGCTCCGATGGGGACCAAACTTTGCAAGCATGTGGGGGGGGGACCCACCCCCACATGCTTGTAGAGTTTGATCATAATCGGAGCAGGTTTGGATTGGTAATTAGTGGCCAATGCACACACCATCGTACCCAAACATGCTCTGATGGGGATCAAACTTTGCAAGCATGTGGGAGGGGCCAACCCCCACATGCTTGCAAAGATTGGTCACAATCGGAGCATGTTTGGATTGGTAATTAGCGGCCAGTGCAGATTTTTCAAGTCTCTTGGTGCTTAAGAGGCCATGGAAAATCGAGGCCTTCCCTATACCATCGTACCCACACATGCTCCGATGGGGACCAAACTTTGCAAGCATGTGGGGGGGACCCACCCCCACATGCTTGTAGAGTTTGGTCACAATCGGAGCATGTTTGGATTGGTAATTAGCGGCCAGTGTGGATTTCTCAAGTCTCTTGGTGCTTAAGAGGCCATGGAAAATCCGGGCCATCCCCACACCATCATACCCAACCATGCTTTGATGGGGATCAAACTTTGCAAGCATGTGGGAGGGGCCAACCCCCACATGCTTGCAAAGTTTAATCACAATCGGAGCATGTTTGAATTGGTAATTAGCGGCCAGTGTAAATTTTTCAAGTCTCTTGGTGCTTAAGAGGCCATGGAAAATCGAGGCCTTCCCCATAGCATCATACCCAAACATGCTCCGATGGGGACCAAACTTTGCAAGCATGTGGGGGGGACCCATCCCCACAAGCTTGCAAAGTTTGGTCACAATCGGAGCATGTTTCGATTGGTGATTAGCGGCCAGTGCGGATTTTTCAAGTCTCTTGGTGCTTAAGAGGCCACGGAAAATCCGGGCCTTCCCCACACCATCGTACGCAAACATGCTCCGATGGGGACCAAACTTTGCAAGCATGTGGGGGGGGGACCCACCCCCACATGCTTGTAGAGTTTGATCATAATCGGAGCGGGTTTGGATTGGTAATTAGTGGCCAATGCACACACCATCGTACCCAAACGTGCTCTGATGGGGATCAAACTTTGCAAGCATGTGGGAGGGGCCAACCCCCACATGCTTGCAAAGTTTGGTCACAATCGAAGCATGTTTGGATTGGTAAATAGCGGCCAGTGCAGATTTTTCAAGTCTCTTGGTGCTGAAGAGGCCATGGAAAATCCGGGCCTTCCCCATACCATCGTACCCAAACATGCTCCGATGGGGACCAAACTTTGCAAACATGTGGGGTGGACCCACATGTTTGCAAAGTGGGGGGGACCCACTTTGTAAGCATGTGGGGGGGACCCACCCCCACATGCTTACAAAGTTTGGTCATGATCAGAGCATGTTTGGATTGGTAATTAGCGGCCAGTGTGGATTTTTCAAGTCTCCTGGTGCTTAAGAGGCCATGGAAAATCCGGGCCATCCCCACACCATCGTACCCAAACATACTCTGATGGGTATCAAACTTTGCAAGCATGTGGGAGGGGCCAATCCCCACATGCTTGCAAAGTTTGGTCACAATCGGAGCATGTTTGAATTGGTAATTAGCGGCCAGTGTAAATTTTTCAAGTCTCTTGGTGCTTAGGATGCCATGGGAAATCGAGGCCTTCCCCATAGCATCGTACCCAAACATGCTCCGATGGGGAGAAAACTTTGCAAGCATGTGGGGGGGACCCATCCCCACAAGCTTGCAAAGTTTGATCACAATCGGAGCATATTTCGATTGGTGATTAGCGGCCAGTGCGGATTTTTCAAGCCTCTTGGTGCTTAAGAGGCCACGGAAAATCCGGGCCTTCCCCACACCATCGTACGCAAACATGCTCCGATGGGGACCAAACTTTGCAAGCATGTGGGGGGGGGGACCCACCCCCACATGCTTGTAGAGTTTGATCATAATCGGAGCAGGTTTGGATTGGTAATTAGTGGCCAATGCACACACCATCGTACCCAAACATGCTCTGATGGGGATCAAACTTTGCAAGCATGTGGGAGGGGCCAACCCCCACATGCTTGCAAAGATTGGTCACAATCGGAGCATGTTTGGATTGGTAATTAGCGGCCAGTGCAGATTTTTCAAGTCTCTTGGTGCTTAAGAGGCCATGGAAAATCGAGGCCTTCCCTATACCATCGTACCCACACATGCTCTGATGGGGACCAAACTTTGCAAGCATGTGGGGGGGACCCACCCCCACATGCTTGTAGAGTTTGGTCACAATCGGAGCATGTTTGGATTGGTAATTAGCGGCCAGTGTGAATTTCTCAAGTCTCTTGGTGCTTAAGAGGCCATGGAAAATCCGGGCCATCCCCACACCATCGTACCCGACCATGCTCTGATGGGGATCAAACTTTGCAAGCATGTGGGAGGGGCCAACCCCCACATGCTTGCAAAGTTTAATCACAATCGGAGCATGTTTGAATTGGTAATTAGCGGCCAGTGTAATTTTTCAAGTCTCTTGGTGCTTAAGAGGCCATGGAAAATCGAGGCCTTCCCCATAGCATCATACCCAAACATGCTCCGATGGGGACCAAACTTTGCAAGCATGTGGGGGGGACCCATCCCCACAAGCTTGCAAAGTTTGGTCACAATCGAAGCATGTTTCGATTGGTGATTAGCGGCCAGTGCGGATTTTTCAAGTCTCTTGGTGCTTAAGAGGCCACGGAAAATCCGGGCCTTCCCCACACCATCGTACACAAACATGCTCCGATGGGGACCAAACTTTGCAAGCATGTGGGGGGGGACCCACCCCCACATGCTTGTAGAGTTTGATCATAATCGGAGCAGGTTTGGATTGGTAATTAGTGGCCAATGCACACACCATCGTACCCAAACGTGCTCTGATGGGGATCAAACTTTGCAAGCATGTGGGAGGGGCCAACCCCCACATGCTTGCAAAGTTTGGTCACAATCGGAGCATGTTTGGATTGGTAAATAGCGGCCAGTGCAGATTTTTCAAGTCTCTTGGTGCTGAAGAGGCCATGGAAAATCCGGGCCTTCCCCATACCATCGTACCCAAACATGCTCCGATGGGGACCAAACTTTGCAAACATGTGGGGTGGACCCACATGTTTGCAAAGTGGGGGGGACCCACTTTGTAAGCATGTGGGGGGGACCCACCCCCACATGCTTACAAAGTTTGGTCATGATCAGAGCATGTTTGGATTGGTAATTAGCGGCCAGTGTGGATTTTTCAAGTCTCTTGGTGCTTAAGAGGCCATGGAAAATCCGGGCCATCCCCACACCATCGTACCCAAACATGCTCTGATGGGTATCAAACTTTGCAAGCATGTGGGAGGGACCAATCCCCACATGCTTGCAAAGTTTGGTCACAATCGGAGCATGTTTGAATTGGTAATTAGCGGCCAGTGTAAATTTTTCAAGTCTCTTGGTGCTTAGGAGGCCATGGGAAATCGAGGCCTTCCCCATAGCATCGTACCCAAACATGCTCCGATGGGGAGCAAACTTTGCAAGCATGTGGGGGGGACCCATCCCCACAAGCTTGCAAAGTTTGGTCACCATCGGAGCATGTTTCGATTGGTGATTAGCGGCCAGTGCGGATTTTTCAAGTCTCTTGGTGCTTAAGAGGCCACGGAAAATCCGGGCCTTCCCCACACCATCGTACGCAAACATGCTCCGATGGGGACCAAACTTTGCAAGCATGTGGGGGGGGGACCCACCCCCACATGCTTGTAGAGTTTGATCATAATCGGAGCAGGTTTGGATTGGTAATTAGTGGCCAATGCACACACCATCGTACCCAAACATGCTCTGATGGGGATCAAACTTTGCAAGCATGTGGGAGGGGCCAACCCCCACATGCTTGCAAAGATTGGTCACAATTGGAGCATGTTTGGATTGGTAATTAGCGGCCAGTGCAGATTTTTCAAGTCTCTTGGTGCTTAAGAGGCCATGGAAAATCGAGGCCTTCCCTATACCATCGTACCCACACGTGCTCCGATGGGGACCAAACTTTGCAAGCATGTGGGGGGGACCCACCCCCACATGCTTGTAGAGTTTGGTCATAATCGGAGCATGTTTGGATTGGTAATTAGCGGCCAGTGTGGATTTCTCAAGTCTTTTGGTGCTTAAGAGGCCACCCCCACAAGCTTGCAAAGTTTAGTCACAATTGGAGCATGTTTGGATTGGTGATTAGCGGCCAGTGCGGATTTTTAAAGTCTCTTGGTGCTTAAGAGGCCATGGAAAATCCGGGCCTTCCCCATACCATCGTACCCAAGCATGCTTCGATGGGGACCAATCTTTGCAAGCATGTGGGAGGGGACCCATCCCACATGCTTGTAGAGTTTGGTCACAATCGGAGCATGTTTGGATTGGTAATTAGCAGCCAGTGTTGATTTCTCAAGTCTCTTGGTCCTTTAAGAGGCCATGGAAAATCCGGGCCTTCCCCATACCATCATACCCAAAAATGCTTCGATGGGGACCAAACTTTGCAAGCATGTGGGGGGGACCCACATGCTTGCAAGCATGTGGGGACCCACCCCCACATGCTTGCAAAGTTTGGTCAAAATCGGAGCATGTTTGGATTGGTAATTAGCGGCAAGTGTGGATTTTTCAAGTCTCTTGGTGCTTAAGAGGCCGTTTTCCAAGTCTCTTGGTGCTTAAGAGGCCAGTGTTGATTTCTCAAGTCTCTTGGTCCTTAAGAGGCCATGGAAAATCTGGGCCTTCCCCATACCATCGTACCCAAACATGCTCCGATGGGAACAAAACTTTACAGGCATGTGGGGGGGGCTAACCCTCACAGGCTTGCAGAGTTTGGTCACAATCGGAGTATGTTTGGATTGGTAATTAGCGGCCAGTGTGGATTTTTCAAGTCTCTTGGTGCTTAAGAGGCCATGGAAAATCCGGGCCTTTCCCATACCATCGTACCCAAACATGCTCCAATGGGGAGAACCACACTTTGCAAGCATGTGGGGGGGAGCCCACCCCCACATGCTTGCAGAGTTTGGTCACAATCGGAGCATGTTTGGATTGGTAATTAGCGACCAGTGTGGATTTTTCAAGTCTCTTGGTGCTTATGAGGCCATGGAAAATCCGGGCCTTCCCCATACCATTGTACCCAAACATGCTCCGATGGGAACCAAACTTTGCAAGCATGTGGGAGGGACCCACCCCCACAGGCTTGCAAAGTCTGGTCACAATTGGAGCATGTTTGGATTGGTAATTAGCAGCCAGTGTGGAATTTTCAAGTATCTTGGTGCTTAAGAGGCCATGGAAAATTCGGGCCTTCCCCATATTATCGTACCCAAACATGCTCCGATGGGAACCAAACTTTGCAAGCATGTGGGGGGGACCCACTCCCACAGGCTTGGAAAGTTTGGTCATAATCGCAGCATGCTTGGATTGGTAATTAGCGGCCAGTGCGGGTTTTTCAAGTCTCTTGGTGCTTAAGAGGCCATGGAAAATCCGGGCCTTCCCCATACCATCGTACCCAAACATGCTCCGATTGTGACCAAACTTTGCAAGCGTGTGGGGGGGACCCACCCCCAGAAGCTTGCAGCGTTTGGTCATAATCGGAGCATGTTTGGATTGGTAATTAGCGGCTAGTGTGAATTTTTTAAGTCTCCTGGTGCTTAAGAGGCCATGGAAAATCTCGGCTTTCCCAATACCATCGTACCCAAACATGCTCCGATGGGGACCAAACTTTGTAAACATGTGGGGAGGACCCACCCCCACATGCTTGCAAAGTTTGGTCACAATTGGAGCATGTTTGGATTGGAAATTAGCGGCCAGTGTGGATTTTTCAAGTCTCTTGGTGCTTAAGAGGCCATGGAAAGTCCGGGCCTTCCCCATACCATCGTACCCAAACATGCTCCGATGGGGACTAAACTTTGCAAGCATGTGGGAGGGGGCCACCCCCACATGTTTGGAAAGTTTGGTCACAATCGGAGCATGTTTGGATTGGTAATTAGCGGCCAGTGTGGATTTTTCAAGTCTCTTGGTGCTTAAGAGGCCATGGAAAATCCGGGCCATCCCCATACCATCGTACCCAAACATGCTCCGATGGGGACTAAACTTTGCAAGCATGTGGGGGGGGACCCACCCCCACATGATTTTTGTAGAGTTTGGTCACAATCGAAGCATGTTTGGATTGGTAAGTGCGGATTTTTCAAGTCTCTTGGTGCTGAAGAGGCCATGGAAAATCCGGGCCTTCCGCATACCATCGTACCCAAACATGCTCCGATGGGGACCAAACTTTGCAAACATGTGGGGGGGACCCCACATGTTTGCAAAGTGGGGGGGACCCACTTTGTAAGCATGTGGGGGGGACCCACCCCCACATTCTTACAAAGTTTGGTCATGATCAGAGCATGTTTGGATTGGTAATTAGCGGCGAGTGTGGATTTTTCAAGTCTCTTGGTGCTTAAGAGGCCATGGAAAATCCGGGCCATCCCCACACCATCGTACCCAAACATGCTCTGATGGGGATCAAACTTTGCAAGCATGTGGGAGGGGCCAACCCCCACATGCTTGCAAAGTTTGGTCACAATCGGAGCATGTTTGAATTGGTAATTAGCGGCCAGTGTAAATTTTTCAAGTCTCTTGGTGCTTAAGAGGCCATGGAAAATCGAGGCCTTCCCCATAGCATCGTACCCAAACATGCTCCGATGGGGACCAAAGTTTGCAAGCATGTGGGGGGGACCCATCCCCACAAGCTTGCAAAGTTTGGTCACAATCGGAGCATGTTTTGATTGGTCATTAGCGGCCAGTGCGGATTTTTCAAGTCTCTTGGTGCTTAAGAGGCCATGGAAAATCCGGGCCTTCCCCATACCATCGTACCCAAACGTGCTCCGATGGGGACCAAACTTTGCAAGGATGTGGGGGGGACCCACCCCCACATGCTTACAAAGTTTGGTCATGATCGGAACATTTTCACATTGGTAATTAGCAGCCAGTGTGGATTTTTCAAGTCTCTTGGTGCTTAAGATGGAAAATCCGGGCCATCAACACACCATCGTACCCAAACATGCTCTGATGGGGATCAAACTTTGCAAGCATGTGGGAGGGGCCAACCCCCACATGCTTGCAAAGATTGGTCACAATCAGAGCATGTTTGGATTGGTAATTAGCGGCCAGTGCAGATTTTTCAAGTCTCTTGGTGCTTAAGAGGCCATGGAAAATCGAGGCCTTCCCTATACCATCGTATCCAAACATGCTCCGATGGCGACCAAACTTTGCAAGCATGTGGGGGGGGGGACCCACCCCCACATGCTTGTAGAGTTTGGTCACAATCGGAGCATGTTTGGATTGGTAATTAGCGGCCAGTGTGGATTTTTCAAGTCTTTTGGTGCTTAAGAGGCCACCCCCACAAGCTTGCAAAGTTTGGTCACAACAATCGGAGCATGTTTGGATTGCCAATGCGGATTTTTAAAGTCTCTTGGTGCTTAAGAGGCCATGGAAAATCCGGGCCTTCCCCATACCATCGTACCCAAGCATGCTCCGATGGGGACCAAACTTTGCAAGCATGTGGGAGGGGACCCATCCCACATGCTTGTAGAGTTTGGTCACAATCGGAGCATGTTTGGATTGGTAATTAGCAGCCAGTGTTGATTTCTCAAGTCTGTTGGTCCTTAAGAGGCCATGGAAAATCCGGGCCTTCCCCATACCATCATACCCAAAAATGCTCCGATGGGGACCAAACTTTGCAAGCATGTGGGGACCCACCCCCACATGCTTGCAAAGTTTGGTCACAATCGGAGCATGTTTGGATTGGTAATTAGCGGCCAGTGTGGATTTTTCAAGTCTCTTGGTGCTTAAGAGGCCACTTTTCAAGTCTCTTGGTGCTTAAGAGGCCAGTGTTGATTTCTCAAGTCTCTTGGTCCTTAAGAGGCCATGGAAAATCTGGGCCTTCCCCATACCATCGTACCCAAACATGCTCCGATGGGAACAAAACTTTGCAGGCATGTGGGGGGGGCCAACCCTCATAGGCTTGCAGAGTTTGGTCACAATCGGAGTATGTTTGGATTGGTAATTAGCGGCCAGTGTGGATTTTTCAAGTCTCTTGGTGCTTAAGAGGCCATGGAAAATCCGGGCCTTCCCCATACCATCGTACCCAAACATGCTCCAATGGGGAGAACCACACTTTGCAAGCATGTGGGGGGGAGCCCACCCCCACATGCTTGCAGAGTTTGGTCACAATCAGAGCATGTTTGGATTGGTAATTAGTGACCAGTGTGGATTTTTCAAGTCTCTTGGTGCTTATGAGGCCATGGAAAATCCAGGCCTTCCCCATACCATTGTACCCAAACATACTCCGATGGGAACCAAACTTTGCAAGCATGTGGGAGGGACCTACCCCCACAGGCTTGCAAAGTTTGGTCACAATTGGAGCATGTTTGGATTGGTAATTAGCAGCCATTGTGGAATTTTCAAGTATCTTGGTGCTTAAGAGGCCATGGAAAATTCGGGCCTTCCCTATATTATCGTACCCAAACATACTCCGATGGGAACCAAACTTTGCAAGCATGTGGGGGGGACCCACTCCCACAGGCTTGGAAAGTTTGGTCATAATCGCAGCATGCTTGGATTGGTAATTAGCGGCAAGTGCGGATTTTTCAAGTCTCTTGGTGCTTAAGAGGCCATGGAAAATCCGGGCCTTCCCCATACCATCGTACCCAAACATGCTCCGATGGGGACCAAACTTTGCAAGCATATGGGGGGGACCCACCCCCACATGCTTACAAAGTTTGGTCATGATCGGAGCATTTTTGCATTGGTAATTAGCGGCCAGTGTGGATTTTTCGAGTATCTTGGTGCTTAAGATGGAAAATCCGGGCCATCCACACACCATCGTACCAAACATGCTCTGATGGGGATCAAACTTTGCAAGCATGTGGTAGGGGCCAACCCCCACATGCTTGCAAAGATTGGTCACAATCGGAGCATGTTTGGATTGGTAATTAGCGGCCAGTGCAGATTTTTCAAGTCTCTTGGTGCTTAAGAGGCCATGGAAAATCGAGGCCTTCCCTATACCATCGTACCCAAACATGCTCCAATGGGGACCAAACTTTGCAAGCATGTGGGGGGGGGACCCACCCCCACATGCTTGTAGAGTTTGGTCACAATCGGAGCATGTTTGGATTGGTAATTAGCGGCCAGTGTGGATTTTTCAAGTCTTTTGGTGCTTAAGAGGCCACCCCCACAAGCTTGCAAAGTTTGGTCACAATCGGAGCATGTTTGGATTGGTGATTAGCGGCCAGTGCAGATTTTTAAAGTCTCTTGGTGCTTAAGAGGCCATGGAAAATCCGGGCCTTCCCCATACCATCGTACCCAAGCATGCTCCTATGGGGACCAAACTTTGCAAGCATGTGGGAGGGGACCCATCCCACATGCTTGTAGAGTTTTGTCACAATCGGAGCATGTTTGGATTGGTAATTAGCAGCCAGTGTTGATTTCTCAAGTCTCTTGGTCCTTAAGAGGCCATGGAAAATCCGGGCCTTCCCCATACCATCATACCCAAAAATGCTCCGATGGGGACCAAACTTTGCAAGCATGTGGGGGGGACCCACATGCTTACAAGCATGTGGGGACCCACCCCCACATGCTTGCAATGTTTGGTCACAATTGGAGCATGTTTGGATTGGTAATTAGCGGCCAGTGTGGATTTTTCAAGTCTCTTGGTGCTTAAGAGGCCATGGAAAATCTGGGCCTTCCCCATACCATCGTACCCAAACTTTGCAGGCATGTGGGGGGGGCCAACCCTCACAGGCTTGCAGAGTTTGGTCACAATCGGAGTATGTTTGGATTGGTAATTAGCGCCCAGTGTGGATTTTTCAAGTCTGTTGGTGCTTAAGAGGCCATGGAAAATCTGGGCCTTCCCCATACCATCGTACCCAAAGATGCTCCAATGGGGAGAACCACACTTTGCAAGCATGTGGGGGGGAGCCCACCCCCACATGCTTGCAGAGTTTGGTCACAATCGGAGCATGTTTGGATTGGTAATTAGCGACCAGTGTGGATTTTTCAAGTCTCTTGGTGCTTATGAGGCCATGGAAAATCCAGGCCTTCCCCATACCATTGTACCCAAACATGCTCCGATGGGAACCAAACTTTGCAAGCATGTGGGAGGGACCCACCTCCACAGGCTTGCAAAGTTTGGTCACAATTGGAGCATGTTTGGAATGGTAATTAGCAGTCAGTGTGGAATTTTCAAGTATCTTGGTGCTTAAGAGGCCATGGAAAATTCGGGCCTTCCCCATATTATCGTACCCAAACATGCTCCGATGGGAACCAAACTTTGCAAGCATGTGGGGGGGACCCACTCCCACAGGCTTGGAAAGTTTGGTCATAATCGCAGCATGCTTGGATTGGTAATTAGCGGCCAGTGCGGGTTTTTCAAGTCTCTTGGTGCTTAAGAGGCCATGGAAAATCCGGGCCTTCCCCATACCATCGTACCCAAACATGCTCCGATTGTGACCAAACTTTGCAAGCGTGTGGGGGGGACCCACCCCCAGAAGCTTGCAGCGTTTGGTCATAATCGGAGCATGTTTGGATTGGTAATTAGCGGCTAGTGTGAATTTTTTAAGTCTCTTGGTGCTTAAGAGCCATGGAAAATCCCGGCTTTCCCAATACCATCGTACCCAAACATGCTCCGATGGGGACCAAACTTTGTAAACATGTGGGGGGGACCCACCCCCACATGCTTGCAAAGTTTGGTCACAATTGGAGCATGTTTGGATTGAAAATTAGCAGTCAGTGTGGATTTTTCAAGTCTCTTGGTGCTTAAGAGGCCATGGAAAGTCCGGGCCTTCCCCATACCATCGTACCCAAACATGCTCCGATGGGACTAAACTTTGCAAGCATGTGGGAGGGAGCCACCCCCACATGTTTGGAAAGTTTGGTCACAATCGGAGCATGTTTGGATTGGTAATTAGCGGCCAGTGTGGATTCTTCAGGTTTCTTGGTGCTTAAGAGGCCATGGAAAATCCGGGCCATCCCCATACCATCGTACCCGATGGGGACCAAACTTTGCAAGCATGTGGGAGGGACCCACCCCCACATGCTTTTTGCAGAGTTTGGTCACAATCGGAGCATGGTTGGATTGGTAAATAGCGGCCAGTGCGGATTTTTCAAGTCTCTTGGTGCTGAAGAGGCCATGGAAAATCCGGGCCTTCCCCATACCATCGTACCCAAACATGCTCCGATGGGGACTAAACTTTGCAAACATGTGGGGGGACCCACATGTTTGCAAAGTGGGGGGGACCCACTTTGTAAGCATGTGGGGGGGACCCACCCCCACATGCTTACAAAGTTTGGTCATGATCAGAGCATGTTTCGAATGGTAATGAGCGGCCAGTGTGGATTTTTCAAGTCTCTTGGTGCTTAAGAGGCCATGGAAAATCCGGGCCATCCCCACACCATCGTACCCAAACATGCTCTGATGGGGATCAAACTTTGCAAGCATGTGGGAGGGGCCAACCCCCACATGCTTAAAAAAATTTGGTCATAATCGGAGCATGTTTGAATTGGTAATTAGCGGCCAGTGTAAATTTTTCAAGTCTCTTGGTGCTTAAGAGGCTATGGAAAATCGAGGCCTTCCCCATAGTATCATACCCAAACATGCTCCGATGGGGACCAAACTTTGCAAGCATGTGGGGGGGACCCATCCCCACAAGCTTGCAAAGTTTGGTCACAATCGGAGCATGTTTGAATTGGTAATTAGCGGCCAGTGTAAATTTTTCAAGTCTCTTGGTGCTTAAGAGGCCATGGGAAATCGAGGCCTTCCCCATAGCATCGTACCCAAACATGCTCCGATGGGGAGCAAACTTTGCAAGCATGTGGGGGGGACCCATCCCCACAAGCTTGCAAAGTTTGGTCACAATCGGAGCATGTTTCGATTGGTGATTAGCGGCCAGTGCGGATTTTTCAAGTCTCTTGGTGCTTAAGAGGCCATGGAAAATCCGGGCCTTCCCCACACCATCGTACGCAAACATGCTCCGATGGGGACCAAACTTTGCAAGCATGTGGGGGGGGGACCCACCCCCACATGCTTGTAGAGTTTGATCATAATCGGAGCAGGTTTGGATTGGTAATTAGTGGCCAATGCACACACCATCGTACCCAAACATGCTCTGATGAGGATCAAACTTTGCAAGCATGTGGGAGGGGCCAACCCCCACATGCTTGCAAAGATTGGTCACAATCGGAGCATGTTTGGATTGGTGATTAGCGGCCAGTGCGGATTTTTAAAGTCTCTTGGTGCTTAAGAGGCCATGGAAAATCCGGGCCTTCCCCATACCATCGTACCCAAGCATGCTTCGATGGGGACCAATCTTTGCAAGCATGTGGGAGGGGACCCATCCCACATGCTTGTAGAGTTTGGTCACAATCGGAGCATGTTTGGATTGGTAATTAGCAGCTAGTGTTGATTTCTCAAGTCTCTTGGTCCTTAAGAGGCCATGGAAAATCCGGGCCTTCCCCATACCATCATACCCAAAAATGCTCCGATGGGGACCAAACTTTGCCAGCATGTGGGGGGGACCCACATGCTTGCAAGCATGTGGGGACCCACCCCCAAATGCTTGCAAAGTTTGGTCACAATTGGAGCATGTTTGGATTGGTAATTAGCGGCAAGTGTGGATTTTTCAAGTCTCTTGGTGCTTAAGAGGCCATTTTCCAAGTCTCTTGGTGCTTAAGAGGCCAGTGTTGATTTCTCAAGTCTCTTGGTCCTTAAGAGGCCATGGAAAATCTGGGCCTTCCCCATACCATCGTACCCAAACATGCTCCGATGGGAACAAAACTTTGCAGGCATGTGGGGGGGGCCAACCCTCACAGGCTTGCAGAGTTTGGTCACAATCGGAGTATGTTTGGATTGGTAATTAGCGGCCAGTGTGGATTTTTCAAGTCTCTTGGTGCTTAAGAGGCCATGGAAAATCCGGGCCTTCCCCATACCATCGTACCCAAACATGCTCCAATAGGGAGAACCACACTTTGCAAGCATGTGGGGGGGAGCCCACCCCCACATGCTTGCAGAGTTTGGTCACAATCGGAGCATGTTTGGATTGGTAATTAGCGACCAGTGTAGATTTTTCAAGTCTCTTGGTGCTTATGAGGCCATGGAAAATCCAGGCCTTCCCCATACCATTGTACCCAAACATGCTCCGATGGGAACCAAACTTTGCAAGCATGTGGGAGGGACCCACCCCCACACGCTTGCAAAGTTTGGTCACAATTGGAGCATGTTTGGATTGGTAATTAGCAGCCAATGTGGAATTTTAAAGTATCTTGGTGCTTAAGAGGCCATGGGAAATTCGGGCCTTCCCCATATTATCGTACCCAAACATGCTCCGATGGGAACCAAACTTTGCAAGCATGTGGGGGGGACCCACTCCCACAGGCTTGGAAAGTTTGGTCATAATCGCAGCATGCTTGGATTGATAATTAGCGGCTAGTGTGGATTTTTCAAGTCTCTTGGTGCTTGAGGCCATGGAAAATCCGGGCGTTCCCCATACCATCGTACCCAAACATGCTCCGATTGTGACTAAACTTTGCAAGCGTGTGGGGGGGACCCACCCCGAGAAGCTTGCAGCGTTTGGTCATAATCGAAGCATGTTTGGATTAGCGGCCAGTGTGAATTTTTTAAGTCTCTTGGTACTTAAGAGGCCATGGAAAATCTCGGCTTTCCCAATACCATCGTACCCAAACATGCTCCGATGGGGACCAAACTTTGTAAACATGTGGGGGGGACCCACCCCCACTTGCTTGCAAAGTTTGGTCACAATTGGAGCATGTTTGGATTGGAAATTAGTGGCCAGTGTGGATTTTTCAAGTCTCTTGGTGCTTAAGAGGCCATGGAAAGTCCGGGCCTTCCCCATACCATCGTACCCAAACATGCTCCGATGGGGACTAAACTTTGCAAGCATGTGGGAGGGGGCCACCCCCACATGTTTGGAAAGTTTGGTCACAATCGGAGCATGTTTGGATTGGTAATTAGCGGCCAGTGTGGATTTTTCAAGTCTCTTGGTGCTTAAGAGGCCATGGAAAATCCGGGCCATCCTTATACCATCGTACCCAAACATGCTCCGATGGGGACCAAACTTTGCAAGCATGTGGGGGGGGACCCACCCCCACATGCTTTTTGTAGAGTTTGGTCACAATTGGAGCATGTTTGGATTGGTAAGTGCGGATTTCTCAAGTCTCTTGGTACTGAAGAGGCCATGGAAAATCCGGGCCTTCCCCATACCATCGTACCCAAACATGCTCCGATATGGGGACCAAACTTTGCAAACATGTGGGGGGGACCCACATGTTTGCAAAGTGGGGGGGACCCACTTTGTAAGCATGTGGGGGGGACCCACCCCCACATGCTTACAAAGTTTGGTCATGATCAGAGCATGATTGGATTGGTAATTAGCGGCCAGTGTGGATTTTTCAAGTCTCTTGGTGCTTAAGAGGCCATGGAAAATCCGGGCCATCCCCACACCATCGTACCCAAACATGCTCTGATGGGGATCAAACTTTGCAAGCATGTGGGAGGGGCCAACCCCCACATGCTTGCAAAGTTTGGTCACAATCGGAGCATGTTTGAATTGGTAATTAGCGGCCAGTGTAAATTTTTCAACTCTCTTGGTGCTTAAGAGGCCATGGAAAATCGAGGCCTTCCCCATAGCATCGTACCCAAACATGCTCCGATGGGGACCAAAGTTTGCAAGCATGTGGGGGGGACCCATCCCCACAAGCTTGCAAAGTTTGGTCACAATCAGAGCATGTTTTGATTGGTCATTAGCGGCCAGTGCGGATTTTTCAAGTCTCTTGGTGCTTAAGAGGCCATGGAAAATCCGGGCCTTCCCCATACCATCGTACCCAAACATGCTCCGATGGGGACCAAACTTTGCAAGGATGTGGGGGGGACCCACCCCCACATGCTTACAAAGTTTGGTCATGATCGGAGCATTTTTGCATTGGTAATTAGCGGCCAGTGTGGATTTTTCAAGTCTCTTGGTACTTAAGATGGAAAATCCAGGCCATCAACACACCATCGTACCCAAACATGCTCTGATGGGGATCAAACTTTGCAAGCATGTGGGAGGGGCCAACCCCCACATGCTTGCAAAGATTGGTCACAATCGGAGCATGTTTGGATTGGTAATTAGCGGCCAGTGCAGATTTTTCAAGTCTCTTGGTGCTTAAGAGGCCATGGAAAATCGAGGCCTTCCCTATACCATCGTATCCAAACATGCTCCGATGGGGACCAAACTTTGCAAGCATGTGGGGGGGGACCCACCCCCACATGCTTGTAGAGTTTGGTCACAATCGGAGCATGTTTGGATTGGTAATTAGCGGCCAGTGTGGATTTTTCAAGTCTTTTGGTGCTTAAGAGGCCACCCCCACAAGCTTGCAAAGTTTGGTCACAATCGGAGCATGTTTGGATGGGTGATTAGCGGCCAGTGCGGGTTTTTAAAGTCTCTTGGTGCTTAAGAGGCCATGGAAAATTCGGGCCTTCCCCATACCATCGTACCCAAGCATGCTCCGATGGGGACCAAACTTTGCAAGCATGTGGGAGGGGACCCATCCCACATGCTTGTAGAGTTTGGTCACAATCGGAGCATGTTTGGATTGGTAATTAGCAGCCAGTGTTGATTTCTCAAGTCTCTTGGTCCTTAAGAGGCCATGGAAAATCCGGGCCTTCCCCATACCATCATACCCAAAAATGCTCCGATGGGGACCAAACTTTGCAAGCATGTGGGGACCCACCCCCACATGCTTGCAAAGTTTGGTCACAATCGGAGCATGTTTGGATTGGTAATTAGCGGCCAGTGTGGATTTTTCAAGTCTCTTGGTGCTTAAGAGGCCACTTTTCAAGTCTCTTGGTGCTTAAGAGGCCAGTGTTGATTTCTCAAGTCTCTTGGTCCTTAAGAGGCCATGGAAAATCTGGGCCTTCCCCATACCATCGTACCCAAACATGCTCCGATGGGAACAAAACTTTGCAGGCATGTGGGGGGGGCCAACCCTCATAGGCTTGCAGAGTTTGGTCACAATCGGAGTATGTTTGGATTGGTAATTAGCGGCCAGTGTGGATTTTTCAAGTCTCTTGGTGCTTAAGAGGCCATGGAAAATCCGGGCCTTCCCCATACCATCGTACCCAAACATGCTCCAATGGGGAGAACCACACTTTGCAAGCATGTGGGGGGGAGCCCACCCCCACATGCTTGCAGAGTTTGGTTATAATCGGAGCATGTTTGGATTGGTAATTAGCGGCCAGTGTGGATTTTTCAAGTCTCTTGGTGCTTATGAGGCCATGGAAAATCTAGGCCTTCCCCATACCATTGTACCCAAACATGCTCCGATGGGAACCAAACTTTGCAAGCATGTGGGGGGGACCCACTCCCACAGGCTTGGAAAGTTTGGTCATAATCGCAGCATGCTTGGATTGGTAATTAGCGGCTAGTGTGGATTTTTCAAGTCTCTTGGTGCTTGAGGCCATGGAAAATCCGGGCGTTCCCCATACCATCGTACCCAAACATGCTCCGATTGTGACTAAACTTTGCAAGCGTGTGGGGGGGACCCACCCCCAGAAGCTTGCAGCGTTTGGTCATAAGCGGAGCATGTTTGGATTAGCGGCCAGTGTGAATTTTTTAAGTCTCCTGGTGCTTAAGAGACCATGGAAAATCTCGGCTTTCCCAATACCATCGTACCCAAACATGCTTCGATGGGGACCAAACTTTGTAAACATGCTTGCAAAGTTTGGTCACAATTGGAGCATGTTTGGATTGGAAATTAGCGGCCAGTGTGGATTTTTCAAGTCTCTTGGTGCTTAAGAGGCCATGGAAAGTCCGGGCCTTCCCCATACCATCGTACCCAAACATGCTCCGATGGGGACTAAACTTTGCAAGCATGTGGGAGGGGGCCACCCCCACATGTTTGGAAAGTTTGGTCACAATCAGAGCATGTTTGGATTGGTAATTAGCGGCCAGTGTGGATTTTTCAAGTCTCTTGGTGCTTAAGAGGCCATGGAAAATCCGGGCCATCCCCATACCATCGTACCCAAACATGCTCCGATGGGGACCAAACTTTGCAAGCATGTGGGGGGGGACCCACCCCCACATGCTTTTTGTAGAGTTTGGTCACAATCGGAGCATGTTTGGATTGGTAAGTGCGGATTTTTCAAGTCTCTTGGTGCTGAAGAGGCCATGGAAAATCCGGGCCTTCCCCATACCATCGTACCCAAACATGCTCCGATGGGGACCAAACTTTGCAAACATGTGGGGGGGACCCACATGTTTGCAAAGTGGGGGGGACCCACTTTGTAAGCATGTGGGGGGGACCCACCCCCACATGCTTACAAAGTTTGGTCATGATCAGAGCATGTTTGGATTGGTAATTAGCGGCCAGTGTGGATTTTTCAAGTCTCTTGGTGCTTAAGAGGCCATGGAAAATCCGGGCCATCCCCACACCATCGTACACAAACATGCTCTGATGGGGATCAAACTTTGCAAGCATGTGGGAGGGGCCAACTCCCACATGCTTGCAAAGTTTGGTCACAATCGGAGCATGTTTGAATTGGTAATTAGCGGCCAGTGTAAATTTTTCAAGTCTCTTGGTGCTTAAGAGGCCATGGAAAATCGAGGCCTTCCCCATAGCATCGTACCCAAACATGCTCCGATGGGGACCAAAGTTTGCAAGCATGTGGGGGACCCCATCCCCAGAAGCTTGCAAAGTTTGGTCACAATCGGAGCATGTTTTGATTGGTCATTAGCGGCCAGTGCGGATTTTTCAAGTCTCTTGGTGCTTAAGAGGCCATGGAAAATCCGGGCCTTCCCCATACCATCGTACCCAAACATGCTCCGATGGGGACCAAACTTTGCAAGGATGTGGGGGGGACCCACCCCCACATGCTTACAAAGTTTGGTCATGATAGGAGCATTTTTGCATTGGTAATTAGCGGCCAGTGTGGATTTTTCAAGTCTCTTGGTGCTTAAGATGGAAAATCCGGGCCATCCAAACACCATCGTACCCAAACATGCTCTGATGGGGATCAAACTTTGCAAGCATGTGGTAGGGGCCAACCCCCACATGCTTGCAAAGATTGGTCACAATCGGAGCATGTTTGGATTGGTAATTAGCGGCCAGTGCAGATTTTTCAAGTCTCTTGGTGCTTAAGAGGCCGTGGAAAATCGAGGCCTTCCCTATACCATCGTACCCAAACATGCTCCAATGGGGACCAAACTTTGCAAGCATGTGGGGGGGGGACCCACCCCCACATGCTTGTAGAGTTTGGTCACAATCGGAGCATGTTTGGATTGGTAATTAGCGGCCAGTGTGGATTTTTCAAGTCTTTTGGTGCTTAAGAGGCCACCCCCACAAGCTTGCAAAGTTTGGTCACAATCGGAGCATGTTTGGATTGGTGATTAGCGGCCAGTGTGGATTTTTAAAGTCTCTTGGTGCTTAAGAGGCCATGGAAAATCCGGGCCTTCCCCATACCATCGTACCCAAGCATGCTCCGATGGGGACCAAACTTTGCAAGCATGTGGGAGGGGACCCATCCCACATGCTTGTAGAGTTTGGTCACAATCGGAGCATGTTTGGATTGGTAATTAGCAGCCAGTGTTGATTTCTCAAGTCTCTTGGTCTTTAAGAGGCCATGGAAAATCCGGGCCTTCCCCATACCATCATACCCAAAAATGCTCCGATGGGGACCAAACTTTGCAAGCATGTGGGGGGGACCCACATGCTTACAAGCATGTGGGGACCCACCCCCACATGCTTGCAATGTTTGGTCACAATTGGAGCATGTTTGGATTGGTAATTAGCGGCCAGTGTGGATTTTTCAAGTCTCTTGGTGCTCAAGAGGCCATGGAAAATCTGGGCCTTTCCCATACCATCGTACCCAAACATGCTCCGATGGGAACAAAACTTTGCAGGCATGTGGGGGGGGCCAACCCTCACAGGCTTGCAGAGTTTGGTCACAATCGGAGTATGTTTGGATTGGTAATTAGCGGCCAGTGTGGATTTTTCAAGTCTCTTGGTGCTTAAGAGGCCATGGAAAATCCGGGCCTTCCCCATACCATCGTACCCAAAGATGCTCCAATGGGGAGAACCACACTTTGCAAGCATGTGGGGGGGAGCCCACCCCCACATGCTTGCAGAGTTTGGTCACAATCGGAGCATGTTTGGATTGGTAATTAGCGACCAGTGTGGATTTTTCAAGTCTCTTGGTGCTTATGAGGCCATGGAAAATCCAGGCCTTCCCCATACCATTGTACCCAAACATGCTCCGATGGGAACCAAACTTTGCAAGCATGTGGGAGGGACCCACCTCCACAGGCTTGCAAAGTTTGGTCACAATTGGAGCATGTTTGGAATGGTAATTAGCAGTCAGTGTGGAATTTTCAAGTATCTTGGTGCTTAAGAGGCCATGGAAAATTCGGGCCTTCCCCATATTATCGTACCCAAACATGCTCCGATGGGAACCAAACTTTGCAAGCATGTGGGGGGGACCCACTCCCACAGGCTTGGAAAGTTTGGTCATAATCGCAGCATGCTTGGATTGGTAATTAGCGGCCAGTGCGGGTTTTTCAAGTCTCTTGGTGCTTAAGAGGCCATGGAAAATCCGGGCCTTCCCCATACCATCGTACCCAAACATGCTCCGATTGTGACCAAACTTTGCAAGCGTGTGGGGGGGACCCACCCCCAGAAGCTTGCAGCGTTTGGTCATAATCGGAGCATGTTTGGATTGGTAATTAGCGGCTAGTGTGAATTTTTTAAGTCTCTTGGTGCTTAAGAGGCCATGGAAAATCCCGGCTTTCCCAATACCATCGTACCCAAACATGCTCCGATGGGGACCAAACTTTGTAAACATGTGGGGGGGACCACCCCCACATGCTTGCAAAGTTTGGTCACAATTGGAGCATGTTTGGATTGAAAATTAGCAGCCAGTGTGGATTTTTCAAGTCTCTTGGTGCTTAAGAGGCCATGGAAAGTCCGGGCCTTCCCCATACCATCGTACCCAAACATGCTCCGATGGGGACTAAACTTTGCAAGCATGTGGGAGGGAGCCACCCCCACATGTTTGGAAAGTTTGGTCACAATCGGAGCATGTTTGGATTGGTAATTAGCGGCCAGTGTGGATTCTTCAAGTTTCTTGGTGCTTAAGAGGCCATGGAAAATCCGGGCCATCCCCATACCATCGTACCCGCCGATGGGGACCAAACTTTGCAAGCATGTGGGAGGGACCCACCCCCACATGCTTTTTGCAGAGTTTGGTCACAATCGGAGCATGTTTGGATTGGTAAATAGCGGCCAGTGCGGATTTTTCAAGTCTCTTGGTGCTGAAGAGGCCATGGAAAATCCGGGCCTTCCCCATACCATCGTACCCAAACATGCTCCGATGGGGACTAAACTTTGCAAACATGTGGGGGGGACCCACATGTTTGCAAAGTGGGGGGGACCCACTTTGTAAGCATGTGGGGGGGACCCACCCCCACATGCTTACAAAGTTTGGTCATGATCAGAGCATGTTTGGATTGGTAATGAGCAGCCAGTGTGGATTTTTCAAGTCTCTTGGTGCTTAAGAGGCCATGGAAAATCCGGGCCATCCCCACACCATCGTACCCAAACATGCTCTGATGGGGATCAAACTTTGCAAGCATGTGGGAGGGGCCAACCCCCACATGCTTGCAAAGTTTGGTCACAATCGGAGCATGTTTGAATTGGTAATTAGCGGCCAGTGTAAATTTTTCAAGTCTCTTGGTGCTTAAGAGGCCATGGAAAATCGAGGCCTTCCCCATAGTATCATACCCAAACATGCTCCGATGGGGACCAAACTTTGCAAGCATGTGGGGGGGACCCATCCCCACAAGCTTGCAAAGTTTGGTCACAATCGGAGCATGTTTGAATTGGTAATTAGCGGCCAGTGTAAATTTTTCAAGTCTCTTGGTGCTTAAGAGGCCATGGGAAATCGAGGCCTTCCCCATAGCATCGTACCCAAACATGCTCCGATGGGGAGCAAACTTTGCAAGCATGTGGGGGGGACCCATCCCCACAAGCTTGCAAAGTTTGGTCACAATCGGAGCATGTTTCGATTGGTGATTCGCGGCCGGTGCGGATTTTTCAAGTCTCTTGGTGCTTAAGAGGCCACGAAAAATCCGGGCCTTCCCCACACCATCGTACGCAAACATGCTCCGATGGGGACCAAACTTTGTAAGCATGTGGGGGGGGACCCACCCCCACATGCTTGTAGAGTTTGATCATAATCGGAGCAGGTTTGGATTGGTAATTAGTGGCCAATGCACACACCATCGTACCCAAACATGCTCTTGGTCCTTAAGAGGCCATGGAAAATCCGGGCCTTCCCCATACCATCGTACCCAAGCATGCTTCGATGGGGACCAATCTTTGCAAGCATGTGGGAGGGGACCCATCCCACATGCTTGTAGAGTTTGGTCAGCATCGTACCCAAACATGCTCCGATGGGGACCAAAGTTTGCAAGCATGTGGGGGGGACCCATCCCCACAAGCTTGCAAAGTTTGGTCACAATCGGAGCATGTTTTGATTGGTCATTAGCGGCCAGTGCGGATTTTTCAAGTCTCTTGGTGCTTAAGAGGCCATGGAAAATCCGGGCCTTCCCCATACCATCGTACCCAAACGTGCTCCGATGGGGACCAAACTTTGCAAGGATGTGGGGGGACCCACCCCCACATGCTTACAAAGTTTGGTCATGATCGGAACATTTTCACATTGGTAATTAGCGGCCAGTGTGGATTTTTCAAGTCTCTTGGTGCTTAAGATGGAAAATCCGGGCCATCAACACACCATCGTACCCAAACATGCTCTGATGGGGATCAAACTTTGCAAGCATGTGGGAGGGGCCAACCCCCACATGCTTGCAAAGATTGGTCACAATCGGAGCATGTTTGGATTGGTAATTAGCGGCCAGTGCAGATTTTTCAAGTCTCTTGGTGCTTAAGAGGCCATGGAAAATCGAGGCCTTCCCTATACCAATGTATCAAAACATGCTCCGATGGCAACCAAACTTTGCAAGCATGTGGGGAGGGGGACCCACCCCCACATGCTTGTAGAGTTTGGTCACAATCGGAGCATGTTTGGATTGGTAATTAGCGGCCAGTGTGGATTTTTCAAGTCTTTTGGTGCTTAAGAGGCCACCCCCACAAGCTTGCAAAGTTTGGTCACAATCGGAGCATGTTTGGATTGCCAATGCGGATTTTTAAAGTCTCTTGGTGCTTAAGAGGCCATGGAAAATCCGGGCCTTCCCCATACCATCGTACCCAAGCATGCTCCGATGGGGACCAAACTTTGCAAGCATGTGGGAGGGGACCCATCCCACATGCTTGTAGAGTTTGGTCACAATCGGAGCATGTTTGGATTGGTAATTAGCAGCCAGTGTTGATTTCTCAAGTCTCTTGGTCCTTAAGAGGCCATGGAAAATCCGGGCCTTCCCCATACCATCATACCCAAAAATGCTCCGATGGGGACCAAACTTTGCAAGCATGTGGGGACCCACCCCCACATGCTTGCAAAGTTTGGTCACAATCGGAGCATGTTTGGATTGGTAATTAGCGGCCAGTGTGGATTTTTCATGTCTCTTGGTGCTTAAGAGGCCACTTTTCAAGTCTCTTGGTGCTTAAGAGGCCAGTGTTGATTTCTCAAGTCTCTTGGTCCTTAAGAGGCCATGGAAAATCTGGGCCTTCCCCATACCATCGTACCCAAACATGCTCCGATGGGAACAAAACTTTGCAGGCATGTGGGGGGGGCCAACCCTCATAGGCTTGCAGAGTTTGGTCACAATCGGAGTATGTTTGGATTGGTAATTAGCGGCCAGTGTGGATTTTTCAAGTCTCTTGGTGCTTAAGAGGCCATGGAAAATCCGGGCCTTCCCCATACCATCGTACCCAAACATGCTCCAATGGGGAGAACCACACTTTGCAAGCATGTGGGGGGGAGCCCACCCCCACATGCTTGCAGAGTTTGGTCACAATCAGAGCATGTTTGGATTGGTAATTAGTGACCAGTGTGGATTTTTCAAGTCTCTTGGTGCTTATGAGGCCATGGAAAATCTAGGCCTTCCCCATACCATTGTACCCAAACATACTCCGATGGGAACCAAACTTTGCAAGCATGTGGGAGGGACCTACCCCCACAGGCTTGCAAAGTTTGGTCACAATTGGAGCATGTTTGGATTGGTAATTAGCAGCCATTGTGGAATTTTCAAGTATCTTGGTGCTTAAGAGGCCATGGAAAATTCGGGCCTTCCCCATATTATCGTACCCAAACATGCTCCGATGGGAACCAAACTTTGCAAGCATGTGGGGGGGACCCACTCCCACAGGCTTGGAAAGTTTGGTCATAATCGCAGCATGCTTGGATTGGTAATTAGCGGCAAGTGCGGATTTTTCAAGTCTCTTGGTGCTTAAGAGGCCATGGAAAATCCGGGCCTTCCCCATACCATCGTACCCAAACATGCTCCGATGGGGACCAAACTTTGCAAGCATATGGGGGGGACCCACCCCCACATGCTTACAAAGTTTGGTCATGATCGGAGCATTTTTGCATTGGTAATTAACGGCCAGTGTGGATTTTTCGAGTATCTTGGTGCTTAAGATGGAAAATCCGGGCCATCCACACACCATCGTACCAAACATGCTCTGATGGGGATCAAACTTTGCAAGCATGTGGTAGGGGCCAACCCCCACATGCTTGCAAAGATTGGTCACAATCGGAGCATGTTTGGATTGGTAATTAGCGGCCAGTGCAGATTTTTCAAGTCTCTTGGTGCTTAAGAGGCCATGGAAAATCGAGGCCTTCCCTATACCATCGTACCCAAACATGCTCCAATGGGGACCAAACTTTGCAAGCATGTGGGGGGGGACCCACCCCCACATGCTTGTAGAGTTTGGTCACAATCGGAGCATGTTTGGATTGGTAATTAGCGGCCAGTGTGGATTTTTCAAGTCTTTTGGTGCTTAAGAGGCCACCCCCACAAGCTTGCAAAGTTTGGTCACAATCGGAGCATGTTTGGATTGGTGATTAGCGGCCAGTGCAGATTTTTAAAGTCTCTTGGTGCTTAAGAGGCCATGGAAAATCCGGGCCTTCCCCATACCATCGTACCCAAGCATGCTCCTATGGGGACCAAACTTTGCAAGCATGTGGGAGGGGACCCATCCCACATGCTTGTAGAGTTTTGTCACAATCGGAGCATGTTTGGATTGGTAATTAGCAGCCAGTGTTGATTTCTCAAGTCTCTTGGTCCTTAAGAGGCCATGGAAAATCCGGGCCTTCCCCATACCATCATACCCAAAAATGCTCCGATGGGGACCAAACTTTGCAAGCATGTGGGGGGGACCCACATGCTTACAAGCATGTGGGGACCCACCCCCACATGCTTGCAATGTTTGGTCACAATTGGAGCATGTTTGGATTGGTAATTAGCGGCCAGTGTGGATTTTTCAAGTCTCTTGGTGCTTAAGAGGCCATGGAAAATCTGGGCCTTCCCCATACCATCGTACCCAAACATGCTCCGATGGGAACAAAACTTTGCAGGCATGTGGGGGGGGCCAACTCTCACAGGCTTGCAGAGTTTGGTCACAATCGGAGTATGTTTGGATTGGTAATTAGCGCCCAGTGTGGATTTTTCAAGTCTGTTGGTGCTTAAGAGGCCATGGAAAATCTGGGCCTTCCCCATACCATCGTACCCAAAGATGCTCCAATGGGGAGAACCACACTTTGCAAGCATGTGGGGGGGAGCCCACCCCCACATGCTTGCAGAGTTTGGTCACAATCGGAGCATGTTTGGATTGGTAATTAGCGACTAGTGTGGATTTTTCAAGTCTCTTGGTGCTTATGAGGCCATGGAAAATCCAGGCCTTCCCCATACCATTGTACCCAAACATGCTCCGATGGGAACCAAACTTTGCAAGCATGTGGGAGGGACCCACCTCCACAGGCTTGCAAAGTTTGGTCACAATTGGAGCATGTTTGGAATGGTAATTAGCAGTCAGTGTGGAATTTTCAAGTATCTTGGTGCTTAAGAGGCCATGGAAAATTCGGGCCTTCCCCATATTATCGTACCCAAACATGCTCCGATGGGAACCAAACTTTGCAAGCATGTGGGGGGGACCCACTCCCATAGGCTTGGAAAGTTTGGTCATAATCGCAGCATGCTTGGATTGGTAATTAGCGGCCAGTGCGGGTTTTTCAAGTCTCTTGGTGCTTAAGAGGCCATGGAAAATCCGGGCCTTCCCCATACCATCGTACCCAAACATGCTCCGATTGTGACCAAACTTTGCAAGCGTGTGGGGGGGACCCACCCCCAGAAGCTTGCAGCGTTTGGTCATAATCGGAGCATGTTTGGATTGGTAATTAGCGGCTAGTGTGAATTTTTTAAGTCTCTTGGTGCTTAAGAGCCATGGAAAATCCCGGCTTTCCCAATACCATCGTACCCAAACATGCTCCGATGGGGACCAAACTTTGTAAACATGTGGGGGGGACCCACCCCCACATGCTTGCAAAGTTTGGTCACAATTGGAGCATGTTTGGATTGAAAATTAGCAGTCAGTGTGGATTTTTCAAGTCTCTTGGTGCTTAAGAGGCCATGGAAAGTCCGGGCCTTCCCCATACCATCGTACCCAAACATGCTCCGATGGGACTAAACTTTGCAAGCATGTGGGAGGGAGCCACCCCCACATGTTTGGAAAGTTTGGTCACAATCGGAGCATGTTTGGATTGGTAATTAGCGGCCAGTGTGGATTCTTCAGGTTTCTTGGTGCTTAAGAGGCCATGGAAAATCCGGGCCATCCCCATACCATCGTACCCGATGGGGACCAAACTTTGCAAGCATGTGGGAGGGACCCACCCCCACATGCTTTTTGCAGAGTTTGGTCACAATCGGAGCATGGTTGGATTGGTAAATAGCGGCCAGTGCGGATTTTTCAAGTCTCTTGGTGCTGAAGAGGCCATGGAAAATCCGGGCCTTCCCCATACCATCGTACCCAAACATGCTCCGATGGGGACTAAACTTTGCAAACATGTGGGGGGACCCACATGTTTGCAAAGTGGGGGGGACCCACTTTGTAAGCATGTGGGGGGGACCCACCCCCACATGCTTACAAAGTTTGGTCATGATCAGAGCATGTTTCGATTGGTAATGAGCGGCCAGTGTGGATTTTTCAAGTCTCTTGGTGCTTAAGAGGCCATGGAAAATCCGGGCCATCCCCACACCATCGTACCCAAACATGCTCTGATGGGGATCAAACTTTGCAAGCATGTGGGAGGGGCCAACCCCCACATGCTTAAAAAAATTTGGTCATAATCGGAGCATGTTTGAATTGGTAATTAGCGGCCAGTGTAAATTTTTCAAGTCTCTTGGTGCTTAAGAGGCTATGGAAAATCGAGGCCTTCCCCATAGTATCATACCCAAACATGCTCCGATGGGGACCAAACTTTGCAAGCATGTGGGGGGGACCCATCCCCACAAGGTTGCAAAGTTTGGTCACAATCGGAGCATGTTTGAATTGGTAATTAGCGGCCAGTGTAAATTTTTCAAGTCTCTTGGTGCTTAAGAGGCCATGGGAAATCGAGGCCTTCCCCATAGCATCGTACCCAAACATGCTCCGATGGGGAGCAAACTTTGCAAGCATGTGGGGGGGACCCATCCCCACAAGCTTGCAAAGTTTGGTCACAATCGGAGCATGTTTCGATTGGTGATTAGCGGCCAGTGCGGATTTTTCAAGTCTCTTGGTGCTTAAGAGGCCATGGAAAATCCGGGCCTTCCCCACACCATCGTACGCAAACATGCTCCGATGGGGACCAAACTTTGCAAGCATGTGGGGGGGGGACCCACCCCCACATGCTTGTAGAGTTTGATCATAATCGGAGCAGGTTTGGATTGGTAATTAGTGGCCAATGCACACACCATCGTACCCAAACATGCTCTGATGAGGATCAAACTTTGCAAGCATGTGGGAGGGGCCAACCCCCACATGCTTGCAAAGATTGGTCACAATCGGAGCATGTTTGGATTGGTGATTAGCGGCCAGTGCGGATTTTTAAAGTCTCTTGGTGCTTAAGAGGCCATGGAAAATCCGGGCCTTCCCCATACCATCGTACCCAAGCATGCTTCGATGGGGACCAATCTTTGCAAGCATGTGGGAGGGGACCCATCCCACATGCTTGTAGAGTTTGGTCACAATCGGAGCATGTTTGGATTGGTAATTAGCAGCTAGTGTTGATTTCGCAAGTCTCTTGGTCCTTAAGAGGCCATGGAAAATCCGGGCCTTCCCCATACCATCATACCCAAAAATGCTCCGATGGGGACCAAACTTTGCCAGCATGTGGGGGGGACCCACATGCTTGCAAGCATGTGGGGACCCACCCCCAAATGCTTGCAAAGTTTGGTCACAATTGGAGCATGTTTGGATTGGTAATTAGTGGCAAGTGTTGATTTTTCAAGTCTCTTGGTGCTTAAGAGGCCATTTTCCAAGTCTCTTGGTGCTTAAGAGGCCAGTGTTGATTTCTCAAGTCTCTTGGTCCTTAAGAGGCCATGGAAAATCTGGGCCTTCCCCATACCATCGTACCCAAACATGCTCCGATGGGAACAAAACTTTGCAGGCATGTGGGGGGGGCCAACCCTCACAGGCTTGCAGAGTTTGGTCACAATCGGAGTATGTTTGGATTGGTAATTAGCGGCCAGTGTGGATTTTTCAAGTCTCTTGGTGCTTAAGAGGCCATGGAAAATCCGGGCCTTCCCCATACCATCGTACCCAAACATGCTCCAATAGGGAGAACCACACTTTGCAAGCATGTGGGGGGGAGCCCACCCCCACATGCTTGCAGAGTTTGGTCACAATCGGAGCATGTTTGGATTGGTAATTAGCGACCAGTGTAGATTTTTCAAGTCTCTTGGTGCTTATGAGGCCATGGAAAATCCAGGCCTTCCCCATACCATTGTACCCAAACATGCTCCGATGGGAACCAAACTTTGCAAGCATGTGGGAGGGACCCACCCCCACACGCTTGCAAAGTTTGGTCACAATTGGAGCATGTTTGGATTGGTAATTAGCAGCCAATGTGGAATTTTAAAGTATCTTGGTGCTTAAGAGGCCATGGGAAATTCGGGCCTTCCCCATATTATCATACCCAAACATGCTCCGATGGGAACCAAACTTTGCAAGCATGTGGGGGGGACCCACTCCCACAGGCTTGGAAAGTTTGGTCATAATCGCAGCATGCTTGGATTGATAATTAGCGGCTAGTGTGGATTTTTTAAGTCTCTTGGTGCTTGAGGCCATGGAAAATCCGGGCGTTCCCCATACCATCGTACCCAAACATGCTCCGATTGTGACTAAACTTTGCAAGCGTGTGGGGGGGACCCACCCCGAGAAGCTTGCAGCGTTTGGTCATAATCGAAGCATGTTTGGATTAGCGGCCAGTGTGAATTTTTTAAGTCTCTTGGTACTTAAGAGGCCATGGAAAATCTCGGCTTTCCCAATACCATCGTACCCAAACATGCTCCGATGGGGACCAAACTTTGTAAACATGTGGGGGGGACCCACCCCCACTTGCTTGCAAAGTTTGGTCACAATTGGAGCATGTTTGGATTGGAAATTAGTGGCCAGTGTGGATTTTTCAAGTCTCTTGGTGCTTAAGAGGCCATGGAAAGTCCGGGCCTTCCCCATACCATCGTACCCAAACATGCTCCGATGGGGACTAAACTTTGCAAGCATGTGGGAGGGGGCCACCCCCACATGTTTGGAAAGTTTGGTCACAATCGGAGCATGTTTGGATTGGTAATTAGCGGCCAGTGTGGATTTTTCAAGTCTCTTGGTGCTTAAGAGGCCATGGAAAATCCGGGCCATCCTTATACCATCGTACCCAAACATGCTCCGATGGGGACCAAACTTTGCAAGCATGTGGGGGGGGACCCACCCCCACATGCTTTTTGTAGAGTTTGGTCACAATTGGAGCATGTTTGGATTGGTAAGTGCGGATTTCTCAAGTCTCTTGGTACTGAAGAGGCCATGGAAAATCCGGGCCTTCCCCATACCATCGTACCCAAACATGCTCCGATATGGGGACCAAACTTTGCAAACATGTGGGGGGGACCCACATGTTTGCAAAGTGGGGGGGACCCACTTTGTAAGCATGTGGGGGGGACCCACCCCCACATGCTTACAAAGTTTGGTCATGATCAGAGCATGATTGGATTGGTAATTAGCGGCCAGTGTGGATTTTTCAAGTCTCTTGGTGCTTAAGAGGCCATGGAAAATCCGGGCCATCCCCACACCATCGTACCCAAACATGCTCTGATGGGGATCAAACTTTGCAAGCATGTGGGAGGGGCCAACCCCCACATGCTTGCAAAGTTTGGTCACAATCGGAGCATGTTTGAATTGGTAATTAGCGGCCAGTGTAAATTTTTCAACTCTCTTGGTGCTTAAGAGGCCATGGAAAATCGAGGCCTTCCCCATAGCATCGTACCCAAACATGCTCCGATGGGGACCAAAGTTTGCAAGCATGTGGGGGGGACCCATCCCCACAAGCTTGCAAAGTTTGGTCACAATCAGAGCATGTTTTGATTGGTCATTAGCGGCCAGTGCGGATTTTTCAAGTCTCTTGGTGCTTAAGAGGCCATGGAAAATCCGGGCCTTCCCCATACCATCGTACCCAAACATGCTCCGATGGGGACCAAACTTTGCAAGGATGTGGGGGGGACCCACCCCCACATGCTTACAAAGTTTGGTCATGATCGGAGCATTTTTGCATTGGTAATTAGCGGCCAGTGTGGATTTTTCAAGTCTCTTGGTACTTAAGATGGAAAATCCAGGCCATCAACACACCATCGTACCCAAACATGCTCTGATGGGGATCAAACTTTGCAAGCGTGTGGGAGGGGCCAACCCCCACATGCTTGCAAAGATTGGTCACAATCGGAGCATGTTTGGATTGGTAATTAGCGGCCAGTGCAGATTTTTCAAGTCTCTTGGTGCTTAAGAGGCCATGGAAAATCGAGGCCTTCCCTATACCATCGTATCCAAACATGCTCCGATGGGGACCAAACTTTGCAAGCATGTGGGGGGGGACCCACCCCCACATGCTTGTAGAGTTTGGTCACAATCGGAGCATGTTTGGATTGGTAATTAGCGGCCAGTGTGGATTTTTCAAGTCTTTTGGTGCTTAAGAGGCCACCCCCACAAGCTTGCAAAGTTTGGTCACAATCGGAGCATGTTTGGATGGGTGATTAGCGGCCAGTGCGGGTTTTTAAAGTCTCTTGGTGCTTAAGAGGCCATGGAAAATTCGGGCCTTCCCCATACCATCGTACCCAAGCATGCTCCGATGGGGACCAAACTTTGCAAGCATGTGGGAGGGGACCCATCCCACATGCTTGTAGAGTTTGGTCACAATCGGAGCATGTTTGGATTGGTAATTAGCAGCCAGTGTTGATTTCTCAAGTCTCTTGGTCCTTAAGAGGCCATGGAAAATCCGGGCCTTCCCCATACCATCATACCCAAAAATGCTCCGATGGGGACCAAACTTTGCAAGCATGTGGGGACCCACCCCCACATGCTTGCAAAGTTTGGTCACAATCGGAGCATGTTTGGATTGGTAATTAGCGGCCAGTGTGGATTTTTCAAGTCTCTTGGTGCTTAAGAGGCCACTTTTCAAGTCTCTTGGTGCTTAAGAGGCCAGTGTTGATTTCTCAAGTCTCTTGGTCCTTAAGAGGCCATGGAAAATCTGGGCCTTCCCCATACCATCGTACCCAAACATGCTCCGATGGGAACAAAACTTTGCAGGCATGTGGGGGGGGCCAACCCTCATAGGCTTGCAGAGTTTGGTCACAATCGGAGTATGTTTGGATTGGTAATTAGCGGCCAGTGTGGATTTTTCAAGTCTCTTGGTGCTTAAGAGGCCATGGAAAATCCGGGCCTTCCCCATATCATCGTACCCAAACATGCTCCAATGGGGAGAACCACACTTTGCAAGCATGTGGGGGGGAGCCCACCCCCACATGCTTGCAGAGTTTGGTTATAATCGGAGCATGTTTGGATTGGTAATTAGCGGCCAGTGTGGATTTTTCAAGTCTCTTGGTGCTTATGAGGCCATGGAAAATCTAGGCCTTCCCCATACCATTGTACCCAAACATGCTCCGATGGGAACCAAACTTTGCAAGCATGTGGGGGGGACCCACTCCCACAGGCTTGGAAAGTTTGGTCATAATCGCAGCATGCTTGGATTGGTAATTAGCGGCTAGTGTGGATTTTTCAAGTCTCTTGGTGCTTGAGGCCATGGAAAATCCGGGCGTTCCCCATACCATCGTACCCAAACATGCTCCGATTGTGACTAAACTTTGCAAGCGTGTGGGGGGGACCCACCCCCAGAAGCTTGCAGCGTTTGGTCATAAGCGGAGCATGTTTGGATTAGCGGCCAGTGTGAATTTTTTAAGTCTCCTGGTGCTTAAGAGGCCATGGAAAATCTCGGCTTTCCCAATACCATCGTACCCAAACATGCTTCGATGGGGACCAAACTTTGTAAACATGCTTGCAAAGTTTGGTCACAATTGGAGCATGTTTGGATTGGAAATTAGCGGCCAGTGTGGATTTTTCAAGTCTCTTGGTGCTTAAGAGGCCATGGAAAGTCCGGGCCTTCCCCATACCATCGTACCCAAACATGCTCCGATGGGGACTAAACTTTGCAAGCATGTGGGAGGGGGCCACCCCCACATGTTTGGAAAGTTTGGTCACAATCAGAGCATGTTTGGATTGGTAATTAGCGGCCAGTGTGGATTTTTCAAGTCTCTTGGTGCTTAAGAGGCCATGGAAAATCCGGGCCATCCCCATACCATCGTACCCAAACATGCTCCGATGGGGACCAAACTTTGCAAGCATGTGGGGGGGGACCCACCCCCACATGCTTTTTGTAGAGTTTGGTCACAATCGGAGCATGTTTGGATTGGTAAGTGCGGATTTTTCAAGTCTCTTGGTGCTGAAGAGGCCATGGAAAATCCGGGCCTTCCCCATACCATCGTACCCAAACATGCTCCGATGGGGACCAAACTTTGCAAACATGTGGGGGGGACCCACATGTTTGCAAAGTGGGGGGGACCCACTTTGTAAGCATGTGGGGGGGACCCACCCCCACATGCTTACAAAGTTTGGTCATGATCAGAGCATGTTTGGATTGGTAATTAGCGGCCAGTGTGGATTTTTCAAGTCTCTTGGTGCTTAAGAGGCCATGGAAAATCCGGGCCATCCCCACACCATCGTACACAAACATGCTCTGATGGGGATCAAACTTTGCAAGCATGTGGGAGGGGCCAACTCCCACATGCTTGCAAAGTTTGGTCACAATCGGAGCATGTTTGAATTGGTAATTAGCGGCCAGTGTAAATTTTTCAAGTCTCTTGGTGCTGAAGAGGCCATGGAAAATCGAGGCCTTCCCCATAGCATCGTACCCAAACATGCTCCGATGGGGACCAAAGTTTGCAAGCATGTGGGGGACCCCATCCCCAGAAGCTTGCAAAGTTTGGTCACAATCGGAGCATGTTTTGATTGGTCATTAGCGGCCAGTGCGGATTTTTCAAGTCTCTTGGTGCTTAAGAGGCCATGGAAAATCCGGGCCTTCCCCATACCATCGTACCCAAACATGCTCCGATGGGGACCAAACTTTGCAAGGATGTGGGGGGGACCCACCCCCACATGCTTACAAAGTTTGGTCATGATAGGAGCATTTTTGCATTGGTAATTAGCGGCCAGTGTGGATTTTTCAAGTCTCTTGGTGCTTAAGATGGAAAATCCGGGCCATCAACACACCATCGTACCCAAACATGCTCTGATGGGGATCAAACTTTGCAAGCATGTGGGAGGGGCCAACCCCCACATGCTTGCAAAGATTGGTCACAATCGGAGCATGTTTGGATTGGTAATTAGCGGCCAGTGCAGATTTTTCAAGTCTCTTGGTGCTTAAGAGGCCATGGAAAATCGAGGCCTTCCCTATACCATCGTATCCAAACATGCTCCAATGGGGACCAAACTTTGCAAGCATGTGGGGGGGGACCCACCCCCACATGCTTGTAGAGTTTGGTCACAATCGGAGCATGTTTGGATTGGTAATTAGCGGCCAGTGTGGATTTTTCAAGTCTTTTGGTGCTTAAGAGGCCACCCCCACAAGCTTGCAAAGTTTGGTCACAATCGGAGCATGTTTGGATTGCCAATGCGGATTTTTAAAGTCTCTTGGTGCTTAAGAGGCCATGGAAAATCCGGGCCTTCCCCATACCATCGTACCCAAGCATGCTCCGATGGGGACCAAACTTTGCAAGCATGTGGGAGGGGACCCATCCCACAAGCTTGTAGAGTTTGGTCACAATCGGAGCATGTTTGGATTGGTAATTAGCAGCCAGTGTTGATTTCTCAAGTCTCTTGGTCCTTAAGAGGCCATGGAAAATCCGGGCCTTCCCCATACTATCATACCCAAAAATGCTCCGATGGGGACCAAACTTTGCAAGCATGTGGGGACCCACCCCCACATGCTTGCAAAGTTTGGTCACAATCGGAGCATGTTTGGATTGGTAATTAGCGGCCAGTGTGGAGTTTTCAAGTCTCTTGGTGCTTAAGAGGCCACTTTTCAAGACTCTTGGTGCTTAAGAGGCCAGTGTTGATTTCTCAAGTCTCTTGGTCCTTAAGAGGCCATGGAAAATCTGGGCCTTCCCCATACCATCGTACCCAAACATGCTCCGATGGGAACAAAACTTTGCAGGCATGTGGGGGGGGCCAACCCTCATAGGCTTGCAGAGTTTGGTCACAATCGGAGTATGTTTGGATTGGTAATTAGCGGCCAGTGTGGATTTTTCAAGTCTCTTGGTGCTTAAGAGGCCATGGAAAATTCGGGCCTTCCCCATACTATCGTACCCAAACATGCTCCGATGGGAACAAGACTTTGCAAGCATGTGGGAGGGACCCACCCCCACAGGCTTGCAAAGTTTGGTCATAATCGGAGCATGTTTGGATTGGTAATTAGCGGCCAGTGTTGATTTCTCAAGTCTCTTGGTCCTTAAGAGGCCATGGAAAATCCGGGCCTTCCCCATACCATCATACCCAAAAATGCTCCGATGGGGACCAAACTTTGCAAGCATGTGGGGACCCACCCCCACATGCTTGCAAAGTTTGGTCACAATCGGAGCATGTTTGGATTGGTAATTAGCGGCCAGTGTGGATTTTTCAAGTCTCTTGGTGCTTAAGAGGCCACTTTTCAAGTCTCTTGGTGCTTAAGAGGCCAGTGTTGATTTCTCAAGTCTCTTGGTCCTTAAGAGGCCATGGAAAATCTGGGCCTTCCCCATACCATCGTACCCAAACATGCTCCGATGGGAACAAAACTTTGCAGGCATGTGGGGGGGGCCAACCCTCATAGGCTTGCAGAGTTTGGTCACAATCGGAGTATGTTTGGATTGGTAATTAGCGGCCAGTGTGGATTTTTCAAGTCTCTTGGTGCTTAAGAGGCCATGGAAAATCCGGGCCTTCCCCATACCATCGTACCCAAACATGCTCCAATGGGGAGAACCACACTTTGCAAGCATGTGGGGGGGGGAGCCCACCCCCACATGCTTGCAGAGTTTGGTCACAATCAGAGCATGTTTGGATTGGTACTTAGTGACCAGTGTGGATTTTTCAAGTCTCTTGGTGCTTATGAGGCCATGGAAAATCCAGGCCTTCCCCATACCATTGTACCCAAACATGCTCCGATGGGAACCAAACTTTGCAAGCATGTGGGAGGGACCTACCCCCACAGGCTTGCAAAGTTTGGTCACAATTGGAGCATGTTTGGATTGGTAATTAGCAGCCATTGTGGAATTTTCAAGTATCTTGGTGCTTAAGAGGCCATGGAAAATTCGGGCCTTCCCCATATTATCGTACCCAAACATGCTCCGATGGGAACCAAACTTTGCAAGCATGTGGGGGGGACCCACTCCCACAGGCTTGGAAAGTTTGGTCATAATCGCAGCATGCTTGGATTGGTAATTAGCGGCCAGTGCGGATTTTTCAAGTCTCTTGGTGCTTAAGAGGCCATGGAAAATCCGGGCCTTCCCCATACCATCGTACCCAAACATGCTCCGATGGGGACCAAACTTTGCAAGCATGTGGGGGGGACCCACCCCCACATGCTTACAAAGTTTAGTCATGATCGGAGCATTTTTGCATTTGTAATAAGCGGCCAGTGTGGATTTTTCAAGTCTCTTGGTGCTTAAGATGGAAAATCCGGGCCATCCAAACACCATCGTACCCAAACATGCTCTGATGGGGATCAAACTTTGCAAGCATGTGGTAGGGGCCAACCCCCACATGCTTGCAAAGATTGGTCACAATCGGAGCATGTTTGGATTGGTAATTAGCGGCCAGTGCAGATTTTTCAAGTCTCTTGGTGCTTAAGAGGCCGTGGAAAATCGAGGCCTTCCCTATACCATCGTACCCAAACATGCTCCAATGGGGACCAAACTTTGCAAGCATGTGGGGGGGGGACCCACCCCCACATGCTTGTAGAGTTTGGTCACAATCGGAGCATGTTTGGATTGGTAATTAGCGGCCAGTGTGGATTTTTCAAGTCTTTTGGTGCTTAAGAGGCCACCCCCACAAGCTTGCAAAGTTTGGTCACAATCGGAGCATGTTTGGATTGGTGATTAGCGGCCAGTGTGGATTTTTAAAGTCTCTTGGTGCTTAAGAGGCCATGGAAAATCCGGGCCTTCCCCATACCATCGTACCCAAGCATGCTCCGATGGGGACCAAACTTTGCAAGCATGTGGGAGGGGACCCATCCCACATGCTTGTAGAGTTTGGTCACAATCGGAGCATGTTTGGATTGGTAATTAGCAGCCAGTGTTGATTTCTCAAGTCTCTTGGTCTTTAAGAGGCCATGGAAAATCCGGGCCTTCCCCATACCATCATACCCAAAAATGCTCCGATGGGGACCAAACTTTGCAAGCATGTGGGGGGGACCCACATGCTTACAAGCATGTGGGGACCCACCCCCACATGCTTGCAATGTTTGGTCACAATTGGAGCATGTTTGGATTGGTAATTAGCGGCCAGTGTGGATTTTTCAAGTCTCTTGGTGCTCAAGAGGCCATGGAAAATCTGGGCCTTCCCCATACCATCGTACCCAAACATGCTCCGATGGGAACAAAACTTTGCAGGCATGTGGGGGGGGCCAACCCTCACAGGCTTGCAGAGTTTGGTCACAATCGGAGTATGTTTGGATTGGTAATTAGCGGCCAGTGTGGATTTTTCAAGTCTCTTGGTGCTTAAGAGGCCATGGAAAATCCGGGCCTTCCCCATACCATCGTACCCAAAGATGCTCCAATGGGGAGAACCACACTTTGCAAGCATGTGGGGGGGAGCCCACCCCCACATGCTTGCAGAGTTTGGTCACAATCGGAGCATGTTTGGATTGGTAATTAGCGACCAGTGTGGATTTTTCAAGTCTCTTGGTGCTTATGAGGCCATGGAAAATCCAGGCCTTCCCCATACCATTGTACCCAAACATGCTCCGATGGGAACCAAACTTTGCAAGCATGTGGGAGGGACCCACCTCCACAGGCTTGCAAAGTTTGGTCACAATTGGAGCATGTTTGGAATGGTAATTAGCAGTCAGTGTGGAATTTTCAAGTATCTTGGTGCTTAAGAGGCCATGGAAAATTCGGGCCTTCCCCATATTATCGTACCCAAACATGCTCCGATGGGAACCAAACTTTGCAAGCATGTGGGGGGGACCCACTCCCAGAGGCTTGGAAAGTTTGGTCATAATCGCAGCATGCTTGGATTGGTAATTAGCGGCCAGTGCGGGTTTTTCAAGTCTCTTGGTGCTTAAGAGGCCATGGAAAATCCGGGCCTTCCCCATACCATCGTACCCAAACATGCTCCGATTGTGACCAAACTTTGCAAGCGTGTGGGGGGGACCCACCCCCAGAAGCTTGCAGCGTTTGGTCATAATCGGAGCATGTTTGGATTGGTAATTAGCGGCTAGTGTGAATTTTTTAAGTCTCTTGGTGCTTAAGAGGCCATGGAAAATCCCGGCTTTCCCAATACCATCGTACCCAAACATGCTCCGATGGGGACCAAACTTTGTAAACATGTGGGGGGGACCACCCCCACATGCTTGCAAAGTTTGGTCACAATTGGAGCATGTTTGGATTGAAAATTAGCAGCCAGTGTGGATTTTTCAAGTCTCTTGGTGCTTAAGAGGCCATGGAAAGTCCGGGCCTTCCCCATACCATCGTACCCAAACATGCTCCGATGGGGACTAAACTTTGCAAGCATGTGGGAGGGAGCCACCCCCACATGTTTGGAAAGTTTGGTCACAATCGGAGCATGTTTGGATTGGTAATTAGCGGCCAGTGTGGATTCTTCAAGTTTCTTGGTGCTTAAGAGGCCATGGAAAATCCGGGCCATCCCCATACCATCGTACCCGCCGATGGGGACCAAACTTTGCAAGCATGTGGGAGGGACCCACCCCCACATGCTTTTTGCAGAGTTTGGTCACAATCGGAGCATGTTTGGATTGGTAAATAGCGGCCAGTGCGGATTTTTTAAGTCTCTTGGTGCTGAAGAGGCCATGGAAAATCCGGGCCTTCCCCATACCATCGTACCCAAACATGCTCCGATGGGGAATAAACTTTGCAAACATGTGGGGGGGACCCACATGTTTGCAAAGTGGGGGGGACCCACTTTGTAAGCATGTGGGGGGACCCACCCCCACATGCTTACAAAGTTTGGTCATGATCAGAGCATGTTTGGATTGGTAATGAGCAGCCAGTGTGGATTTTTCAAGTCTCTTGGTGCTTAAGAGGCCATGGAAAATCCGGGCCATCCCCACACCATCGTACCCAAACATGCTCTGATGGGGATCAAACTTTGCAAGCATGTGGGAGGGGCCAACCCCCACATGCTTGCAAAGTTTGGTCACAATCGGAGCATGTTTGAATTGGTAATTAGCGGCCAGTGTAAATTTTTCAAGTCTCTTGGTGCTTAAGAGGCCATGGAAAATCGAGGCCTTCCCCATAGCATCGTACCCAAACATGCTCCGATGGGGACCAAACTTTGCAAGCATGTGGGGGGGACCCATCCCCACAAGCTTGCAAAGTTTGGTCACAATCGGAGCATGTTTGAATTGGTAATTAGCGGCCAGTGTAAATTTTTCAAGTCTCTTGGTGCTTAAGAGGCCATGGGAAATCGAGGCCTTCCCCATAGCATCGTACCCAAACATGCTCCGATGGGGAGCAAACTTTGCAAGCATGTGGGGGGGACCCATCCCCACAAGCTTGCAAAGTTTGGTCACAATCGGAGCATGTTTTGATTGGTGATTCGCGGCCGGTGCGGATTTTTCAAGTCTCTTGGTGCTTAAGAGGCCACGGAAAATCCGGGCCTTCCCCACACCATCGTACGCAAACATGCTCCGATGGGGACCAAACTTTGTAAGCATGTGGGGGGGGACCCACCCCCACATGCTTGTAGAGTTTGATCATAATCGGAGCAGGTTTGGATTGGTAATTAGTGGCCAATGCACACACCATCGTACCCAAACATGCTCTGATGGGGATCAAACTTTGCAAGCATGTGGGAGGGGCCAACCCCCACATGCTTGCAAAGATTGGTCACAATCGAAGCATGTTTGGATTGGTAATTAGCGGCAAGTGCAGATTTTTCAAGTCTCTTGGTGCTTAAGAGGCCATGGAAAATCGAGGCCTTCCCTATACCATCGTACCCACACATACTCCGATGGGGACCAAACTTTGCAAGCATGTGGGGGGGACCCACCCCCACATGCTTGTAGAGTTTGGTCACAATCGGAGCATGTTTGAATTGGTAATTAGCGGCCAATGTGGATTTTTCAAGTCTTTTGGTGCTTAAGAGGCCACCCCCACAAGCTTGCAAAGTTTGGTCACAATCGGAGCATGTTTGGATTGGTGATTAGCGGCCAGTGCGGATTTTTAAAGTCTCTTGGTGCCTAAGAGGCCATGGAAAATCCGGGCCTTCCCCATACCATCGTACCCAAGCATGCTTCGATGGGGACCAATCTTTGCAAGCATGTGGGAGGGGACCCATCCCACATGCTTGTAGAGTTTGGTCAGCATCGTACCCAAACATGCTCCGATGGGGACCAAAGTTTGCAAGCATGTGGGGGGGACCCATCCCCACAAGCTTGCAAAGTTTGTTCACAATCGGAGCATGTTTTGATTGGTCATTAGCGGCCAGTGCGGATTTTTCAAGTCTCTTGGTGCTTAAGAGGCCATGGAAAATCCGGGCCTTCCCCATACCATCGTACCCAAACGTGCTCCGATGGGGACCAAACTTTGCAAGGATGTGGGGGGGACCCACCCCCACATGCTTACAAAGTTTGGTCATGATCGGAACATTTTCACATTGGTAATTCGCGGCCAGTGTGGATTTTTCAAGTCTCTTGGTGCTTAAGATGGAAAATCCGGGCCATCAACACACCATCGTACCCAAACATGCTCTGATGGGGATCAAACTTTGCAAGCATGTGGGAGGGGCCAACCCCCACATGCTTGCAAAGATTGGTCACAATCGGAGCATGTTTGGATTGGTAATTAGCGGCCAGTGCAGATTTTTCAAGTCTCTTGGTGCTTAAGAGGCCATGGAAAATCGAGGCCTTCCCTATACCAATGTATCAAAACATGCTCCGATGGCAACCAAACTTTGCAAGCATGTGGGGGGGGGACCCACCCCCACATGCTTGTAGAGTTTGGTCACAATCGGAGCATGTTTGGATTGGTAATTAGCGGCCAGTGTGGATTTTTCAAGTCTTTTGGTGCTTAAGAGGCCACCCCCACAAGCTTGCAAAGTTTGGTCACAATCGGAGCATGTTTGGATTGCCAATGCGGATTTTTAAAGTCTCTTGGTGCTTAAGAGGCCATGGAAAATCCGGGCCTTTCCCATACCATCGTACCCAAGCATGCTCCGATGGGGACCAAACTTTGCAAGCATGTGGGAGGGGACCCATCCCACATGCTTGTAGAGTTTGGTCACAATCGGAGCATGTTTGGATTGGTAATTAGCAGCCAGTGTTGATTTCTCAAGTCTCTTGGTCCTTAAGAGGCCATGGAAAATCCGGGCCTTCCCCATACCATCATACCCAAAAATGCTCCGATGGGGACCAAACTTTGCAAGCATGTGGGGACCCACCCCCACATGCTTGCAAAGTTTGGTCACAATCGGAGCATGTTTGGATTGGTAATTAGCGGCCAGTGTGGATTTTTCATGTCTCTTGGTGCTTAAGAGGCCACTTTTCAAGTCTCTTGGTGCTTAAGAGGCCAGTGTTGATTTCTCAAGTCTCTTGGTCCTTAAGAGGCCATGGAAAATCTGGGCCTTCCCCATACCATCGTACCCAAACATGCTCCGATGGGAACAAAACTTTGCAGGCATGTGGGGGGGGCCAACCCTCATAGGCTTGCAGAGTTTGGTCACAATCGGAGTATGTTTGGATTGGTAATTAGCGGCCAGTGTGGATTTTTCAAGTCTCTTGGTGCTTAAGAGGCCATGGAAAATCCGGGCCTTCCCCATACCATCGTACCCAAACATGCTCCAATGGGGAGAACCACACTTTGCAAGCATGTGGGGGGGAGCCCACCCCCACATGCTTGCAGAGTTTGGTCACAATCAGAGCATGTTTGGATTGGTAATTAGTGACCAGTGTGGATTTTTCAAGTCTCTTGGTGCTTATGAGGCCATGGAAAATCTAGGCCTTCCCCATACCATTGTACCCAAACATACTCCGATGGGAACCAAACTTTGCAAGCATGTGGGAGGGACCTACCCCCACAGGCTTGCAAAGTTTGGTCACAATTGGAGCATGTTTGGATTGGTAATTAGCAGCCATTGTGGAATTTTCAAGTATCTTGGTGCTTAAGAGGCCATGGAAAATTCGGGCCTTCCCCATATTATCGTACCCAAACATGCTCCGATGGGAACCAAACTTTGCAAGCATGTGGGGGGGACCCACTCCCACAGGCTTGGAAAGTTTGGTCATAATCGCAGCATGCTTGGATTGGTAATTAGCGGCAAGTGCGGATTTTTCAAGTCTCTTGGTGCTTAAGAGGCCATGGAAAATCCGGGCCTTCCCCATACCATCGTACCCAAACATGCTCCGATGGGGACCAAACTTTGCAAGCATGTGGGGAGGACCCACCCCCACATGCTTACAAAGTTTGGTCATGATCGGAGCATTTTTGCATTGGTAATTTGCGGCTAGTGTGGATTTTTCGAGTATCTTGGTGCTTAAGATGGAAAATCCGGGCCATCCACACACCATCGTACCAAACATGCTCTGATGGGGATCAAACTTTGCAAGCATGTGGTAGGGGCCAACCCCCACATGCTTGCAAAGATTGGTCACAATCGGAGCATGTTTGGATTGGTAATTAGCGGCCAGTGCAGATTTTTCAAGTCTCTTGGTGCTTAAGAGGCCATGGAAAATCGAGGCCTTCCCTATACCATCGTACCCAAACATGCTCCAATGGGGACCAAACTTTGCAAGCATGTGGGGGGGACCCACCCCCACATGCTTGTAGAGTTTGGTCACAATCGGAGCATGTTTGGATTGGTAATTAGCGGCCAGTGTGGATTTTTCAAGTCTTTTGGTGCTTAAGAGGCCACCCCCACAAGCTTGCAAAGTTTGGTCACAATCGGAGCATGTTTGGATTGGTGATTAGCGGCCAGTGCGGATTTTTAAAGTCTCTTGGTGCTTAAGAGGCCATGGAAAATCCGGGCCTTCCCCATACCATCGTACCCAAGCATGCTCCTATGGGGACCAAACTTTGCAAGCATGTGGGAGGGGACCCATCCCACATGCTTGTAGAGTTTTGTCACAATCGGAGCATGTTTGGATTGGTAATTAGCAGCCAGTGTTGATTTCTCAAGTCTCTTGGTCCTTAAGAGGCCATGGAAAATCCGGGCCTTCCCCATACCATCATACCCAAAAATGCTCCGATGGGGACCAAACTTTGCAAGCATGTGGGGGGGACCCACATGCTTACAAGCATGTGGGGACCCACCCCCACATGCTTGCAATGTTTGGTCACAATTGGAGCATGTTTGGATTGGTAATTAGCGGCCAATGTGGATTTTTCAAGTCTCTTAGTGCTTAAGAGGCCATGGAAAATCTGGGCCTTCCCCATACCATCGTACCCAAACATGCTCCGATGGGAACAAAACTTTGCAGGCATGTGGGGGGGGCCAACCCTCACAGGCTTGCAGAGTTTGGTCACAATCGGAGTATGTTTGGATTGGTAATTAGTGCCCAGTGTGGATTTTTCAAGTCTGTTGGTGCTTAAGAGGCCATGGAAAATCTGGGCCTTCCCCATACCATCGTACCCAAAGATGCTCCAATGGGGAGAACCACACTTTGCAAGCATGTGGGGGGGAGCCCACCCCCACATGCTTGCAGAGTTTGGTCACAATCGGAGCATGTTTGGATTGGTAATTAGCGACCAGTGTGGATTTTTCAAGTCTCTTGGTGCTTATGAGGCCATGGAAAATCCAGGCCTTCCCCATACCATTGTACCCAAACATGCTCCGATGGGAACCAAACTTTGCAAGCATGTGGGAGGGACCCACCTCCACAGGCTTGCAAAGTTTGGTCACAATTGGAGCATGTTTGGAATGGTAATTAGCAGTCAGTGTGGAATTTTCAAGTATCTTGGTGCTTAAGAGGCCATGGAAAATTCGGGCCTTCCCCATATTATCGTACCCAAACATGCTCCGATGGGAACCAAACTTTGCAAGCATGTGGGGGGGACCCACTCCCACAGGCTTGGAAAGTTTGGTCATAATCGCAGCATGCTTGGATTGGTAATTAGCGGCCAGTGCGGGTTTTTCAAGTCTCTTGGTGCTTAAGAGGCCATGGAAAATCCGGGCCTTCCCCATACCATCGTACCCAAACATGCTCCGATTGTGACCAAACTTTGCAAGCGTGTGGGGGGGACCCACCCCCAGAAGCTTGCAGCGTTTGGTCATAATCGGAGCATGTTTGGATTGGTAATTAGCGGCTAGTGTGAATTTTTTAAGTCTCTTGGTGCTTAAGAGGCCATGGAAAATCCCGGCTTTCCCAATACCATCGTACCCAAACATGCTCCGATGGGGACCAAACTTTGTAAACATGTGGGGGGGACCCACCCCCACCTGCTTGCAAAGTTTGGTCACAATTGGAGCATGTTTGGATTGAAAATTAGCAGTCAGTGTGGATTTTTCAAGTCTCTTGGTGCTTAAGAGGCCATGGAAAGTCCGGGCCTTCCCCATACCATCGTACCCAAACATGCTCCGATGGGGACTAAACTTTGCAAGCATGTGGGAGGGAGCCACCCCCACATGTTTGGAAAGTTTGGTCACAATCGGAGCATGTTTGGATTGGTAATTAGCGGCCAGTGTGGATTCTTCAGGTTTCTTGGTGCTTAAGAGGCCATGGAAAATCCGGGCCATCCCCATACCATCGTACCCGATGGGGACCAAACTTTGCAAGCATGTGGGAGGGACCCACCCCCACATGTTTTTTGCAGAGTTTGGTCACAATCGGAGCATGGTTGGATTGGTAAATAGCGGCCAGTGCGGATTTTTCAAGTCTCTTGGTGCTGAAGAGGCCATGGAAAATCCGGGCCTTCCCCATACCATCGTACCCAAACATGCTCCGATGGGGACTAAACTTTGCAAACATGTGGGGGGACCCACATGTTTGCAAAGTGGGGGGGACCCACTTTGTAAGCATGTGGGGGGGACCCACCCCCACATGCTTACAAAGTTTGGTCATGATCAGAGCATGTTTGGATTGGTAATGAGCGGCCAGTGTGGATTTTTCAAGTCTCTTGGTGCTTAAGAGGCCATGGAAAATCCGGGCCATCCCCACACCATCGTACCCAAACATGCTCTGATGGGGATCAAACTTTGCAAGCATGTGGGAGGGGCCAACCCCCACATGCTTGCAAAGTTTGGTCATAATCGGAGCATGTTTGAATTGGTAATTAGCGGCCAGTGTAAATTTTTCAAGTCTCTTGGTGCTTAAGAGGCTATGGAAAATCGAGGCCTTCCCCATAGTATCATACCCAAACATGCTCCGATGGGGACCAAACTTTGCAAGCATGTGGGGGGGACCCATCCCCACAAGCTTGCAAAGTTTGGTCACAATCGGAGCATGTTTGAATTGGTAATTAGCGGCCAGTGTAAATTTTTCAAGTCTCTTGGTGCTTAAGAGGCCATGGGAAATCGAGGCCTTCCCCATAGCATCGTACCCAAACATGCTCCGATGGGGAGCAAACTTTGCAAGCATGTGGGGGGGACCCATCCCCACAAGCTTGCAAAGTTTGGTCACAATCGGAGCATGTTTCGATTGGTGATTAGCGGCCAGTGCGGATTTTTCAAGTCTCTTGGTGCTTAAGAGGCCACGAAAAATCCGGGCCTTCCCCACACCATCGTACGCAAACATGCTCCGATGGGGACCAAACTTTGCAAGCATGTGGGGGGGGACCCACCCCCACATGCTTGTAGAGTTTGATCATAATCGGAGCAGGTTTGGATTGGTAATTAGTGGCCAATGCACACACCATCGTACCCAAACATGCTCTGATGGGGATCAAACTTTGCAAGCATGTGGGAGGGGCCAACCCCCACATGCTTGCAAAGATTGGTCACAATTGGAGCATGTTTGGATTGGTAATTAGCGGCCAGTGCAGATTTTTCAAGTCTCTTGGTCCTTAAGAGGCCATGGAAAATCCGGGCCTTCCCCATACCATCATACCCAAAAATGCTCCGATGGGGACCAAACTTTGCAAGCATGTGGGGGGGACCCACATGCTTACAAGCATGTGGGGACCCACCCCCACATGCTTGCAAAGTTTCGTCAAAATCGGAGCATGTTTGGATTGGTAATTAGCGGCAAGTGTGGATTTTTCAAGTCTCTTGGTGCTTAAGAGGCCGTTTTCCAAGTCTCTTGGTGCTTAAGAGGCCAGTGTTGATTTCTCAAGTCTCTTGGTCCTTAAGAGGCCATGGAAAATCTGGGCCTTCCCCATACCATCGTACCCAAACATGCTCCGATGGGAACAAAACTTTACAGGCATGTGGGGGGGGCTAACCCTCACAGGCTTGCAGAGTTTGGTCACAATCGGAGTATGTTTGGATTGGTAATTAGCGGCCAGTGTGGATTTTTCAAGTCTCTTGGTGCTTAAGAGGCCATGGAAAATCCGGGCCTTTCCCATACCATCGTACCCAAACATGCTCCAATGGGGAGAACCACACTTTGCAAGCATGTGGGGGGGAGCCCACCCCCACATGCTTGCAGAGTTTGGTCACAATCGGAGCATGTTTGGATTGGTAATTAGCGACGAGTGTGGATTTTTCAAGTCTCTTGGTGCTTATGAGGCCATGGAAAATCCAGGCCTTCCCCATACCATTGTACCCAAACATGCTCCGATGGGAACCAAACTTTGCAAGCATGTGGGAGGGACCCACCCCCACACGCTTGCAAAGTTTGGTCACAATTGGAGCATGTTTGGATTGGTAATTAGCAGCCAATGTGGAATTTTAAAGTATCTTGGTGCTTAAGAGGCCATGGAAAATTCGGGCCTTCCCCATATTATCGTACCCAAACATGCTCCGATGGGAACCAAACTTTGCAAGCATGTGGGGGGGACCCACTCCCACAGGCTTGGAAAGTTTGGTCATAATCGCAGCATGCTTGGATTGGTAATTAGCGGCTAGTGTGGATTTTTCAAGTCTCTTGGTGCTTGAGGCCATGGAAAATCCGGGCGTTCCCCATACCATCGTACCCAAACATGCTCCGATTGTGACCAAACTTTGCAAGCGTGTGGGGGGGACCCACCCCCAGAAGCTTGCAGCGTTTGGTCATAATCGGAGCATGTTTGGATTAGCGGCCAGTGTGAATTTTTTAAGTCTCCTGGTGCTTAAGAGGCCATGGAAAATCTCAGCTTTCCCAATACCATCGTACCCAAACATGCTCCGATGGGGACCAAACTTTGTAAACATGTGGGGGGGACCCACCCCCACATGCTTGCAAAGTTTGGTCACAATTGGAGCATGTTTGGATTGGAAATTAGCGGCCAGTGTGGATTTTTCAAGTCTCTTGGTGCTTAAGAGGCCATGGAAAGTCCGGGCCTTCCCCATACCATCGTACCCAAACATGCTCCGATGGGGACTAAACTTTGCAAGCATGTGGGAGGGGGCCACCCCCACATGTTTGGAAAGTTTGGTCACAATCGGAGCATGTTTGGATTGGTAATTAGCGGCCAGTGTGGATTTTTCAAGTCTCTTGGTGCTTAAGAGGCCATGGAAAATCCGGGCCATCCCCATACCATCGTACCCAAACATGCTCCGATGGGGACCAAACTTTGCAAGCATGTGGGGGGGGACCCACCCCCACATGATTTTTGTAGAGTTTGGTCACAATCGGAGCATGTTTGGATTGGTAAGTGCGGATTTTTCAAGTCTCTTGGTGCTGAAGAGGCCATGGAAAATCCGGGCCTTCCCCATACCATCGTACCCAAACATGCTTCGATGGGGACCAAACTTTGCAAGCATGTGGGAGGGGACCCATCCCACATGCTTGTAGAGTTTGGTCAGCATCGTACCCAAACATGCTCCGATGGGGACCAAAGTTTGCAAGCATGTGGGGGGGACCCATCCCCACAAGCTTGCAAAGTTTGGTCACAATCGGAGCATGTTTTGATTGGTCATTAGCGGCCAGTGCGGATTTTTCAAGTCTCTTGGTGCTTAAGAGGCCATGGAAAATCCGGGCCTTCCCCATACCATCGTACCCAAACGTGCTCCGATGGGGACCAAACTTTGCAAGGATGTGGGGGGGACCCACCCCCACATGCTTACAAAGTTTGGTCATGATCGGAACATTTTCACATTGGTAATTAGCGGCCAGTGTGGATTTTTCAAGTCTCTTGGTGCTTAAGATGGAAAATCCGGGCCATCAACACACCATCGTACCCAAACATGCTCTGATGGGGATCAAACTTTGCAAGCATGTGGGAGGGGCCAACCCCCACATGCTTGCAAAGATTGGTCACAATCGGAGCATGTTTGGATTGGTAATTAGCGGCCAGTGCAGATTTTTCAAGTCTCTTGGTGCTTAAGAGGCCATGGAAAATCGAGGCCTTCCCTATACCAATGTATCAAAACATGCTCCGATGGCAACCAAACTTTGCAAGCATGTGGGGGGGGGACCCACCCCCACATGCTTGTAGAGTTTGGTCACAATCGGAGCATGTTTGGATTGGTAATTAGCGGCCAGTGTGGATTTTTCAAGTCTTTTGGTGCTTAAGAGGCCACCCCCACAAGCTTGCAAAGTTTGGTCACAATCGGAGCATGTTTGGATTGCCAATGCGGATTTTTAAAGTCTCTTGGTGCTTAAGAGGCCATGGAAAATCCGGGCCTTCCCCATACCATCGTACCCAAGCATGCTCCGATGGGGACCAAACTTTGCAAGCATGTGGGAGGGGACCCATCCCACATGCTTGTAGAGTTTGGTCACAATCGGAGCATGTTTGGATTGGTAATTAGCAGCCAGTGTTGATTTCTCAAGTCTCTTGGTCCTTAAGAGGCCATGGAAAATCCGGGCCTTCCCCATACCATCATACCCAAAAATGCTCCGATGGGGACCAAACTTTGCAAGCATGTGGGGACCCACCCCCACATGCTTGCAAAGTTTGGTCACAATCGGAGCATGTTTGGATTGGTAATTAGCGGCCAGTGTGGATTTTTCATGTCTCTTGGTGCTTAAGAGGCCACTTTTCAAGTCTCTTGGTGCTTAAGAGGCCAGTGTTGATTTCTCAAGTCTCTTGGTCCTTAAGAGGCCATGGAAAATCTGGGCCTTCCCCATACCATCGTACCCAAACATGCTCCGATGGGAACAAAACTTTGCAGGCATGTGGGGGGGGCCAACCCTCATAGGCTTGCAGAGTTTGGTCACAATCGGAGTATGTTTGGATTGGTAATTAGCGGCCAGTGTGGATTTTTCAAGTCTCTTGGTGCTTAAGAGGCCATGGAAAATCCGGGCCTTCCCCATACCATCGTACCCAAACATGCTCCAATGGGGAGAACCACACTTTGCAAGCATGTGGGGGGGAGCCCACCCCCACATGCTTGCAGAGTTTGGTCACAATCAGAGCATGTTTGGATTGGTAATTAGTGACCAGTGTGGATTTTTCAAGTCTCTTGGTGCTTATGAGGCCATGGAAAATCTAGGCCTTCCCCATACCATTGTACCCAAACATACTCCGATGGGAACCAAACTTTGCAAGCATGTGGGAGGGACCTACCCCCACAGGCTTGCAAAGTTTGGTCACAATTGGAGCATGTTTGGATTGGTAATTAGCAGCCATTGTGGAATTTTCAAGTATCTTGGTGCTTAAGAGGCCATGGAAAATTCGGGCCTTCCCCATATTATCGTACCCAAACATGCTCCGATGGGAACCAAACTTTGCAAGCATGTGGGGGGGACCCACTCCCACAGGCTTGGAAAGTTTGGTCATAATCGCAGCATGCTTGGATTGGTAATTAGCGGCAAGTGCGGATTTTTCAAGTCTCTTGGTGCTTAAGAGGCCATGGAAAATCCGGGCCTTCCCCATACCATCGTACCCAAACATGCTCCGATGGGGACCAAACTTTGCAAGCATGTGGGGAGGACCCACCCCCACATGCTTACAAAGTTTGGTCATGATCGGAGCATTTTTGCATTGGTAATTTGCGGCTAGTGTGGATTTTTCGAGTATCTTGGTGCTTAAGATGGAAAATCCAGGCCATCCACACACCATCGTACCAAACATGCTCTGATGGGGATCAAACTTTGCAAGCATGTGGTAGGGGCTAACCCCCACATGCTTGCAAAGATTGGTCACAATCGGAGCATGTTTGGATTGGTAATTAGCGGCCAGTGCAGATTTTTCAAGTCTCTTGGTGCTTAAGAGGCCATGGAAAATCGAGGCCTTCCCTATACCATCGTACCCAAACATGCTCCAATGGGGACCAAACTTTGCAAGCATGTGGGGGGGACCCACCCCCACATGCTTGTAGAGTTTGGTCACAATCGGAGCATGTTTGGATTGGTAATTAGCGGCCAGTGTGGATTTTTCAAGTCTTTTGGTGCTTAAGAGGCCACCCCCACAAGCTTGCAAAGTTTGGTCACAATCGGAGCATGTTTGGATTGGTGATTAGCGGCCAGTGCGGATTTTTAAAGTCTCTTGGTGCTTAAGAGGCCATGGAAAATCTGGGCCTTCCCCATACCATCGTACCCAAGCATGCTCCTATGGGGACCAAACTTTGCAAGCATGTGGGAGGGGACCCATCCCACATGCTTGTAGAGTTTTGTCACAATCGGAGCATGTTTGGATTGGTAATTAGCAGCCAGTGTTGATTTCTCAAGTCTCTTGGTCCTTAAGAGGCCATGGAAAATCCGGGCCTTCCCCATACCATCATACCCAAAAATGCTCCGATGGGGACCAAACTTTGCAAGCATGTGGGGGGGACCCACATGCTTACAAGCATGTGGGGACCCACCCCCACATGCTTGCAATGTTTGGTCACAATTGGAGCATGTTTGGATTGGTAATTAGCGGCCAATGTGGATTTTTCAAGTCTCTTAGTGCTTAAGAGGCCATGGAAAATCTGGGCCTTCCCCATACCATCGTACCCAAACATGCTCCGATGGGAACAAAACTTTGCAGGCATGTGGGGGGGGCCAACCCTCACAGGCTTGCAGAGTTTGGTCACAATCGGAGTATGTTTGGATTGGTAATTAGTGCCCAGTGTGGATTTTTCAAGTCTGTTGGTGCTTAAGAGGCCATGGAAAATCTGGGCCTTCCCCATACCATCGTACCCAAAGATGCTCCAATGGGGAGAACCACACTTTGCAAGCATGTGGGGGGGAGCCCACCCCCACATGCTTGCAGAGTTTGGTCACAATCGGAGCATGTTTGGATTGGTAATTAGCGACCAGTGTGGATTTTTCAAGTCTCTTGGTGCTTATGAGGCCATGGAAAATCCAGGCCTTCCCCATACCATTGTACCCAAACATGCTCCGATGGGAACCAAACTTTGCAAGCATGTGGGAGGGACCCACCTCCACAGGCTTGCAAAGTTTGGTCACAATTGGAGCATGTTTGGAATGGTAATTAGCAGTCAGTGTGGAATTTTCAAGTATCTTGGTGCTTAAGAGGCCATGGAAAATTTGGGCCTTCCCCATATTATCGTACCCAAACATGCTCCGATGGGAACCAAACTTTGCAAGCATGTGGGGGGGACCCACTCCCACAGGCTTGGAAAGTTTGGTCATAATCGCAGCATGCTTGGATTGGTAATTAGCGGCCAGTGCGGGTTTTTCAAGTCTCTTGGTGCTTAAGAGGCCATGGAAAATCCGGGCCTTCCCCATACCATCGTACCCAAACATGCTCCGATTGTGACCAAACTTTGCAAGCGTGTGGGGGGGACCCACCCCCAGAAGCTTGCAGCGTTTGGTCATAATCGGAGCATGTTTGGATTGGTAATTAGCGGCTAGTGTGAATTTTTTAAGTCTCTTGGTGCTTAAGAGGCCATGGAAAATCCCGGCTTTCCCAATACCATCGTACCCAAACATGCTCCGATGGGGACCAAACTTTGTAAACATGTGGGGGGGACCCACCCCCACCTGCTTGCAAAGTTTGGTCACAATTGGAGCATGTTTGGATTGAAAATTAGCAGTCAGTGTGGATTTTTCAAGTCTCTTGGTGCTTAAGAGGCCATGGAAAGTCCGGGCCTTCCCCATACCATCGTACCCAAACATGCTCCGATGGGGACTAAACTTTGCAAGCATGTGGGAGGGAGCCACCCCCACATGTTTGGAAAGTTTGGTCACAATCGGAGCATGTTTGGATTGGTAATTAGCGGCCAGTGTGGATTCTTCAGGTTTCTTGGTGCTTAAGAGGCCATGGAAAATCCGGGCCATCCCCATACCATCGTACCCGATGGGGACCAAACTTTGCAAGCATGTGGGAGGGACCCACCCCCACATGCTTTTTGCAGAGTTTGGTCACAATCGGAGCATGGTTGGATTGGTAAATAGCGGCCAGTGCGGATTTTTCAAGTCTCTTGGTGCTGAAGAGGCCATGGAAAATCCGGGCCTTCCCCATACCATCGTACCCAAACATGCTCCGATGGGGACTAAACTTTGCAAACATGTGGGGGGACCCACATGTTTGCAAAGTGGGGGGGACCCACTTTGTAAGCATGTGGGGGGGACCCACCCCCACATGCTTACAAAGTTTGGTCATGATCAGAGCATGTTTGGATTGGTAATGAGCGGCCAGTGTGGATTTTTCAAGTCTCTTGGTGCTTAAGAGGCCATGGAAAATCCGGGCCATCCCCACACCATCGTACCCAAACATGCTCTGATGGGGATCAAACTTTGCAAGCATGTGGGAGGGGCCAACCCCCACATGCTTGCAAAGTTTGGTCATAATCGGAGCATGTTTGAATTGGTAATTAGCGGCCAGTGTAAATTTTTCAAGTCTCTTGGTGCTTAAGAGGCTATGGAAAATCGAGGCCTTCCCCATAGTATCATACCCAAACATGCTCCGATGGGGACCAAACTTTGCAAGCATGTGGGGGGGACCCATCCCCACAAGCTTGCAAAGTTTGGTCACAATCGGAGCATGTTTGAATTGGTAATTAGCGGCCAGTGTAAATTTTTCAAGTCTCTTGGTGCTTAAGAGGCCATGGGAAATCGAGGCCTTCCCCATAGCATCGTACCCAAACATGCTCCGATGGGGAGCAAACTTTGCAAGCATGTGGGGGGGACCCATCCCCACAAGCTTGCAAAGTTTGGTCACAATCGGAGCATGTTTCGATTGGTGATTAGCGGCCAGTGCGGATTTTTCAAGTCTCTTGGTGCTTAAGAGGCCACGAAAAATCCGGGCCTTCCCCACACCATCGTACGCAAACATGCTCCGATGGGGACCAAACTTTGCAAGCATGTGGGGGGGGACCCACCCCCACATGCTTGTAGAGTTTGATCATAATCGGAGCAGGTTTGGATTGGTAATTAGTGGCCAATGCACACACCATCGTACCCAAACATGCTCTGATGGGGATCAAACTTTGCAAGCATGTGGGAGGGGCCAACCCCCACATGCTTGCAAAGATTGGTCACAATTGGAGCATGTTTGGATTGGTAATTAGCGGCCAGTGCAGATTTTTCAAGTCTCTTGGTCCTTAAGAGGCCATGGAAAATCCGGGCCTTCCCCATACCATCATACCCAAAAATGCTCCGATGGGGACCAAACTTTGCAAGCATGTGGGGGGGACCCACATGCTTACAAGCATGTGGGGACCCACCCCCACATGCTTGCAAAGTTTCGTCAAAATCGGAGCATGTTTGGATTGGTAATTAGCGGCAAGTGTGGATTTTTCAAGTCTCTTGGTGCTTAAGAGGCCGTTTTCCAAGTCTCTTGGTGCTTAAGAGGCCAGTGTTGATTTCTCAAGTCTCTTGGTCCTTAAGAGGCCATGGAAAATCTGGGCCTTCCCCATACCATCGTACCCAAACATGCTCCGATGGGAACAAAACTTTACAGGCATGTGGGGGGGGCTAACCCTCACAGGCTTGCAGAGTTTGGTCACAATCGGAGTATGTTTGGATTGGTAATTAGCGGCCAGTGTGGATTTTTCAAGTCTCTTGGTGCTTAAGAGGCCATGGAAAATCCGGGCCTTTCCCATACCATCGTACCCAAACATGCTCCAATGGGGAGAACCACACTTTGCAAGCATGTGGGGGGGAGCCCACCCCCACATGCTTGCAGACTTTGGTCACAATCGGAGCATGTTTGGATTGGTAATTAGCGACGAGTGTGGATTTTTCAAGTCTCTTGGTGCTTATGAGGCCATGGAAAATCCAGGCCTTCCCCATACCATTGTACCCAAACATGCTCCGATGGGAACCAAACTTTGCAAGCATGTGGGAGGGACCCACCCCCACAGGCTTGCAAAGTTTGGTCACAATTGGAGCATGTTTGGATTGGTAATTAGCAGCCAATGTGGAATTTTAAAGTATCTTGGTGCTTAAGAGGCCATGGAAAATTCGGGCCTTCCCCATATTATCGTACCCAAACATGCTCCGATGGGAACCAAACTTTGCAAGCATGTGGGGGGGACCCACTCCCACAGGCTTGGAAAGTTTGGTCATAATCGCAGCATGCTTGGATTGGTAATTAGCGGCTAGTGTGGATTTTTCAAGTCTCTTGGTGCTTGAGGCCATGGAAAATCCGGGCGTTCCCCATACCATCGTACCCAAACATGCTCCGATTGTGACCAAACTTTGCAAGCGTGTGGGGGGGACCCACCCCCAGAAGCTTGCAGCGTTTGGTCATAATCGGAGCATGTTTGGATTAGCGGCCAGTGTGAATTTTTTAAGTCTCCTGGTGCTTAAGAGGCCATGGAAAATCTCAGCTTTCCCAATACCATCGTACCCAAACATGCTCCGATGGGGACCAAACTTTGTAAACATGTGGGGGGGACCCACCCCCACATGCTTGCAAAGTTTGGTCACAATTGGAGCATGTTTGGATTGGAAATTAGCGGCCAGTGTGGATTTTTCAAGTCTCTTGGTGCTTAAGAGGCCATGGAAAGTCCGGGCCTTCCCCATACCATCGTACCCAAACATGCTCCGATGGGGACTAAACTTTGCAAGCATGTGGGAGGGGGCCACCCCCACATGTTTGGAAAGTTTGGTCACAATCGGAGCATGTTTGGATTGGTAATTAGCGGCCAGTGTGGATTTTTCAAGTCTCTTGGTGCTTAAGAGGCCATGGAAAATCCGGGCCATCCCCATACCATCGTACCCAAACATGCTCCGATGGGGACCAAACTTTGCAAGCATGTGGGGGGGGACCCACCCCCACATGATTTTTGTAGAGTTTGGTCACAATCGGAGCATGTTTGGATTAGTAAGTGCGGATTTTTCAAGTCTCTTGGTGCTGAAGAGGCCATGGAAAATCCGGGCCTTCCCCATACCATCGTACCCAAACATGCTTCGATGGGGACCAAACTTTGCAAACATGTGGGGGGGACCCACATGTTTGCAAAGTGGGGGGGACCCACTTTGTAAGCATGTGGGGGGGACCCACCCCCACATTCTTACAAAGTTTGGTCATGATCAGAGCATGTTTGGATTGGTAATTAGCGGCCACTGTGGATTTTTCAAGTCTCTTGGTGCTTAAGAGGCCATGGAAAATCCGGGCCATCCCCACACCATCGTACCCAAACATGCTCTGATGGGGATCAAACTTTGCAAGCATGTGGGAGGGGCCAACCCCCACATGCTTGCAAAGTTTGGTCACAATCGGAGCATGTTTGAATTGGTAATTAGCGGCCAGTGTAAATTTTTCAAGTCTCTTGGTGCTTAAGAGGCCATGGAAAATCGAGGCCTTCCCCATAGCATCGTACCCAAACATGCTCCGATGGGGACCAAAGTTTGCAAGCATGTGGGGGGGACCAAACTTTGCAAGCATGTGGGGGGGACCAAACTTTGCAAACATGTGGGGGGGACCCACATGTTTGCAAAGTGGGGGGGACCCACTTTGTAAGCATGTGGGGGGGACCCACCCCCACATTCTTACAAAGTTTGGTCATGATCAGAGCATGTTTGGATTGGTAATTAGCGGCCACTGTGGATTTTTCAAGTCTCTTGGTGCTTAAGAGGCCATGGAAAATCCGGGCCATCCCCACACCATCATACCCAAACATGCTCTGATGGGGATCAAACTTTGCAAGCATGTGGGAGGGGCCAACCCCCACATGCTTGCAAAGTTTGGTCACAATCGGAGCATGTTTGAATTGGTAATTAGCGGCCAGTGTAAATTTTTCAAGTCTCTTGGTGCTTAAGAGGCCATGGAAAATCGAGGCCTTCCCCATAGCATCGTACCCAAACATGCTCCGATGGGGACCAAAGTTTGCAAGCATGTGGGGGGGACCAATCCCCACAAGCTTGCAAAGTTTGGTCACAATCGGAGCATGTTTTGATTGGTCATTAGCGGCCAGTGCGGATTTTTCAAGTCTCTTGGTGCTTAAGAGGCCATGGAAAATCCGGGCCTTCCCCATACCATCGTACCCAAACGTGCTCCGATGCGGACCAAACTTTGCAAGGATGTGGGGGGACCCACCCCCACATGCTTACAAAGTTTGGTCATGATCGGAACATTATCACATTGGTAATTAGCGGCCAGTGTGGATTTTTCAAGTCTCTTGGTGCTTAAGATGGAAAATTCGGGCCATCAACACACCATCGTACCCAAACATGCTCTGATGGGGATCAAACTTTGCAAGCATGTGGGAGGGGCCAACCCCCACATGCTTGCAAAGATTGGTCACAATCGGAGCATGTTTGGATTGGTAATTAGCGGCCAGTGCAGATTTTTCAAGTCTCTTGGTGCTTAAGAGGCCATGGAAAATCGAGGCCTTCCCTATACCATCGTATCCAAACATGCTCCGATGGCGACCAAACTTTGCAAGCATGTGGGGGGGGGACCCACCCCCACATGCTTGTAGAGTTTGGTCACAATCGGAGCATGTTTGGATTGGTAATTAGCGGCCAGTGTGGATTTTTCAAGTCTTTTGGTGCTTAAGAGGCCACCCCCACAAGCTTGCAAAGTTTGGTCACAATCGGAGCATGTTTGGATTGCCAATGCGGATTTTTAAAGTCTCTTGGTGCTTAAGAGGCCATGGAAAATCCGGGCCTTCCCCATACCATCGTACCCAAGCATGCTCCGATGGGGACCAAACTTTGCAAGCATGTGGGAGGGGACCCATCCCACATGCTTGTAGAGTTTGGTCACAATCGGAGCATGTTTGGATTGGTAATTAGCAGCCAGTGTTGATTTCTCAAGTCTGTTGGTCCTTAAGAGGCCATGGAAAATCCGGGCCTTCCCCATACCATCATACCCAAAAATGCTCCGATGGGGACCAAACCCCCACATGCTTGCAAAGTTTGGTCACAATCGGAGCATGTTTGGATTGGTAATTAGCGGCCAGTGTGGATTTTTCAAGTCTCTTGGTGCTTAAGAGGCCACTTTTCAAGTCTCTTGGTGCTTAAGAGGCCAGTGTTGATTTCTCAAGTCTCTTGGTCCTTAAGAGGCCATGGAAAATCTGGGCCTTCCCCATACCATCGTACCCAAACATGCTCCGATGGGAACAAAACTTTGCAGGCATGTGGGGGGGGCCAACCCTCATAGGCTTGCAGAGTTTGGTCACAATCGGAGTATGTTTGGATTGGTAATTAGCGGCCAGTGTGGATTTTTCAAGTCTCTTGGTGCTTAAGAGGCCATGGAAAATCCGGGCCTTCCCCATACCATCGTACCCAAACATGCTCCAATGGGGAGAACCACACTTTGCAAGCATGTGGGGGGGAGCCCACCCCCACATGCTTGCAGAGTTTGGTCACAATCAGAGCATGTTTGGATTGGTAATTAGTGACCAGTGTGGATTTTTCAAGTCTCTTGGTGCTTATGAGGCCATGGAAAATCCAGGCCTTCCCCATACCATTGTACCCAAACATACTCCGATGGGAACCAAACTTTGCAAGCATGTGGGAGGGACCTACCCCCACAGGCTTGCAAAGTTTGGTCACAATTGGAGCATGTTTGGATTGGTAATTAGCAGCCATTGTGGAATTTTCAAGTATCTTGGTGCTTAAGAGGCCATGGAAAATTCGGGCCTTCCCCATATTATCGTACCCAAACATGCTCCGATGGGAACCAAACTTTGCAAGCATGTGGGGGGGACCCACTCCCACAGGCTTGGAAAGTTTGGTCATAATCACAGCATGCTTGGATTGGTAATTAGCGGCAAGTGCGGATTTTTCAAGTCTCTTGGTGCTTAAGAGGCCATGGAAAATCCGGGCCTTCCCCATACCATCGTACCCAAACATGCTCCGATGGGGACCAAACTTTGCAAGCATGTGGGGGGGACCCACCCCCACATGCTTACAAAGTTTGGTCATGATCGGAGCATTTTTGCATTGGTAATTAGCGGCCAGTGTGGATTTTTCGAGTATCTTGGTGCTTAAGATGGAAAATCCGGGCCATCCACACACCATCGTACCAAACATGCTCTGATGGGGATCAAACTTTGCAAGCATGTGGTAGGGGCTAACCCCCACATGCTTGCAAAGATTGGTCACAATCGGAGCATGTTTGGATTGGTAATTAGCGGCCAGTGCAGATTTTTCAAGTCTCTTGGTGCTTAAGAGGCCATGGAAAATCGAGGCCTTCCCTATACCATCGTACCCAAACATGCTCCAATGGGGACCAAACTTTGCAAGCATGTGGGGGGGGGGACCCACCCCCACATGCTTGTAGAGTTTGGTCACAATCGGAGCATGTTTGGATTGGTAATTAGCGGCCAGTGTGGATTTTTCAAGTCTTTTGGTGCTTAAGAGGCCACCCCCACAAGCTTGCAAAGTTTGGTCACAATCGGAGCATGTTTGGATTGGTGATTAGCGGCCAGTGCGGATTTTTAAAGTCTCTTGGTGCTTAAGAGGCCATGGAAAATCCGGGCCTTCCCCATACCATCGTACCCAAGCATGCTCCTATGGGGACCAAACTTTGCAAGCATGTGGGAGGGGACCCATCCCACATGCTTGTAGAGTTTTGTCACAATCGGAGCATGTTTGGATTGGTAATTAGCAGCCAGTGTTGATTTCTCAAGTCTCTTGGTCCTTAAGAGGCCATGGAAAATCCGGGCCTTCCCCATACCATCATACCCAAAAATGCTCCGATGGGGACCAAACTTTGCAAGCATGTGGGGGGGACCCACATGCTTACAAGCATGTGGGGACCCACCCCCACATGCTTGCAATGTTTGGTCACAATTGGAGCATGTTTGGATTGGTAATTAGCGGCCAGTGTGGATTTTTCAAGTCTCTTGGTGCTTAAGAGGCCATGGAAATTCTGGGCCTTCCCCATACCATCGTACCCAAACATGCTCCGATGGGAACAAAACTTTGCAGGCATGTGGGGGGGGCCAACCCTCACAGGCTTGCAGAGTTTGGTCACAATCGGAGTATGTTTGGATTGGTAATTAGCGCCCAGTGTGGATTTTTCAAGTCTGTTGGTGCTTAAGAGGCCATGGAAAATCTGGGCCTTCCCCATACCATCGTACCCAAAGATGCTCCAATGGGGAGAACCACACTTTGCAAGCATGTGGGGGGGAGCCCACCCCCACATGCTTGCAGAGTTTGGTCACAATCGGAGCATGTTTGGATTGGTAATTAGCGACCAGTGTGGATTTTTCAAGTCTCTTGGTGCTTATGAGGCCATGGAAAATCCAGGCCTTCCCCATACCATTGTACCCAAACATGCTCCGATGGGAACCAAACTTTGCAAGCATGTGGGAGGGACCCACCTCCACAGGCTTGCAAAGTTTGGTCACAATTGGAGCATGTTTGGAATGGTAATTAGCAGTCAGTGTGGAATTTTCAAGTATCTTGGTGCTTAAGAGGCCATGGAAAATTCGGGCCTTCCCCATATTATCGTACCCAAACATGCTCCGATGGGAACCAAACTTTGCAAGCATGTGGGGGGGACCCACTCCCACAGGCTTGGAAAGTTTGGTCATAATCGCAGCATGCTTGGATTGGTAATTAGCGGCCAGTGCGGGTTTTTCAAGTCTCTTGGTGCTTAAGAGGCCATGGAAAATCCGGGCCTTCCCCATACCATCGTACCCAAACATGCTCCGATTGTGACCAAACTTTGCAAGCGTGTGGGGGGGACCCACCCCCAGAAGCTTGCAGCGTTTGGTCATAATCGAAGCATGTTTGGATTGGTAATTAGCGGCTAGTGTGAATTTTTTAAGTCTCTTGGTGCTTAAGAGGCCATGGAAAATCCCGGCTTTCCCAATACCATCGTACCCAAACATGCTCCGATGGGGACCAAACTTTGTAAACATGTGGGGGGGACCCACCCCCACATGCTTGCAAAGTTTGGTCACAATTGGAGCATGTTTGGATTGAAAATTAGCAGTCAGTGTGGATTTTTCAAGTCTCTTGGTGCTTAAGAGGCCATGGAAAGTCTGGGCCTTCCCCATACCATCGTACCCAAACATGCTCCGATGGGGACTAAACTTTGCAAGCATGTGGGAGGGAGCCACCCCCACATGTTTGGAAAGTTTGGTCACAATCGGAGCATGTTTGGATTGGTAATTAGCGGCCAGTGTGGGTTCTTCAGGTTTCTTGGTGCTTAAGAGGCCATGGAAAATCCGGGCCATCCCCATACCATCGTACCCAAAGGGGACCAAACTTTGCAAGCATGTGGGAGGCACCCACCTCCACATGCTTTTTGCAGAGTTTGGTCACAATCGGAGCATGGTTGGATTGGTAAATAGTGGCCAGTGCGGATTTTTCAAGTCTCTTGGTGCTGAAGAGGCCATGGAAAATCCGGGCCTTCCCCATACCATCGTACCCAAACATGCTCCGATGGGGACTAAACTTTGCAAACATGTGGGGGACCCACATGTTTGCAAAGTGGGGGGGACCCACTTTGTAAGCATGTGGGGGGGACCCACCCCCACATGCTTACAAAGTTTGGTCATGATCAGAGCATGTTTGGATTGGTAATGAGCGGCCAGTGTGGATTTTTCAAGTCTCTTGGTGCTTAAGAGGCCATGGAAAATCCGGGCCATCCCCACACCATCGTACCCAAACATGCTCCGATGGGGACCAAAGTTTGCAAGCATGTGGGGGGGACCCATCCCCACAAGCTTGCAAAGTTTGGTCACAATCGGAGCATGTTTTGATTGGTCATTAGCGGCCAGTGCGGATTTTTCAAGTCTCTTGGTGCTTAAGAGGCCATGGAAAATCCGGGCCTTCCCCATACCATCGTACCCAAACGTGCTCCGATGGGGACCAAACTTTGCAAGGATGTGGGGGGGACCCACCCCCACATGCTTACAAAGTTTGGTCATGATCGGAACATTTTCACATTGGTAATTAGCGGCCAGTGTGGATTTTTCAAGTCTCTTGGTGCTTAAGATGGAAAATCCGGGCCATCAACACACCATCGTACCCAAACATGCTCTGATGGGGATCAAACTTTGGAAGCATGTGGGAGGGGCCAACCCCCACATGCTTGCAAAGATTGGTCACAATCGGAGCATGTTTGGATTGGTAATTAGCGGCCAGTGCAGATTTTTCAAGTCTCTTGGTGCTTAAGAGGCCATGGAAAATCGAGGCCTTCCCTATACCAATGTATCAAAACATGCTCCGATGGCAACCAAACTTTGCAAGCATGTGGGGGGGGGACCCACCCCCACATGCTTGTAGAGTTTGGTCACAATCGGAGCATGTTTGGATTGGTAATTAGCGGCCAGTGTGGATTTTTCAAGTCTTTTGGTGCTTAAGAGGCCACCCCCACAAGCTTGCAAAGTTTGGTCACAATCGGAGCATGTTTGGATTGCCAATGCGGATTTTTAAAGTCTCTTGGTGCTTAAGAGGCCATGGAAAATCCGGGCCTTCCTTATACCATCGTACCCAAGCATGCTCCGATGGGGACCAAACTTTGCAAGCATGTGGGAGGGGACCCATCCCACATGCTTGTAGAGTTTGGTCACAATCGGAGCATGTTTGGATTGGTAATTAGCAGCCAGTGTTGATTTCTCAAGTCTCTTGGTCCTTAAGAGGCCATGGAAAATCCGGGCCTTCCCCATACCATCATACCCAAAAATGCTCCGATGGGGACCAAACTTTGCAAGCATGTGGGGACCCACCCCCACATGCTTGGAAAGTTTGGTCACAATCGGAGCATGTGTGGATTGGTAATTAGCGGCCAGTGTGGATTTTTCAAGTCTCTTGGTGCTTAAGAGGCCACTTTTCAAGTCTCTTGGTGCTTAAGAGGCCAGTGTTGATTTCTCAAGTCTCTTGGTCCTTAAGAGGCCATGGAAAATCTGGGCCTTCCCCATACCATCGTACCCAAACATGCTCCGATGGGAACAAAACTTTGCAGGCATGTGGGGGGGGCCAACCCTCATAGGCTTGCAGAGTTTGGTCACAATCGGAGTATGTTTGGATTGGTAATTAGCGGCCAGTGTGGATTTTTCAAGTCTCTTGGTGCTTAAGAGGCCATGGAAAATCCGGGCCTTCCCCATACCATCGTACCCAAACATGCTCCAATGGGGAGAACCACACTTTGCAAGCATGTGGGGGGGAGCCCACCCCCACATGCTTGCAGAGTTTGGTCACAATCAGAGCATGTTTGGATTGGTAATTAGTGACCAGTGTGGATTTTTCAAGTCTCTTGGTGCTTATGAGGCCATGGAAAATCCAGGCCTTCCCCATACCATTGTACCCAAACATACTCCGATGGGAACCAAACTTTGCAAGCATGTGGGAGGGACCTACCCCCACAGGCTTGCAAAGTTTGGTCACAATTGGAGCATGTTTGGATTGGTAATTAGCAGCCATTGTGGAATTTTCAAGTATCTTGGTGCTTAAGAGGCCATGGAAAATTCGGGCCTTCCCCATATTATCGTACCCAAACATGCTCCGATGGGAACCAAACTTTGCAAGCATGTGGGGGGGACCCACTCCCACAGGCTTGGAAAGTTTGGTCATAATCGCAGCATGCTTGGATTGGTAATTAGCGGCAAGTGCGGATTTTTCAAGTCTCTTGGTGCTTAAGAGGCCATGGAAAATCCGGGCCTTCCCCATACCATCATACCCAAAAATGCTCCGATGGGGACCAAACTTTGCAAGCATGTGGGGACCCACCCCCACATGCTTGCAAAGTTTGGTCACAATCGGAGCATGTTTGGATTGGTAATTAGCGGCCAGTGTGGATTTTTCAAGTCTCTTGGTGCTTAAGAGGCCACTTTTCAAGTCTCTTGGTGCTTAAGAGGCCAGTGTTGATTTCTCAAGTCTCTTGGTCCTTAAGAGGCCATGGAAAATCTGGGCCTTCCCCATACCATCGTACCCAAACATGCTCCGATGGGAACAAAACTTTGCAGGCATGTGGGGGGGGCCAACCCTCATAGGCTTGCAGAGTTTGGTCACAATCGGAGTATGTTTGGATTGGTAATTAGCGGCCAGTGTGGATTTTTCAAGTCTCTTGGTGCTTAAGAGGCCATGGAAAATCCGGGCCTTCCCCATACCATCGTACCCAAACATGCTCCAATGGGGAGAACCACACTTTGCAAGCATGTGGGGGGGAGCCCACCCCCACATGCTTGCAGAGTTTGGTCACAATCAGAGCATGTTTGGATTGGTAATTAGTGACCAGTGTGGATTTTTCAAGTCTCTTGGTGCTTATGAGGCCATGGAAAATCCAGGCCTTCCCCATACCATTGTACCCAAACATACTCCGATGGGAACCAAACTTTGCAAGCATGTGGGAGGGACCTACCCCCACAGGCTTGCAAAGTTTGGTCACAATTGGAGCATGTTTGGATTGGTAATTAGTAGCCATTGTGGAATTTTCAAGTATCTTGGTGCTTAAGAGGCCATGGAAAATTCGGGCCTTCCCCATATTATCGTACCCAAACATGCTCCGATGGGAACCAAACTTTGCAAGCATGTGGGGGGGACCCACTCCCACAGGCTTGGAAAGTTTGGTCATAATCGCAGCATGCTTGGATTGGTAATTAGCGGCAAGTGCGGATTTTTCAAGTCTCTTGGTGCTTAAGAGGCCATGGAAAATCCGGGCCTTCCCCATACCATCGTACCCAAACATGCTCCGATGGGGACCAAACTTTGCAAGCATGTGGGGGGGACCCACCCCCACATGCTTACAAAGTTTGGTCATGATCGGAGCATTTTTGCATTGGTAATTTGCGGCCAGTGTGGATTTTTCGAGTATCTTGGTGCTTAAGATGGAAAATCCGGGCCATCCACACACCATCGTACCAAACATGCTCTGATGGGGATCAAACTTTGCAAGCATGTGGTAGGGGCCAACCCCCACATGCTTGCAAAGATTGGTCACAATCGGAGCATGTTTGGATTGGTAATTAGCGGCCAGTGCAGATTTTTCAAGTCTCTTGGTGCTTAAGAGGCCATGGAAAATCGAGGCCTTCCCTATACCATCGTACCCAAACATGCTCCAATGGGGACCAAACTTTGCAAGCATGTGGGGGGGGACCCACCCCCACATGCTTGTAGAGTTTGGTCACAATCGGAGCATGTTTGGATTGGTAATTAGCGGCCAGTGTGGATTTTTCAAGTCTTTTGGTGCTTAAGAGGCCACCCCCACAAGCTTGCAAAGTTTGGTCACAATCGGAGCATGTTTGGATTGGTGATTAGCGGCCAGTGCGGATTTTTAAAGTCTCTTGGTGCTTAAGAGGCCATGGAAAATCCGGGCCTTCCCCATACCATCGTACCCAAGCATGCTCCTATGGGGACCAAACTTTGCAAGCATGTGGGAGGGGACCCATCCCACATGCTTGTAGAGTTTTGTCACAATCGGAGCATGTTTGGATTGGTAATTAGCAGCCAGTGTTGATTTCTCAAGTCTCTTGGTCCTTAAGAGGCCATGGAAAATCCGGGCCTTCCCCATACCATCATACCCAAAAATGCTCCGATGGGGACCAAACTTTGCAAGCATGTGGGGGGGACCCACATGCTTACAAGCATGTGGGGACCCACCCCCACATGCTTGCAATGTTTGGTCACAATTGGAGCATGTTTGGATTGGTAATTAGCGGCCAGTGTGGATTTTTCAAGTCTCTTAGTGCTTAAGAGGCCATGGAAAATCTGGGCCTTCTCCATACCATCGTACCCAAACATGCTCCGATGGGAACAAAACTTTGCAGGCATGTGGGGGGGGCCAACCCTCACAGGCTTGCAGAGTTTGGTCACAATCGGAGTATGTTTGGATTGGTAATTAGTGCCCAGTGTGGATTTTTCAAGTCTCTTGGTGCTTAAGAGGCCATGGAAAATCTGGGCCTTCCCCATACCATCGTACCCAAAGATGCTCCAATGGGGAGAACCACACTTTGCAAGCATGTGGGGGGGAGCCCACCCCCACATGCTTGCAGAGTTTGGTCACAATCGGAGCATGTTTGGATTGGTAATTAGCGACCAGTGTGGATTTTTCAAGTCTCTTGGTGCTTATGAGGCCATGGAAAATCCAGGCCTTCCCCATACCATTGTACCCAAACATGCTCCGACGGGAACCAAACTTTGCAAGCATGTGGGAGGGACCCACCTCCACAGGCTTGCAAAGTTTGGTCACAATTGGAGCATGTTTGGAATGGTAATTAGCAGTCAGTGTGGAATTTTCAAGTATCTTGGTGCCTAAGAGGCCATGGAAAATTCGGGCCTTCCCATATTATCGTACCCAAACATGCTCCGATGGGAACCAAACTTTGCAAGCATGTGGGGGGGACCCACTCCCACAGGCTTGGAAAGTTTGATCATAATCGCAGCATGCTTGGATTGGTAATTAGCGGCCAGTGCGGGTTTTTCAAGTCTCTTGGTGCTTAAGAGGCCATGGAAAATCCGGGCCTTCCCCATACCATCGTACCCAAACATGCTCCGATTGTGACCAAACTTTGCAAGCGTGTGGGGGGGACCCACCCCCAGAAGCTTGCAGCGTTTGGTCATAATCGGAGCATGTTTGGATTGGTAATTAGCGGCTAGTGTGAATTTTTTAAGTCTCTTGGTGCTTAAGAGGCCATGGAAAATCCCGGCTTTCCCAATACCATCGTACCCAAACATGCTCCGATGGGGACCAAACTCTGTAAACATGTGGGGGGGACCCACCCCCACATGCTTGCAAAGTTTGGTCACAATTAGAGCATGTTTGGATTGAAAATTAGCAGTCAGTGTGGATTTTTCAAGTCTCTTGGTGCTTAAGAGGCCATGGAAAGTCCGGGCCTTCCCCATACCATCGTACCCAAACATGCTCCGATGGGGACTAAACTTTGCAAGCATGTGGGAGGGAGCATGTTTGGATTGGTAATTAGCGGCCAGTGTGGATTCTTCAGGTTTCTTGGTGCTTAAGAGGTCATGGAAAATCCGGGCCATCCCCATACCATCGTACCCGATGGGGACCAAACTTTGCAAGCTTGTGGGAGGGACCCACCCCCAGATGCTTTTTGCAGAGTTTGGTCACAATCGGAGCATGGTTGGATTGGTAAATAGCGGCCAGTGCGGATTTTTCAAGTCTCTTGGTGCTGAAGAGGCCATGGAAAATCCGGGCCTTCCCCATACCATCGTACCCAAACATGCTCCGATGGGGACTAAACTTTGCAAACATGTGGGGGGACCCACATGTTTGCAAAGTGGGGGGGACCCACTTTGTAAGCATGTGGGGGGGACCCACCCCCACATGCTTACAAAGTTTGGTCATGATCAGAGCATGTTTGGATTGGTAATGAGCGGCCAGTGTGGATTTTTCAAGTCTCTTGGTGCTTAAGAGGCCATGGAAAATCCGGGCCATCCCCACACCATCGTACCCAAACATGCTCTGATGGGGATCAAACTTTGCAAGCATGTGGGAGGGGCCAACCCCCACATGCTTGCAAAGTTTGGTCATAATCGGAGCATGTTTGAATTGGTAATTAGCGGCCAGTGTAAATTTTTCAAGTCTCTTGGTGCTTAAGAGGCTATGGAAAATCGAGGCCTTCCCCATAGTATCATACCCAAACATGCTCCGATGGGGACCAAACTTTGCAAGCATGTGGGGGGGACCCATCCCCACAAGCTTGCAAAGTTTGCTCACAATCGGAGCATGTTTGAATTGGTAATTAGCGGCCAGTGTAAATTTTTCAAGTCTCTTGGTGCTTAAGAGGCCATGGGAAATCGAGGCCTTCCCCATAGCATCGTACCCAAACATGCTCCGATGGGGAGCAAACTTTGCAAGAATGTGGGGGGGACCCATCCCCACAAGCTTGCAAAGTTTGGTCACAATCGGAGCATGTTTCGATTGGTGATTAGCGGCCAGTGCGGATTTTTCAAGTCTCTTGGTGCTTAAGAGGCCACGGAAAATCCGGGCCTTCCCCACACCATCGTACGCAAACATGCTCCGATGGGGACCAAACTTTGCAAGCATGTGGGGGGGGGACCCACCCCCACATGCTTGTAGAGTTTGATCATAATCGGAGCAGGTTTGGATTGGTAATTAGTGGCCAATGCACACACCATCGTACCCAAACATGCTCTGATGGGGATCAAACTTTACAAGCATGTGGGAGGGGCCAACCCCCACATGCTTGCAAAGATTGGTCACAATTGGAGCATGTTTGGATTGGTAATTAGCGGCCAGTGCAGATTTTTCAAGTCTCTTGGTGCTTAAGAGGCCATGGAAAATCGAGGCCTTCCCTATACCATCGTACCCACACATGCTCCGATGGGGACCAAACTTTGCAAGCATGTGGGGGGGACCCAACCCCACATGCTTGTAGAGTTTGGTCATAATCGGAGCATGTTTGGATTGGTAATTAGCGGCCAGTGTGGATTTCTCAAGTCTTTTGGTGCTTAAGAGGCCACCCCCACAAGCTTGCAAAGTTTGGTCACAATCGGAGCATGTTTGGATTGGTGATTAGCGGCCAGTGCAGATTTTTAAAGTCTCTTGGTGCTTAAGAGGCCATGGAAAATCCGGGCCTTCCCCATACCATCGTACCCAAGCATGCTTCGATGGGGACCAATCTTTGCAAGCATGTGGGAGGGGACCCATCCCACATGCTTGTAGAGTTTGGTCACAATCGGAGCATGTTTGGATTGGTAATTAGCAGCTAGTGTTGATTTCTCAAGTCTCTTGGTCCTTAAGAGGCCATGGAAAATCCGGGCCTTCCCCATACCATCATACGCAAAAATGCTCCGATGGGGACCAAACTTTGCAAGCATGTGGGGGGGACCCACATGCTTACAAGCATGTGGGGACCCACCCCCACATGCTTGCAAAGTTTGGTCAAAATCGGAGCATGTTTGGATTGGTAATTAGCGGCAAGTGTGGATTTTTCAAGTCTCTTGGTGCTTAAGAGGCCGTTTTCTAAGTCTCTTGGTGCTTAAGAGGCCAGTGTTGATTTCTCAAGTCTCTTGGTCCTTAAGAGGCCATGGAAAATCTGGGCCTTCCCCATACCATCGTACCCAAACATGCTCCGATGGGAACAAAACTTTACAGGCATGTGGGAGGGGCTAACCCTCACAGGCTTGCAGAGTTTGGTCACAATCGGAGTATGTTTGGATTGGTAATTAGCGGCCAGTGTGGATTTTTCAAGTCTCTTGGTGCTTAAGAGGCCATGAAAAATCCGGGCCTTTCCCATACCATCGTACCCAAACATGCTCCAATGGGGAGAACCACACTTTGCAAGCATGTGGGGGGGAGCCCACCCCCACATGCTTGCAGAGTTTGGTCACAATCGGAGCATGTTTGAATTGGTAATTAGCGACCAGTGTGGATTTTTCAAGTCTCTTGGTGCTTATGAGGCCATGGAAAATCCGGGCCTTCCCCATACCATTGTACCCAAACATGCTCCGATGGGAACCAAACTTTGCAAGCATGTGGGAGGGACCCACCCCCACACGCTTGCAAAGTTTGGTCACAATTGGAGCATGTTTGGATTGGTAATTAGCAGCCAATGTGGAATTTTAAAGTATCTTGGTGCTTAAGAGGCCATGGAAAATTCGGGCCTTCCCCATATTATCGTACCCAAACATGCTCCGATGGGAACCAAACTTTGCAAGCATGTGGGGGGGACCCACTCCCACAGGCTTGGAAAGTTTGGTCATAATCGCAGTATGCTTGGATTGGTAATTAGCGGCTAGTGTGGATTTTTCAAGTCTCTTGGTGCTTGAGGCCATGGAAAATCCGGGCGTTCCCCATACCATCGTACCCAAACATGCTCCGATTATGACCAAACTTTGCAGCGTTTGGTCATAATCGGAGCATGTTTGGATTAGCGGCCAGTGTGAATTTTTTAAGTCTCCTGGTGCTTAAGAGGCCATGGAAAATCTCGGCTTTCCCAATACCATCGTACCCAAACATGCTCCGATGGGGACCAAACTTTGTAAACATGTGGGGGGGACCCACCCCCACATGCTTGCAAAGTTTGGTCACAATTGGAGCATGTTTGGAGTGGAAATTAGCGGCCAGTGTGGATTTTTCAAGTCTCTTGGTGCTTAAGAGGCCATGGAAAGTCCGGGCCTTCCCCATACCATCGTACCCAAACATGCTCCGATGGGGACTAAACTTTGCAAGCATGTGGGAGGGGGCCACCCCCACATGTTTGGAAAGTTTGGTCACAATCGGAGCATGTTTGGATTGGTAATTAGCGGCCAGTGTGGATTTTTCAAGTCTCTTGGTGCTTAAGAGGCCATGGAAAATCCGGGCCATCCCCATACCATCGTACCCAAACATGCTCCGATGGGGACCAAACTTTGCAAGCATGTGGGGGGGGACCCACCCCCACATGATTTTTGTAGAGTTTGGTCACAATCGGAGCATGTTTGGATTGGTAAGTGCGGATTTTTCAAGTCTCTTGGTGCTGAAGAGGCCATGGAAAATCCGGGCCTTCCCCATACCATCGTACCCAAACATGCTTCGATGGGGACCAAACTTTGCAAACATGTGGGGGGGACCCACATGTTTGCAAAGTGGGGGGGACCCACTTTGTAAGCATGTGGGGGGGACCCACCCCCACATTCTTACAAAGTTTGGTCATGATCAGAGCATGTTTGGATTGGTAATTAGCGGCCACTGTGGATTTTTCAAGTCTCTTGGTGCTTAAGAGGCCATGGAAAATCCGGGCCATCCCCACACCATCGTACCCAAACATGCTCTGATGGGGATCAAACTTTGCAAGCATGTGGGAGGGGCCAACCCCCACATGCTTGCAAAGTTTGGTCACAATCGGAGCATGTTTGAATTGGTAATTAGCGGCCAGTGTAAATTTTTCAAGTCTCTTGGTGCTTAAGAGGCCATGGAAAATCGAGGCCTTCCCCATAGCATCGTACCCAAACATGCTCCGATGGGGACCAAAGTTTGCAAGCATGTGGGGGGGACCAATCCCCACAAGCTTGCAAAGTTTGGTCACAATCGGAGCATGTTTTGATTGGTCATTAGCGGCCAGTGCGGATTTTTCAAGTCTCTTGGTGCTTAAGAGGCCATGGAAAATCCGGGCCTTCCCCATACCATCGTACCCAAACGTGCTCCGATGGGGACCAAACTTTGCAAGGATGTGGGGGGGACCCACCCCCACATGCTTACAAAGTTTGGTCATGATCGGAACATTTTCACATTGGTAATTAGCGGCCAGTGTGGATTTTTCAAGTCTCTTGGTGCTTAAGATGGAAAATCCGGGCCATCAACACACCATCGTACCCAAACATGCTCTGATGGGGATCAAACTTTGCAAGCATGTGGGAGGGGCCAACCCCCACATGCTTGCAAAGATTGGTCACAATCGGAGCATGTTTGGATTGGTAATTAGCGGCCAGTGCAGATTTTTCAAGTCTCTTGGTGCTTAAGAGGCCATGGAAAATCGAGGCCTTCCCTATACCATCGTATCCAAACATGCTCCGATGGCGACCAAACTTTGCAAGCATGTGGGGGGGGGACCCACCCCCACATGCTTGTAGAGTTTGGTCACAATCGGAGCATGTTTGGATTGGTAATTAGCGGCCAGTGTGGATTTTTCAAGTCTTTTGGTGCTTAAGAGGCCACCCCCACAAGCTTGCAAAGTTTGGTCACAATCGGAGCATGTTTGGATTGCCAATGCGGATTTTTAAAGTCTCTTGGTGCTTAAGAGGCCATGGAAAATCCGGGCCTTCCCCATACCATCGTACCCAAGCATGCTCCGATGGGGACCAAACTTTGCAAGCATGTGGGAGGGGACCCATCCCACATGCTTGTAGAGTTTGGTCACAATCGGAGCATGTTTGGATTGGTAATTAGCAGCCAGTGTTGATTTCTCAAGTCTGTTGGTCCTTAAGAGGCCATGGAAAATCCGGGCCTTCCCCATACCATCATACCCAAAAATGCTCCGATGGGGACCAAACTTTGCAAGCATGTGGGGACCCACCCCCACATGCTTGCAAAGTTTGGTCACAATCGGAGCATGTTTGGATTGGTAATTAGCGGCCAGTGTGGATTTTTCAAGTCTCTTGGTGCTTAAGAGGCCACTTTTCAAGTCTCTTGGTGCTTAAGAGGCCAGTGTTGATTTCTCAAGTCTCTTGGTCCTTAAGAGGCCATGGAAAATCTGGGCCTTCCCCATACCATCGTACCCAAACATGCTCCGATGGGAACAAAACTTTGCAGGCATGTGGGGGGGGCCAACCCTCATAGGCTTGCAGAGTTTGGTCACAATCGGAGTATGTTTGGATTGGTAATTAGCGGCCAGTGTGGATTTTTCAAGTCTCTTGGTGCTTAAGAGGCCATGGAAAATCCGGGCCTTCCCCATACCATCGTACCCAAACATGCTCCAATGGGGAGAACCACACTTTGCAAGCATGTGGGGGGGAGCCCACCCCCACATGCTTGCAGAGTTTGGTCACAATCAGAGCATGTTTGGATTGGTAATTAGTGACCAGTGTGGATTTTTCAAGTCTCTTGGTGCTTATGAGGCCATGGAAAATCCAGGCCTTCCCCATACCATTGTACCCAAACATACTCCGATGGGAACCAAACTTTGCAAGCATGTGGGAGGGACCTACCCCCACAGGCTTGCAAAGTTTGGTCACAATTGGAGCATGTTTGGATTGGTAATTAGCAGCCATTGTGGAATTTTCAAGTATCTTGGTGCATAAGAGGCCATGGAAAATTCGGGCCTTCCCCATATTATCGTACCCAAACATGCTCCGATGGGAACCAAACTTTGCAAGCATGTGGGGGGGACCCACTCCCACAGGCTTGGAAAGTTTGGTCATAATCGCAGCATGCTTGGATTGGTAATTAGCGGCAAGTGCGGATTTTTCAAGTCTCTTGGTGCTTAAGAGGCCATGGAAAATCCGGGCCTTCCCCATACCATCGTACCCAAACATGCTCCGATGGGGACCAAACTTTGCAAGCATGTGGGGGGGACCCACCCCCACATGCTTACAAAGTTTGGTCATGATCGGAGCATTTTTGCATTGGTAATTAGCGGCCAGTGTGGATTTTTCGAGTATCTTGGTGCTTAAGATGGAAAATCCGGGCCATCCACACACCATCGTACCAAACATGCTCTGATGGGGATCAAACTTTGCAAGCATGTGGTAGGGGCCAACCCCCACATGCTTGCAAAGATTGGTCACAATCGGAGCATGTTTGGATTGGTAATTAGCGGCCAGTGCAGATTTTTCAAGTCTCTTGGTGCTTAAGAGGCCATGGAAAATCGAGGCCTTCCCTATACCATCGTACCCAAACATGCTCCAATGGGGACCAAACTTTGCAAGCATGTGGGGGGGGGACCCACCCCCACATGCTTGTAGAGTTTGGTCACAATCGGAGCATGTTTGGATTGGTAATTAGCGGCCAGTGTGGATTTTTCAAGTCTTTTGGTGCTTAAGAGGCCACCCCCACAAGCTTGCAAAGTTTGGTCACAATCGGAGCATGTTTGGATTGGTGATTAGCGGCCAATGCGGATTTTTAAAGTCTCTTGGTGCTTAAGAGGCCATGGAAAATCCGGGCCTTCCCCATACCATCGTACCCAAGCATGCTCCTATGGGGACCAAACTTTGCAAGCATGTGGGAGGGGACCCATCCCACATGCTTGTAGAGTTTTGTCACAATCGGAGCATGTTTGGATTGGTAATTAGCAGCCAGTGTTGATTTCTCAAGTCTCTTGGTCCTTAAGAGGCCATGGAAAATCCGGGCCTTCCCCATACCATCATACCCAAAAATGCTCCGATGGGGACCAAACTTTGCAAGCATGTGGGGGGGACCCACATGCTTACAAGCATGTGGGGACCCACCCCCACATGCTTGCAATGTTTGGTCACAATTGGAGCATGTTTGGATTGGTAATTAGCGGCCAGTGTGGATTTTTCAAGTCTCTTGGTGCTTAAGAGGCCATGGAAAATCTGGGCCTTCCCCATACCATCGTACCCAAACATGCTCCGATGGGAACAAAACTTTGCAGGCATGTGGGGGGGGCCAACCCTCACAGGCTTGCAGAGTTTGGTCACAATCGGAGTATGTTTGGATTGGTAATTAGCGGCCAGTGTGGATTTTTCAAGTCTGTTGGTGCTTAAGAGGCCATGGAAAATCCGGGCCTTCCCCATACCATCGTACCCAAAGATGCTCCAATGGGGAGAACCACACTTTGCAAGCATGTGGGGGGGAGCCCACCCCCACATGCTTGCAGAGTTTGGTCACAATCGGAGCATGTTTGGATTGGTAATTAGCGACCAGTGTGGATTTTTCAAGTCTCTTGGTGCTTATGAGGCCATGGAAAATCCAGGCCTTCCCCATACCATTGTACCCAAACATGCTCCGATGGGAACCAAACTTTGCAAGCATGTGGGAGGGACCCACCTCCACAGGCTTGCAAAGTTTGGTCACAATTGGAGCATGTTTGGAATGGTAATTAGCAGTCAGTGTGGAATTTTCAAGTATCTTGGTGCTTAAGAGGCCATGGAAAATTCGGGCCTTCCCCATATTATCGTACCCAAACATGCTCCGATGGGAACCAAACTTTGCAAGCATGTGCGGGGGACCCACTCCCACAGGCTTGGAAAGTTTGGTCATAATCGCAGCATGCTTGGATTGGTAATTAGCGGCCAGTGCGGGTTTTTCAAGTCTCTTGGTGCTTAAGAGGCCATGGAAAATCCGGGCCTTCCCCATACCATCGTACCCAAACATGCTCCGATTGTGACCAAACTTTGCAAGCGTGTGGGGGGGACCCACCCCCAGAAGCTTGCAGCGTTTGGTCATAATCGGAGCATGTTTGGATTGGTAATTAGCGGCTAGTGTGAATTTTTTAAGTCTCTTGGTGCTTAAGAGGCCATGGAAAATCCCGGCTTTCCCAATACCATCGTACCCAAACATGCTCCGATGGGGACCAAACTTTGTAAACATGTGGGGGGGACCCACCCCCACATGCTTGCAAAGTTTGGTCACAATTGGAGCATGTTTGGATTGAAAATTAGCAGTCAGTGTGGATTTTTCAAGTCTCTTGGTGCTTAAGAGGCCATGGAAAGTCCGGGCCTTCCCCATACCATCGTACCCAAACATGCTCCGATGGGGACTAAACTTTGCAAGCATGTGGGAGGGGGCCACCCCCACATGTTTGGAAAGTTTGGTCACAATCGGAGCATGTTTGGATTGGTAATTAGCGGCCAGTGTGGATTCTTCAGGTTTCTTGGTGCTTAAGAGGCCATGGAAAATCCGGGCCATCCCCATACCATCGTACCCAAAGGGGACCAAACTTTGCAAGCATGTGGGAGGGACCCACCCCCACATGCTTTTTGCAGAGTTTGGTCACAATCGGAGCATGGTTGGATTGGTAAATAGCGGCCAGTGCGGATTTTTCAAGTCTCTTGGTGCTGAAGAGGCCATGGAAAATCCGGGCCTTCCCCATACCATCGTACCCAAACATGCTCCGATGGGGACTAAACTTTGCAAACATGTGGGGGGACCCACATGTTTGCAAAGTGGGGGGGACCCACTTTGTAAGCATGTGGGGGGGACCCACCCCCACATGCTTACAAAGTTTGGTCATGATCAGAGCATGTTTGGATTGGTAATGAGCGGCCAGTGTGGATTTTTCAAGTCTCTTGGTGCTTAAGAGGCCATGGAAAATCCGGGCCATCCCCACACCATCGGACCCAAACATGCTCTGATGGGGATCAAACTTTGCAAGCATGTGGGAGGGGCCAACCCTTACATGCTTGCAAAGTTTGGTCATAATCGGAGCATGTTTGAATTGGTAATTAGCGGCCAGTGTAAATTTTTCAAGTCTCTTGGTGCTTAAGAGGCTATGGAAAATCGAGGCCTTCCCCATAGTATCATACCCAAACATGCTCCGATGGGGACCAAACTTTGCAAGCATGTGGGGGGGACCCATCCCCACAAGCTTGCAAAGTTTGCTCACAATCGGAGCATGTTTGAATTGGTAATTAGCGGCCAGTGTAAATTTTTCAAGTCTCTTGGTGCTTAAGAGGCCATGGGAAATCGAGGCCTTCCCCATAGCATCGTACCCAAACATGCTCCGATGGGGAGCAAACTTTGCAAGCATGTGGGGGGGACCCATCCCCACAAGCTTGCAAAGTTTGGTCACAATCGGAGCATGTTTCGATTGGTGATTAGCGGCCAGTGCGGATTTTTCAAGTCTCTTGGTGCTTAAGAGGCCATGGAAAATCCGGGCCTTCCCCACACCATCGTACGCAAACATGCTCCGATGGGGACCAAACTTTGCAAGCATGTGGGGGGGGGACCCACCCCCACATGCTTGTAGAGTTTGATCATAATCGGAGCAGGTTTGGATTGGTAATTAGTGGCCAATGCACACACCATCGTACCCAAACATGCTCTGATGGGGATCAAACTTTGCAAGCATGTGGGAGGGGCCAACCCCCACATGCTTGCAAAGATTGGTCACAATCGGAGCATGTTTGGATTGGTAATTAGCGGCCAGTGCAGATTTTTCAAGTCTCTTGGTGCTTAAGAGGCCATGGAAAATCGAGGCCTTCCCTATACCATCGTACCCACACATACTCCGATGGGGACCAAACTTTGCAAGCATGTGGGGGGGACCCACCCCCACATGCTTGTAGAGTTTGGTCACAATCGGAGCATGTTTGGATTGGTAATTAGCGGCCAGTGTGGATTTTTCAAGTCTTTTGGTGCTTAAGAGGCCACCCCCACAAGCTTGCAAAGTTTGGTCACAATCGGAGCATGTTTGGATTGGTGATTAGCGGCCAGTGCGGATTTTTAAAGTCTCTTGGTGCTTAAGAGGCCATGGAAAATCCGGGCCTTCCCCATACCATCGTACCCAAGCATGCTTCGATGGGGACCAATCTTTGCAAGCATGTGGGAGGGGACCCATCCCACATGCTTGTAGAGTTTGGTCACAATCGGAGCATGTTTGGATTGGTAATTAGCAGCTAGTGTTGATTTCTCAAGTCTCTTGGTCCTTAAGAGGCCAGTGTTGATTTCTCAAGTCTCTTGGTCCTTAAGAGGCCATGGAAAATCTGGGCCTTCCCCATACCATCGTACCCAAACATGCTCCGATGGGAACAAAACTTTGCAGGCATGTGGGGGGGGCCAACCCTCACAGGCTTGCAGAGTTTGGTCACAATCGGAGTATGTTTGGATTGGTAATTAGCGGCCAGTGTGGATTTTTCAAGTCTCTTGGTGCTTAAGAGGCCATGGAAAATCCGGGCCTTCCCCATACCATCGTACCCAAACATGCTCCAATAGGGAGAACCACACTTTGCAAGCATGTGGGGGGGAGCCCACCCCCACATGCTTGCAGAGTTTGGTCACAATCGGAGCATGTTTGGATTGGTAATTAGCGACCAGTGTGGATTTTTCAAGTCTCTTGGTGCTTATGAGGCCATGGAAAATCCAGGCCTTCCCCATACCATTGTACCCAAACATGCTCCGATGGGAACCAAACTTTGCAAGCATGTGGGAGGGACCCACCCCCACACGCTTGCAAAGTTTGGTCACAATTGGAGCATGTTTGGATTGGTAATTAGCAGCCAATGTGGAATTTTAAAGTATCTTGGTGCTTAAGAGGCCATGGGAAATTCGGGCCTTCCCCATATTATCGTACCCAAACATGCTCCGATGGGAACCAAACTTTGCAAGCATGTGGGGGGGACCCACTCCCAAAGGCCTGGAAAGTTTGGTCATAATCGCACCATGCTTGGATTGGTAATTAGCGGCTAGTGTGGATTTTTCAAGTCTCTTGGTGCTTGAGGCCATGGAAAATCCGGGCGTTCCCCATACCATCGTACCCAAACATGCTCCGATTGTGACCAAACTTTGCAAGCGTGTGGGGGGGACCCACCCCCAGAAGCTTGCAGCGTTTGGTCATAATCGGAGCATGTTTGGATTAGCGGCCAGTGTGAATTTTTTAAGTCTCTTGGTACTTAAGAGGCCATGGAAAATCTCGGCTTTCCCAATACCATCGTACCCAAACATGCTCCGATGGGGACCAAACTTTGTAAACATGTGGGGGGGACCCACCCCCACATGCTTGCAAAGTTTGGTCACAATTGGAGCATGTTTAGATTGGAAATTAGTGGCCAGTGTGGATTTTTCAAGTCTCTTGGTGCTTAAGAGGCCATGGAAAGTCCGGGCCTTCCCCATACCATCGTACCCAAACATGCTCCGATGGGGACTAAACTTTGCAAGCATGTGGGAGGGGGCCACCCCCACATGTTTGGAAAGTTTGGTCACAATCGGAGCATGTTTGGATTGGTAATTAGCGGCCAGTGTGGATTTTTCAAGTCTCTTGGTGCTTAAGAGGCCATGGAAAATCCGGGTTACCCCATACCATCGTACCCAAACATGCTCCGATGGGGACCAAACTTTGCAAGCATGTGGGGGGGGACCCACCCCCACATGCTTTTTGTAGAGTTTGGTCACAATTGGAGCATGTTTGGATTGGTAAGTGCAGATTTTTCAAGTCTCTTGGTACTGAAGAGGCCATGGAAAATCCGGGCCTTCCCCACACCATCGTACCCAAACATGCTCCGATGGGGACCAAACTTTGCAAACATGTGGGGGGGACCCACATGTTTGCAAAGTGGGGGGGACCCACTTTGTAAGCATGTGGGGGGGACCCACCCCCACATGCTTACAAAGTTTGGTCATGATCAGAGCATGTTTGGATTGGTAATTAGCGGCCAGTGTGGATTTTTCAAGTCTCTTGGTGCTTAAGAGGCCATGGAAAATCCGGGCCATCCCCACACCATCGTACCCAAACATGCTCTGATGGGGATCAAACTTTGCAAGCATGTGGGAGGGGCCAACCCCCACATGCTTGCAAAGTTTGGTCACAATCGGAGCATGTTTGAATTGGTAATTAGCGGCCAGTGTAAATTTTTCAAGTCTCTTGGTGCTTAAGAGGCCATCGAAAATCGAGGGCTTCCCCATAGCATCGTACCCAAACATGCTCCGATGGGGACCAAAGTTTGCAAGAATGTGGGGGGGACCCATCCCCACAAGCTTGCAAAGTTTGGTCACAATCAGAGCATGTTTTGATTGGTCATTAGCGGCCAGTGCGGATTTTTCAAGTCTCTTGGTGCTTAAGAGGCCATGGAAAATCCGGGCCTTCCCCGTACCATCGTACCCACACATGCTCCGATGGGGACCAAACTTTGCAAGGATGTGGGGGGGACCCACCCCCACATGCTTACAAAGTTTGGTCATGATCGGAGCATTTTTGCATTGGTAATTAGCGGCCAGTGTGGATTTTTCAAGTCTCTTGGTACTTAAGATGGAAAATCCAGGCCATCAACACACCATCGTACCCAAACATGCTCTGATGGGGATCAAACTTTGCAAGCATGTGGGAGGGGCCAACCCCACATGCTTGCAAATATTGGTCACAATCAGAGCATGTTTGGATTGGTAATTAGCGGCCAGTGCAGATTTTTCAAGTCTCTTGGTGCTTAAGAGGCCATGGAAAATCGAGGCCTTCCCTATACCATCGTATCCAAACATGCTCCGATGGGGACCAAACTTTGCAAGCATGTGGGGGGGGACCCACCCGCACATGCTTGTAGAGTTTGGTCACAATCGGAGCATGTTTGGATTGGTAATTAGCGGCCAGTGTGGATTTTTCAAGTCTTTTGGTGCTTAAGAGGCCACCCCCACAAGCTTGCAAAGTTTGGTCACAATCGGAGCATGTTTGGATTGGTGATTAGCAGCCAGTGCGGGTTTTTAAAGTCTCTTGGTGCTTAAGAGGCCATGGAAAATCCGGGCCTTCCCCATACCATCGTACCCAAGCATGCTCCGATGGGGACCAAACTTTGCAAGCATGTGGGAGGGGACCCATCCCACATGCTTGTAGAGTTTGGTCACAATCGGAGCATGTTTGGATTGGTAATTAGCAGCCAGTGTTGATTTCTCAAGTCTCTTGGTCCTTAAGAGGCCATGGAAAATCCGGGCCTTCCCCATACCATCATACCCAAAAATGCTCCGATGGGGACCAAACTTTGCAAGTATGTGGGGACCCACCCCCACATGCTTGCAAAGTTTGGTCACAATCGGAGCATGTTTGGATTGGTAATTAGCGGCCAGTGTGGATTTTTCAAGTCTCTTGGTGCTTAAGAGGCCACTTTTCAAGTCTCTTGGTGCTTAAGAGGCCAGTGTTGATTTCTCAAGTCTCTTGGTCCTTAAGAGGCCATGGAAAATCTGGGCCTTCCCCATACCATCGTACCCAAACATGCTCCGATGGGAATAAAACTTTACAGGCATGTGGGGGGGGCCAACCCTCACAGGCTTGCAGAGTTTGGTCACAATCGGAGTATGTTTGGATTGGTAATTAGCGGCCAGTGTGGATTTTTCAAGTCTCTTGGTGCTTAAGAGGCCATGGAAAATCCGGGCCTTCCCCATACCATCGTACCCAAACATGCTCCAATGGGGAGAACCACACTTTGCAAGCATGTGGGGGGGAGCCCACCCCCACATGCTTGCAGAGTTTGGTCACAATCGCAGCATGTTTGGATTGGTAATTAGCGACCAGTGTGGATTTTTCAAGTCTCTTGGTGCTTATGAGGCCATGGAAAATCCAGGCCTTCCCCATACCATTGTACCCAAACATGCTCCGATGGGAACCAAACTTTGCAAGCATGTGGGAGGGACCCACCCCCACACGCTTGCAAAGTTTGGTCACAATTGGAGCATGTTTGGATTGGTAATTAGCAGCCAATGTGGAATTTTAGAGTATCTTGGTGCTTAAGAGGCCATGGAAAATTCGGGCCTTCCCCATATTATCGTACCCAAACATGCTCCGATGGGAACCAAACTTTGCAAGCATGTGGGGGGGACCCACTCCCACAGGCTTGGAAAGTTTGGTCATAATCGCAGCATGCTTGGATTGGTAATTAGCGGCTAGTGTGGATTTTTCAAGTCTCTTGGTGCTTGAGGCCATGGAAAATCCGGGCGTTCCCCATACCATCGTACCCAAACATGCTCCGATTGTGACCAAACTTTGCAAGCGTGTGGGGGGGACCCACCCCCAGAAGCTTGCAGCGTTTCGTCATAATCGGAGCATGTTTGGATTAGCGGCCAGTGTGAATTTTTTAAGTCTCCTGGTGCTTAAGAGGCCATGGAAAATCTCGGCTTTCCCAATACCATCGTACCCAAACATGCTCCGATGGGGACCAAACTTTGTAAACATGCTTGCAAAGTTTGGTCACAATTGGAGCATGTTTGGATTGGAAATTAGCGGCCAGTGTGGATTTTTCAAGTCTCTTGGTGCTTAAGAGGCCATGGAAAGTCCGGGCCTTCCCCATACCATCGTACCCAAACATGCTCCGATGGGGACTAAACTTTGCAAGCATGTGGGAGGGGGCCACCCCCACATGTTTGGAAAGTTTGGTCACAATCGGAGCATGTTTGGATTGGTAATTAGCGGCCAGTGTGGATTTTTCAAGTCTCTTGGTGCTTAAGAGGCCATGGAAAATCCGGGCCATCCCCATACCATCGTACCCAAACATGCTCCCGATGGGGAACAACCGATGGGGACCAAACTTTGCAAGCATGTGGGGGGGGGACCCACCCCCACATGCTTTTTGTAGAGTTTGGTCACAATCGGAGCATGTTTGGATTGGTAAGTGCAGATTTTTCAAGTCTCTTGGTGCTGAAGAGGCCATGGAAAATCCGGGCCTTCCCCAGACCATCGTACCCAAACATGCTCCGATGGGGACCAAACTTTGCAAACATGTGGGGGGGACCCACATGTTTGCAAAATGGGGGGGACCCACTTTGTAAGCATGTGGGGGGGACCCACCCCCACATGCTTACAAAGTTTGGTCATGATCAGAGCATGTTTGGATTGGTAATTAGCGGCCAGTGTGGATTTTTCAAGTCTCTTGGTGCTTAAGAGGCCATGGAAAATCCGGGCCATCCCCACACCATCGTACCCAAACATGCTCTGATGGGGATCAAACTTTGCAAGCATGTGGGAGGGGCCAACCCCCACATGCTTGCAAAGTTTGGTCACAATCGGAGCATGTTTGAATTGGTAATTAGCGGCCAGTGTAAATTTTTCAAGTCTCTTGGTGCTTAAGAGGCCATGGAAAATCGAGGCTTTCCCCATAGCATCGTACCCAAACATGCTCCGATGGGGACCAAAGTTTGCAAGCATGTGGGGGACCCCATCCCCACAAGCTTGCAAAGTTTGGTCACAATCGGAGCATGTTTTGATTGGTCATTAGCGGTCAGTGCGGATTTTTCAAGTCTCTTGGTGCTTAAGAGGCCATGGAAAATCCGGGCCTTCCCCATACCATCGTACCCAAGCATGCTCCGATGGGGACCAAACTTTGCAAGCATGTGGGAGGGGACCCATCCCACATGCTTGTAGAGTTTGGTCACAATCGGAGCATGTTTGGATTGGTAATTAGCAGCCAGTGTTGATTTCTCAAGTCTCTTGGTCCTTAAGAGGCCATGGAAAATCCGGGCCTTCCCCATACCATCATACCCAAAAATGCTCCGATGGGGACCAAACTTTGCAAGCATGTGGGGACCCACCCCCACATGCTTGCAAAGTTTGGTCACAATCGGAGCATGTTTGGATTGGTAATTAGAGGCCAGTGTGGATTTTTCAAGTCTCTTGGTGCTTAAGAGGCCACTTTTCAAGACTCTTGGTGCTTAAGAGGCCAGTGTTGATTTCTCAAGTCTCTTGGTCCTTAAGAGGCCATGGAAAATCTGGGCCTTCCCCATACCATCGTACCCAAACATGCTCCGATGGGAACAAAACTTTGCAGGCATGTGGGGGGGGCCAACCCTCATAGGCTTGCAGAGTTTGGTCACAATCGGAGTATGTTTGGATTGGTAATTAGCGGCCAGTGTGGATTTTTCAAGTCTCTTGGTGCTTAAGAGGCCATGGAAAATCCGGGCCTTCCCCATACCATCGTACCCAAACATGCTCCAATGGGGAGAACCACACTTTGCAAGCATGTGGGGGGGAGCCCACCCCCACATGCTTGCAGAGTTTGGTCACAATCAGAGCATGTTTGGATTGGTAATTAGTGACCAGTGTGGATTTTTCAAGTCTCTTGGTGCTTATGAGGCCATGGAAAATCCAGGCCTTCCCCATACCATTGTACCCAAACATGCTCCGATGGGAACCAAACTTTGCAAGCATGTGGGAGGGACCTACCCCCACAGGCTTGCAAAGTTTGGTCACAATTGGAGTATGTTTGGATTGGTAATTAGCAGCCATTGTGGAATTTTCAAGTATCTTGGTGCTTAAGAGGCCATGGAAAATTCGGGCCTTCCCCATATTATCGTACCCAAACATGCTCCGATGGGAACCAAACTTTGCAAGCATGTGGGGGGGACCCACTCCCACAGGCTTGGAAAGTTTGGTCATAATCGCAGCATGCTTGGATTGGTAATTAGCGGCCAGTGCGGATTTTTCAAGTCTCTTGGTGCTTAAGAGGCCATGGAAAATCCGGGCCTTCCCCATACCATCGTACCCAAACATGCTCCGATGGGGACCAAACTTTGCAAGCATGTGGGGGGGACCCACCCCCACATGCTTACAAAGTTTGGTCATGATCGGAGCATTTTTGCATTGGTAATTAGCGGCCAGTGTGGATTTTTCGAGTCTCTTGGTGCTTAAGATAGAAAATCCGGGCCATCCAAACACCATCGTACCCAAACATGCTCTGATGGGGATCAAACTTTGCAAGCATGTGGTAGGGGCCAACCCCCACATGCTTGCAAAGATTGGTCACAATCGGAGCATGTTTGGATTGGTAATTAGCGGCCAGTGCAGATTTTTCAAGTCTCTTGGTGCTTAAGAGGCCGTGGAAAATCGAGGCCTTCCCTATACCATCGTACCCAAACATGCTCCAATGGGGAGAACCACACTTTGCAAGCATGTGGGGGGGGACCCACCCCCACATGCTTGTAGAGTTTGGTCACAATCGGAGCATGTTTGGATTGGTAATTAGCGGCCAGTGTGGATTTTTCAAGTCTTTTGGTGCTTAAGAGGCCACCCCCACAAGCTTGCAAAGTTTGGTCACAATCGGAGCATGTTTGGATTGGTGATTAGCGGCCAGTGTGGATTTTTAAAGTCTCTTGGTGCTTAAGAGGCCATGGAAAATCCGGGCCTTCCCCATACCATCGTACCCAAGCATGCTCCGATGGGGACCAAACTTTGCAAGCATGTGGGAGGGGACCCATCCCACATGCTTGTAGAGTTTGGTCACAATCGGAGCATGTTTGGATTGGTAATTAGCAGCCAGTGTTGATTTCTCAAGTCTCTTGGTCCTTAAGAGGCCATGGAAAATCCGGGCCTTCCCCATACCATCATACCCAAAAATGCTCCGATGGGGACCAAACTTTGCAAGCATGTGGGGGGGACCCACATGCTTACAAGCATGTGGGGACCCACCCCCACATGCTTGCAATGTTTGGTCACAATTGGAGCATGTTTGGATTGGTAATTAGCGGCCAGTGTGGATTTTTCAAGTCTCTTGGTGCTCAAGAGGCCATGGAAAATCTGGGCCTTCCCCATACCATCGTACCCAAACATGCTCCGATGGGAACAAAACTTTGCAGGCATGTGGGGGGGGCCAACCCTCACAGGCTTGCAGAGTTTGGTCACAATCGGAGTATGTTTGGATTGGTAATTAGCGGCCAGTGTGGATTTTTCAAGTCTGTTGGTGCTTAAGAGGCCATGGAAAATTCGGGCCTTCCCCATACCATCGTACCCAAAGATGCTCCAATGGGGAGAACCACACTTTGCAAGCATGTGGGGGGGAGCCCACCCCCACATGCTTGCAGAGTTTGGTCACAATCGGAGCATGTTTGGATTGGTAATTAGCGACCAGTGTGGATTTTTCAAGTCTCTTGGTGCTTATGAGGCCATGGAAAATCCAGGCCTTCCCCATACCATTGTACCCAAACATGCTCCGATGGGAACCAAACTTTGCAAGCATGTGGGAGGGACCCACCTCCACAGGCTTGCAAAGTTTGGTCACAATTGGAGCATGTTTGGAATGGTAATTAGCAGTCAGTGTGGAATTTTCAAGTATCTTGGTGCTTAAGAGGCCATGGAAAATTCGGGCCTTCCCCATATTATCGTACCCAAACATGCTCCGATGGGAACCAAACTTTGCAAGCATGTGGGGGGGACCCACTCCCATAGGCTTGGAAAGTTTGGTCATAATCGCAGCATGCTTGGATTGGTAATTAGCGGCCAGTGCGGGTTTTTCAAGTCTCTTGGTGCTTAAGAGGCCATGGAAAATCCGGGCCTTCCCCATACCATCGTACCCAAACATGCTCCGATTGTGACCAAACTTTGCAAGCGTGTGGGGGGGACCCACCCCCAGAAGCTTGCAGCGTTTGGTCATAATCGGAGCATGTTTGGATTGGTAATTAGCGGCTAGTGTGAATTTTTTAAGTCTCTTGGTGCTTAAGAGGCCATGGAAAATCCCGGCTTTCCCAATACCATCGTACCCAAACATGCTCCGATGGGGACCAAACTTTGTAAACATGTGGGGGGGACCACCCCCACATGCTTGCAAAGTTTGGTCACAATTGGAGCATGTTTGGATTGAAAATTAGCAGCCAGTGTGGATTTTTCAAGTCTCTTGGTGCTTAAGAGGCCATGGAAAGTCCGGGCCTTCCCCATACCATCGTACCCAAACATGCTCCGATGGGGACTAAACTTTGCAAGCATGTGGGAGGGAGCCACCCCCACATGTTTGGAAAGTTTGGTCACAATTGGAGCATGTTTGGATTGGTAATTAGCGGCCAGTGTGGATTCTTCAAGTTTCTTGGTGCTTAAGAGGCCATGGAAAATCCGGGCCATCCCCATACCATCGTACCCGATGGGGACCAAACTTTGCAAGCATGTGGGAGGGACCCACCCCCACATGCTTTTTGCAGAGTTTGGTCACAATCGGAGCATGTTTGGATTGGTAAATAGCGGCCAGTGCGGATTGTTCAAGTCTCTTGGTGCTGAAGAGGCCATGGAAAATCCGGGCCTTCCCCATACCATCGTACCCAAACATGCTCCGATGGGGACTAAACTTTGCAGGCATGTGGGGGGGACCCACATGTTTGCAAAGTGGGGGGGACCCACTTTGTAAGCATGTGGGGGGGACCCACCCCCACATGCTTACAAAGTTTGGTCATGATCAGAGCATGTTTGGATTGGTAATGAGCGGCCAGTGTGGATTTTTCAAGTCTCTTGGTGCTTAAGAGGCCATGGAAAATCCGGGCCATCCCCACACCATCGTACCCAAACATGCTCTGATGGGGATCAAACTTTGCAAGCATGTGGGAGGGGCCAACCCCCACATGCTTGCAAAGTTTGGTCACAATCGGAGCATGTTTGAATTGGTAATTAGCGGCCAGTGTAAATTTTTCAAGTCTCTTGGTGCTTAAGAGGCCATGGAAAATCGAGGCCTTCCCCATAGCATCATACCCAAACATGCTCCGATGGGGACCAAACTTTGCAAGCATGTGGGGGGGACCCACCCCCACATGCTTGTAGAGTTTGGTCACAATCGGAGCATGTTTGGATTGGTAATTAGCGGCCAGTGTGGATTTTTCAAGTCTTTTGGTGCTTAAGAGGCCACCCCCACAAGCTTGCAAAGTTTGGTCACAATCGGAGCATGTTTGGATTGGTGATTAGCGGCCAGTGCGGATTTTTAAAGTCTCTTGGTGCTTAAGAGGCCATGGAAAATCCGGGCCTTCCCCATACCATCGTACCCAAGCATGCTTCGATGGGGACCAATCTTTGCAAGCATGTGGGAGGGGACCCATCCCACATGCTTGTAGAGTTTGGTCACAATCGGAGCATGTTTGGATTGGTAATTAGCAGCTAGTGTTGATTTCTCAAGTCTCTTGGTCCTTAAGAGGCCATGGAAAATCCGGGCCTTCCCCATACCATCATACCCAAAAATGCTCCCATGGGGACCAAACTTTGCAAGCATGTGGGGGGGACCCACATGCTTGCAAGCATGTGGGGACCCACCCCCACATGCTTGCAAAGTTTGGTCACAATTGGAGCATGTTTGGATTGGTAATTAGCGGCAAGTGTGGATTTTTCAAGTCTCTTGGTGCTTAAGAGGCCATTTTCCAAGTCTCTTGGTGCTTAAGAGGCCAGTGTTGATTTCTCAAGTCTCTTGGTCCTTAAGAGGCCATGGAAAATCTGGGCCTTCCCCATACCATCGTACCCAAACATGCTCCGATGGGAACAAAACTTTACAGGCATGTGGGGGGGGCCAACCCTCACAGGCTTGCAGAGTTTGGTCACAATCGGAGTATGTTTGGATTGGTAATTAGCGGCCAGTGTGGATTTTTCAAGTCTCTTGGTGCTTAAGAGGCCATGGAAAATCCGGGCCTTCCCCATACCATCGTACCCAAACATGCTCCAATGGGGAGAACCACACTTTGCAAGCATGTGGGGGGGAGCCCACCCCCACATGCTTGCAGAGTTTGGTCACAATCGGAGCATGTTTGGATTGGTAATTAGCGACCAGTGTGGATTTTTCAAGTCTCTTGGTGCTTATGAGGCCATGGAAAATCCAGGCCTTCCCATTCAATTGTACCCAAACATGCTCCGATGGGAACCAAACTTTGCAAGCATGTGGGAGGGACCCACCCCCACACGCTTGCAAAGTTTGGTAACAATTGGAGCATGTTTGGATTGGTAATTAGCAGCCAATGTGGAATTTTAAAGTATCTTGGTGCTTAAGAGGCCATGGGAAATTCGGGCCTTCCCCATATTATCGTACCCAAACATGCTCCGATGGGAACCAAACTTTGCAAGCAGGTGGGGGGGACCCACTCCCACAGGCTTGGAAAGTTTGGTCATAATCGCAGCATGCTTGGATTGGTAATTAGCGGCTAGTGTGGATTTTTCAAGTCTCTTGGTGCTTGAGGCCATCGAAAATCCGGGCGTTCCCCATACCATCGTACCCAAACATGCTCCGATTGTGACCAAACTTTGATAGCGTGTGGGGGGGACCCACCCCCAGAAGCTTGCAGCGTTTGGTCATAATCGGAGCATGTTTGGATTAGCGGCCAGTGTGAATTTTTTAAGTCTCTTGGTACTTAAGAGGCCATGGAAAGTCTCGGCTTTCCCAATACCATCGTACCCAAACATGCTCCGATGGGGACCAAACTTTGTAAACATGTGGGGGGGACCCACCCCCACATGCTTGCAAAGTTTGGTCACAATTGGAGCATGTTTGGATTGGAAATTAGTGGCCAGTGTGGATTTTTCAAGTCTCTTGGTGCTTAAGAGGCCATGGAAAGTCCGGGCCTTCCCCATACCATCGTACCCAAACATGCTCCGATGGGGACTAAACTTTGCAAGCATGTGGGAGGGAGCCACCCCCACATGTTTGGAAAGTTTGGTCACAATCGGAGCATGTTTGGATTGGTAATTAGCGGCCAGTGTGGATTTTTCAAGTCTCTTGGTGCTTAAGAGGCCATGGAAAATCCGGGCCATCCCCATACCATCGTACTTAAACATGCTCCGATGGGGACCAAACTTTGCAAGCATGTGGGGGGGGACCCACCCCCACATGCTTTTTGTAGAGTTTGGTCACAATCGGAGCATGTTTGGATTGGTAAGTGCAGATTTTTCAAGTCTCTTGGTACTGAAGAGGCCATGGAAAATCCGGGCCTTCCCCATACCATCGTACCCAAACATGCTCCGATGGGGACCAAACTTTGCAAACATGTGGGGGGGACCCACATGTTTGCAAAGTGGGGGGGACCCACTTTGTAAACATGTGGGGGGGACCCACCCTCACATGCTTACAAAGTTTGGTCATGATCAGAGCATGTTTGGATTGGTAATTAGCGGCCAGTGTGGATTTTTCAAGTCTCTTGGTGCTTAAGAGGCCATGGAAAATCCGGGCCATCCCCACACCATCGTACCCAAACATGCTCTGATGGGGATCAAACTTTGCAAGCATGGGGGAGGGGCCAACCCCCACATGCTTGCAAAGTTTGGTCACAATCGGAGCATGTTTGAATTGGTAATTAGTGGCCAGTGTAAATTTTTCAAGTCTCTTGGTGCTTAAGAGGCCATGGAAAATCGAGGCCTTCCCCATAGCATCGTACCCAAACATGCTCCGATGGGGACCAAAGTTTGCAAGCATGTGGGGGGGACCCATCCCCACATGCTTGTAGAGTTTGGTCACAATCGGAGCATGTTTGGATTGGTAATTAGCGGCCAGTGTGGATTTTTCAAGTCTTTTGGTGCTTAAGAGGCCACCCCCAAGAGCTTGCAAAGTTTGGTCACAATCGGAGCATGTTTGGATTGCCAATGCGGATTTTTAAAGTCTCTTGGTGCTTAAGAGGCCATGGAAAATCCGGGCCTTCCCCATACCATCGTACCCAAGCATGCTCCGATGGGGACCAAACTTTGCAAGCATGTGGGAGGGGACCCATCCCACATGCTTGTAGAGTTTGGTCACAATCGGAGCATGTTTGGATTGGTAATTAGCAGCCAGTGTTGATTTCTCAAGTCTCTTGGTCCTTAAGAGGCCATGGAAAATCCGGGCCTTCCCCATACCATCATACCCAAAAATGCTCCGATGGGGACCAAACTTTGCAAGCATGTGGGGACCCACCCCCACATGCTTGCAAAGTTTGGTCACAATCGGAGCATGTTTGGATTGGTAATTAGCGGCCAGTGTGGATTTTTCAAGTCTCTTGGTGCTTAAGAGGCCACTTTTCAAGTGTCTTGGTGCTTAAGAGGCCAGTGTTGATTTCTCAAGTCTCTTGGTCCTTAAGAGGCCGGGGAGAACCACACTTTGCAAGCATGTGGGGGGGAGCCCACCCCCACATGCTTGCAGAGTTTGGTCACAATCGGAGCATGTTTGGATTGGTAATTAGCGACCAGTGTGGATTTTTCAAGTCTCTTGGTGCTTATGAGGCCATGGAAAATCCAGGCCTTCCCCATACCATTGTACCCAAACATGCTCCGATGGGAACCAAACTTTGCAAGCATGTGGGAGGGACCCACCCCCACACGCTTGCAAAGTTTGGTCACAATTGGAGCATGTTTGGATTGGTAATTAGCAGCCAATGTGGAATTTTAAAGTATCTTGGTGCTTAAGAGGCCATGGAAAATTCGGGCCCTCCCCATATTATCGTACCCAAACATGCTCCGATGGGAATCAAACTTTGCAAGCATGTGGGGGGGACCCACTCCCAGAGGCTTGGAAAGTTTGGTCATAATCGCAGCATGCTTGGATTGGTAATTAGCGGCTAGTGTGGATTTTTCAAGTCTCTTGGTGCTTGAGGCCATGGAAAATCCGGGCGTTCCCCATACCATCGTACACAAACATGCTCCGATTGTGACCAAACTTTGCAAGCGTGTGGAGGGGACCCACCCCCAGAAGCTTGCAGCGTTTGGTCATAATCGGAGCATGTTTGGATTAGCGGCCAGTGTGAATTTTATAAGTCTCCTGGTGCTTAAGAGGCCATGGAAAATCTCAGCTTTCCCAATACCATCGTACCCAAACATGCTCCGATGGGGACCAAACTTTGTAAACATGTGGGGGGGACCCACCCCCACATGCTTGCAAAGTTTGGTCACAATTGGAGCATGTTTGGATTGGAAATTAGCTGCCAGTGTGGATTTTTCAAGTCTCTTGGTGCTTAAGAGGCCATGGAAAGTCCGGGCCTTCCCCATACCATCGTACCCAAACATGCTCCGATGGGGACTAAACTTTGCAAGCATGTGGGAGGGGGCCACCCCCACATGTTTGGAAAGTTTGGTCACAATCGGAGCATGTTTGGATTGGTAATTAGCGGCCAGTGTGGATTTTTCAAGTCTCTTGGTGCTTAAGAGGCCATGGAAAATCCGGGCCATCCCCATACCATCGTACCCAAACATGCTCCGATGGGGACCAAACTTTGCAAGCATGTGGGGGGGGACCCACCCCCACATGCTTTTTGTAGAGTTTGGTCACAATCGGAGCATGTTTGGATTGGTAAGTGCGGATTTTTCAAGTCTCTTGGTGCTGAAGAGGCCATGGAAAATCCGGGCCTTCCCCATACCATCGTACCCAAACATGCTCCGATGGGGACCAAACTTTGCAAACATGTGGGGGGGACCTTCATGTTTGCAAAGTGGGGGGGACCCACTTTGTAAGCATGTGGGGGGGGCCCACCCCCACATGCTTACAAAGTTTGGTCATGATCAGAGCATGTTTGGATTGGTAATTAGCGGCCAGTGTGGATTTTTCAAGTCTCTTGGTGCTTAAGAGGCCATGGAAAATCCGGGCCATCCCCATACCATCGTACCCAAACATGCTCCGATGGGGACCAAACTTTGCAAGCATGTGGGGGGGACCCACCCCCACATGGTTACAAAGTTTGGTCACAATCGGAGTATGTTTGGATTGGTAATTAGCGGCCAGTGTGGATTTCTCAAGTCTCTTGGTGCTTAAGAGGCCATGGAAAATCCGGGCCTTCCCTATACCATCGTACCCAAAGATGCTCCAATGGGGAGAACCACACTTTGCAAGCATGTGGGGGGGAGCCCACCCCCACATTCTTGAAGAGTTTGGTCACAATCGGAGCATGTTTGGATTGGTAATTAGCGACCAGTGTGGATTTTTCAAGTCTCTTGGTGCTTATGAGGCCATGGAAAATCCAGGCCTTCCCCATACCATTGTACCCAAACATGCTCCGATGGGAACCAAACTTTGCAAGCATGTGGGAGGGACCCACCTCCACAGGCTTGCAAAGTTTGGTCACAATTGGAGCATGTTTGGAATGGTAATTAGCAGTCAGTGTGGAATTTTCAAGTATCTTGGTGCTTAAGAGGCCATGGAAAATTCGGGCCTTCCCCATATTATCGTACCCAAACATGCTCCGATGGGAACCAAACTTTGCAAGCATGTGGGGGGGACCCACTCCCACAGGCTTGGAAAGTTTGGTCATAATCGCAGCATGCTTGGATTGGTAATTAGCGGCCAGTGAGGATTTTTCAAGTCTCTTGGTGCTTAAGAGGCCATGGAAAATCCGGGCGTTCCCCATACCATCGTACCCAAACATGCTCCGATTGTGACCAAACTTTGCAAGCGTGTGGGGAGGACCCACCCCCACAAGCTTGGAGCATTTGGTCATAATCGGAGCATGTTTGGATTGGTAATTAGCGGCCAGTGTGAATTTTTTAAGTCTCTTGGTGCTTAAGAGGCCATGGAAAATCCTGACTTTCCCAATACCATCGTACCCAAACATGCTCCGATGGGGACCAAACTTTGTAAACATGTGGGGGGGACCCACCCCCACATGCTTGCAAAGTTTGGTCATAATTGGAGCATGTTTGGATTGAAAATTAGCAGCCAGTGTGGATTTTTCAAGTCTCTTGGTGCTTAAGAGGCCATGGAAAGTCCGGGACTTCCCCATACCATCGTACCCAAACATGCTCCGATGGGGACTAAACTTTGCAAGCATGTGGGAGGGAGCCACCCCCACATGTTTGGAAAGTTTGGTCACAATCGGAGCATGTTTGGATTGGTAATTAGCGGCCAGTGTGGATTCTTCAAGTTTCTTGGTGCTTAAGAGGCCATGGAAAATCCGGGCCATCCCCATACCATCGTACCCGATGGGGACCAAACTTTGCAAGCATGTGGGAGGGACCCACCCCCACATGCTTTTTGCAGAGTTTGGTCACAATCGGAGCTTGTTTGGATTGGTAAATAGCGGCCAGTGCGGATTTTTCAAGTCTCTTGGTGCTGAAGAGGCCATGGAAAATCCGGGCCTTCCCCATACCATCGTACCCAAACATGCTCCGATGGGGACTAAACTTTGCAAACATGTGGGGGGGACCCACATGTTTGCAAAGTGGGGGGGACCCACTTTGTAAGCATGTGGGGGGGACCCACCTCCACATGCTTACAAAGTTTGGTCATGATCAGAGCATGTTTGGATTGGTAATGAGCGGCCAGTGTGGATTTTTCAAGTCTCTTGGTGCTTAAGAGGCCATGGAAAATCCGGGCCATCCCCACACCATCGTACCCAAACATGCTCTGATGGGGATCAAACTTTGCAAGCATGTGGGAGGGGCCAACCCCCACATGCTTGCAAAGTTTGGTCACAATCGGAGCATGTTTGAATTGGTAATTAGCGGCCAGTGTAAATTTTTCAAGTCTCTTGGTGCTTAAGAGGCCATGGAAAATCGAGGCCTTCCCCATAGCATCATACCCAAACATGCTCCGATGGGGACCAAACTTTGCAAGCATGTGGGGGGGACCCATCCCCACAAGCTTGCAAAGTTTGGTCACAATCGGAGCATGTTTGAATTGGTAATTAGCGGCCAGTGTAAATTTTTCAAGTCTCTTGGTGCTTAAGAGGCCATGGGAAATCGAGGCCTTCCCCATAGCATCGTACCCAAACATGCTCCGATGGGGAGCAAACTTTGCAAGCATGTGGGGGGGACCCATCCCCACAAGCTTGCAAAGTTTGGTCACAATCGGAGCATGTTTCGATTGGTGATTCGCGGCCGGTGCGGATTTTTCAAGTCTCTTGGTGCTTAAGAGGCCACGGAAAATCCGGGCCTTCCCCACACCATCGTACGCAAACATGCTCCGATGGGGACCAAACTTTGCAAGCATGTGGGGGGGGGACCCACCCCCACATGCTTGTAGAGTTTGATCATAATCGGAGCAGGTTTGGATTGGTAATTAGTGGCCAATGCACACACCATCGTACCCAAACATGCTCTGATGGGGATCAAACTTTGCAAGCATGTCGGAGGGGCCAACCCCCACATGCTTGCAAAGATTGGTCACAATCGAAGCATGTTTGGATTGGTAATTAGCGGCCAGTGCAGATTTTTCAAGTCTCTTGGTGCTTAAGAGGCCATGGAAAATCGAGGCCTTCCCTATACCATCGTACCCACACATACTCCGATGGGGACCAAACTTTGCAAGCATGTGGGGGGGACCCACCCCCACATGCTTGTAGAGTTTGGTCACAATCGGAGCATGTTTGGATTGGTAATTAGCGGCCAGTGTGGATTTTTCAAGTCTTTTGGTGCTTAAGAGGCCACCCCCACAAGCTTGCAAAGTTTGGTCACAATCGGAGCATGTTTGGATTGGTGATTAGCGGCCAGTGCGGATTTTTAAAGTCTCTTGGTGCTTAAGAGGCCATGGAAAATCCGGGCCTTCCCCATACCATCGTACCCAAGCATGCTTCGATGGGGACCAATCTTTGCAAGCATGTGGGAGGGGCCCCATCCCACATGCTTGTAGAGTTTGGTCACAATCGGAGCATGTTTGGATTGGTAATTAGCAGCTAGTGTTGATTTCTCAAGTCTCTTGGTCCTTAAGAGGCCATGGAAAATCCGGGCCTTCCCCATACCATCATACCCAAAAATGCTCCCATGGGGACCAAACTTTGCAAGCATGTGGGGGGGACCCACATGCTTGCAAGCATGTGGGGACCCACCCCCACATGCTTGCAAAGTTTGGTCACAATTGGAGCATGTTTGGATTGGTAATTAGCGGCAAGTGTGGATTTTTCAAGTCTCTTGGTGCTTAAGAGGCCATTTTCCAAGTCTCTTGGTGCTTAAGAGGCCAGTGTTGATTTCTCAAGTCTCTTGGTCCTTAAGAGGCCATGGAAAATCTGGGCCTTCCCCATACCATCGTACCCAAACATGCTCCGATGGGAACAAAACTTTACAGGCATGTGGGGGGGGCCAACCCTCACAGGCTTGCAGAGTTTGGTCACAATCGGAGTATGTTTGGATTGGTAATTAGCGGCCAGTGTGGATTTTTCAAGTCTCTTGGTGCTTAAGAGGCCATGGAAAATCCGGGCCTTCCCCATACCATCGTACCCAAACATGCTCCAATGGGGAGAACCACACTTTGCAAGCATGTGGGGGGGAGCCCACCCCCACATGCTTGCAGAGTTTGGTCACAATCGGAGCATGTTTGGATTGGTAATTAGCGACCAGTGTGGATTTTTCAAGTCTCTTGGTGCTTATGAGGCCATGGAAAATCCAGGCCTTCCCCATACCATTGTACCCAAACATGCTCCGATGGGAACCAAACTTTGCAAGCATGTGGAAGGGACCCACCCCCACACGCTTGCAAAGTTTGGTCACAATTGGAGCATGTTTGGATTGGTAATTAGCAGCCAATGTGGAATTTTAAAGTATCTTGGTGCTTAAGAGGCCATGGGAAATTCGGGCCTTCCCCATATTATCGTACCCAAACATGCTCCGATGGGAACCAAACTTCGCAAGCATGTGGGGGGGACCCACTCCCACAGGCTTGGAAAGTTTGGTCATAATCGCAGCATGCTTGGATTGGTAATTAGCGGCTAGTGTGGATTTTTCAAGTCTCTTGGTGCTTGAGGCCATGGAAAATCCGGGCGTTCCCCATACCATCGTACCCAAACATGCTCCGATTATGACCAAACTTTGCAAGCGTGTGGGGGGGACCCACCCCCAGAAGCTTGCAGCGTTTGGTCATAATCGGAGCATCTTTGGATTAGCGGCCAGTGTGAATTTTTTAAGTCTCTTGGTACTTAAGAGGCCATGGAAAATCTCGGCTTTCCCAATACCATCGTACCCAAACATGCTCCGATGGGGACCAAACTTTGTAAACATGTGGGGGGGACCCACCCCCACATGCTTGCAAAGTTTGGTCACAATTGGAGAATGTTTGGATTGGAAATTAGTGGCCAGTGTGGATTTTTCAAGTCTCTTGGTGCTTAAGAGGCCATGGAAAGTCCGGGCCTTCCCCATACCATCGTACCCAAACATGCTCCGATGGGGACTAAACTTTGCAAGCATGTGGGAGGGGGCCACCCCCACATGTTTGGAAAGTTTGGTCACAATCGGAGCATGTTTGGATTGGTAATTAGCGGCCAGTGTGGATTTTTCAAGTCTCTTGGTGCTTAAGAGGCCTTGGAAAATCCGGGCCATCCCCATACCATCGTACCCAAACATGCTCCGATGGGGACCAAACTTTGCAAGCATGTGGGGGGGGACCCACCCCCACATGCTTTTTGTAGAGTTTGGTCACAATCGGAGCATGTTTGGATTGGTAAGTGCGGATTTTTCAAGTCTCTTGGTACTGAAGAGGCCATGGAAAATCCGGGCCTTCCCCATACCATCGTACCCAAACATGCTCCGATGGGGACCAAACTTTGCAAACATGTGGGGGGGACCCACATGTTTGCAAAGTGGGGGGGACCCACTTTGTAAGCATGTGGGGGGGACCCACCCCCACATGCTTACAAAGTTTGGTCATGATCAGAGCATGTTTGGATTGGTAATTAGTGGCCAGTGTGGATTTTTCAAGTCTCTTGGTGCTTAAGATGGAAAATCTGGGCCATCAACACACCATCGTACCCAAACATGCTCTGATGGGGATCAAACTTTGCAAGTATGTGGGAGGGGCCAACCCCCACATGCTTGCAAAGATTGGTCACAATCAGAGCATGTTTGGATTGGTAATTAGCGGCCAGTGCAGATTTTTCAAGTCTCTTGGTGCTTAAGAGGCCATGGAAAATCGAGGCCTTCCCTATACCATCGTACCCAAACATGCTCCAATGGGGACCAAACTTTGCAAGCATGTGGGGGGGGACCCACCCCCACATGCTTGTAGAGTTTGGTCACAATCGGAGCATGTTTGGATTGGTAATTAGCGGCGAGTGTGGATTTTTCAAGTCTTTTGGTGCTTAAGAGGCCACCCCCACAAGCTTGCAAAGTTTGGTCACAATCGGAGCATGTTTGGATTGGTGATTAGCGGCCAGTGCGGATTTTTAAAGTCTCTTGGTGCTTAAGAGGCCATGGAAAATCCGGGCCTTCCCTATACCATCGTACCCAAAGATGCTCCAATGGGGAGAACCACACTTTGCAAGCATGTGGGGGGGAGCCCACCCCCACATTCTTGAAGAGTTTGGTCACAATCGGAGCATGTTTGGATTGGTAATTAGCGACCAGTGTGGATTTTTCAAGTCTCTTGGTGCCTATGAGGCCATGGAAAATCCAGGCCTTCCCCATACCATTGTACCCAAACATGCTCCGATGGGAACCAAACTTTGCAAGCATGTGGGAGGGACCCACCTCCACAGGCTTGCAAAGTTTGGTCACAATTGGAGCATGTTTGGAATGGTAATTAGCAGTCAGTGTGGAATTTTCAAGTATCTTGGTGCTTAAGAGGCCATGGAAAATTCGGGCCTTCCCCATATTATCGTACCCAAACATGCTCCGATGGGAACCAAACTTTGCAAGCATGTGGGGGGGACCCACTCCCACAGGCTTGGAAAGTTTGGTCATAATCGCAGCATGCTTGGATTGGTAATTAGCGGCCAGTGAGGATTTTTCAAGTCTCTTGGTGCTTAAGAGGCCATGGAAAATCCGGGCGTTCCCCATACCATCGTACCCAAACATGCTCCGATTGTGACCAAACTTTGCAAGCGTGTGGGGAGGACCCACCCCCACAAGCTTGGAGCATTTGGTCATAATCGGAGCATGTTTGGATTGGTAATTAGCGGCCAGTGTGAATTTTTTAAGTCTCTTGGTGCTTAAGAGGCCATGGAAAATCCTGACTTTCCCAATACCATCGTACCCAAACATGCTCCGATGGGGACCAAACTTTGTAAACATGTGGGGGGGACCCACCCCCACATGCTTGCAAAGTTTGGTCACAATTGGAGCATGTTTGGATTGAAAATTAGCAGCCAGTGTGGATTTTTCAAGTCTCTTGGTGCTTAAGAGGCCATGGAAAGTCCGGGACTTCCCCATACCATCGTACCCAAACATGCTCCGATGGGGACTAAACTTTGCAAGCATGTGGGAGGGAGCCACCCCCACATGTTTGGAAAGTTTGGTCACAATCGGAGCATGTTTGGATTGGTAATTAGCGGCCAGTGTGGATTCTTCAAGTTTCTTGGTGCTTAAGAGGCCATGGAAAATCCGGGCCATCCCCATACCATCGTACCCGATGGGGACCAAACTTTGCAAGCATGTGGGAGGGACCCACCCCCACATGCTTTTTGCAGAGTTTGGTCACAATCGGAGCATGTTTGGATTGGTAAATAGCGGCCAGTGCGGATTTTTCAAGTCTCTTGGTGCTGAAGAGGCCATGGAAAATCCGGGCCTTCCCCATACCATCGTACCCAAACATGCTCCGATGGGGACTAAACTTTGCAAACATGTGGGGGGGACCCACATGTTTGCAAAGTGGGGGGGACCCACTTTGTAAGCATGTGGGGGGGACCCACCTCCACATGCTTACAAAGTTTGGTCATGATCAGAGCATGTTTGGATTGGTAATGAGCGGCCAGTGTGGATTTTTCAAGTCTCTTGGTGCTTAAGAGGCCATGGAAAATCCGGGCCATCCCCACACCATCGTACCCAAACATGCTCTGATGGGGATCAAACTTTGCAAGCATGTGGGAGGGGCCAACCCCCACATGCTTGCAAAGTTTGGTCACAATCGGAGCATGTTTGAATTGGTAATTAGCGGCCAGTGTAAATTTTTCAAGTCTCTTGGTGCTTAAGAGGCCATGGAAAATCGAGGCCTTCCCCATAGAATCATACCCAAACATGCTCCGATGGGGACCAAACTTTGCAAGCATGTGGGGGGGACCCATCCCCACAAGCTTGCAAAGTTTGGTCACAATCGGAGCATGTTTGAATTGGTAATTAGCGGCCAGTGTAAATTTTTCAAGTCTCTTGGTGCTTAAGAGGCCATGGGAAATCGAGGCCTTCCCCATAGCATCGTACCCAAACATGCTCCGATGGGGAGCAAACTTTGCAAGCATGTGGGGGGGACCCATCCCCACAAGCTTGCAAAGTTTGGTCACAATCGGAGCATGTTTTGATTGGTGATTCGCGGCCGGTGCGGATTTTTCAAGTCTCTTGGTGCTTAAGAGGCCACGGAAAATCCGGGCCTTCCCCACACCATCGTACGCAAACATGCTCCGATGGGGACCAAACTTTGCAAGCATGTGGGGGGGGGACCCACCCCCACATGCTTGTAGAGTTTGATCATAATCGGAGCAGGTTTGGATTGGTAATTAGTGGCCAATGCACACACCATCGTACCCAAACATGCTCTGATGGGGATCAAACTTTGCAAGCATGTCGGAGGGGCCAACCCCCACATGCTTGCAAAGATTGGTCACAATCGAAGCATGTTTGGATTGGTAATTAGCGGCCAGTGCAGATTTTTCAAGTCTCTTGGTGCTTAAGAGGCCATGGAAAATCGAGGCCTTCCCTATACCATCGTACCCACACATACTCCGATGGGGACCAAACTTTGCAAGCATGTGGGGGGGACCCACCCCCACATGCTTGTAGAGTTTGGTCACAATCGGAGCATGTTTGGATTGGTAATTAGCGGCCAGTGTGGATTTTTCAAGTCTTTTGGTGCTTAAGAGGCCACCCCCACAAGCTTGCAAAGTTTGGTCACAATCGGAGCATGTTTGGATTGGTGATTAGCGGCCAGTGCGGATTTTTAAAGTCTCTTGGTGCTTAAGAGGCCATGGAAAATCCGGGCCTTCCCCATACCATCGTACCCAAGCATGCTTCGATGGGGACCAATCTTTGCAAGCATGTGGGAGGGGCCCCATCCCACATGCTTGTAGAGTTTGGTCACAATCGGAGCATGTTTGGATTGGTAATTAGCAGCTAGTGTTGATTTCTCAAGTCTCTTGGTCCTTAAGAGGCCATGGAAAATCCGGGCCTTCCCCATACCATCATACCCAAAAATGCTCCCATGGGGACCAAACTTTGCAAGCATGTGGGGGGGGACCCACATGCTTGCAAGCATGTGGGGACCCACCCCCACATGCTTGCAAAGTTTGGTCACAATTGGAGCATGTTTGGATTGGTAATTAGCGGCAAGTGTGGATTTTTCAAGTCTCTTGGTGCTTAAGAGGCCATTTTCCAAGTCTCTTGGTGCTTAAGAGGCCAGTGTTGATTTCTCAAGTCTCTTGGTCCTTAAGAGGCCATGGAAAATCTGGGCCTTCCCCATACCATCGTACCCAAACATGCTCCGATGGGAACAAAACTTTACAGGCATGTGGGGGGGGCCAACCCTCACAGGCTTGCAGAGTTTGGTCACAATCGGAGTATGTTTGGATTGGTAATTAGCGGCCAGTGTGGATTTTTCAAGTCTCTTGGTGCTTAAGAGGCCATGGAAAATCCGGGCCTTCCCCATACCATCGTACCCAAACATGCTCCAATGGGGAGAACCACACTTTGCAAGCATGTGGGGGGGAGCCCACCCCCACATGCTTGCAGAGTTTGGTCACAATCGGAGCATGTTTGGATTGGTAATTAGCGACCAGTGTGGATTTTTCAAGTCTCTTGGTGCTTATGAGGCCATGGAAAATCCAGGCCTTCCCCATACCATTGTACCCAAACATGCTCCGATGGGAACCAAACTTTGCAAGCATGTGGAAGGGACCCACCCCCACACGCTTGCAAAGTTTGGTCACAATTGGAGCATGTTTGGATTGGTAATTAGCAGCCAATGTGGAATTTTAAAGTATCTTGGTGCTTAAGAGGCCATGGGAAATTCGGGCCTTCCCCATATTATCGTACCCAAACATGCTCCGATGGGAACCAAACTTCGCAAGCATGCGGGGGGGACCCACTCCCACAGGCTTGGAAAGTTTGGTCATAATCGCAGCATGCTTGGATTGGTAATTAGCGGCTAGTGTGGATTTTTCAAGTCTCTTGGTGCTTGAGGCCATGGAAAATCCGGGCGTTCCCCATACCATCGTACCCAAACATGCTCCGATTATGACCAAACTTTGCAAGCGTGTGGGGGGGACCCACCCCCAGAAGCTTGCAGCGTTTGGTCATAATCGGAGCATGTTTGGATTAGCGGCCAGTGTGAATTTTTTAAGTCTCTTGGTACTTAAGAGGCCATGGAAAATCTCGGCTTTCCCAATACCATCGTACCCAAACATGCTCCGATGGGGACCAAACTTTGTAAACATGTGGGGGGGACCCACCCCCACATGCTTGCAAAGTTTGGTCACAATTGGAGAATGTTTGGATTGGAAATTAGTGGCCAGTGTGGATTTTTCAAGTCTCTTGGTGCTTAAGAGGCCATGGAAAGTCCGGGCCTTCCCCATACCATCGTACCCAAACATGCTCCGATGGGGACTAAACTTTGCAAGCATGTGGGAGGGGGCCACTCCCACATGTTTGGAAAGTTTGGTCACAATCGGAGCATGTTTGGATTGGTAATTAGCGGCCAGTGTGGATTTTTCAAGTCTCTTGGTGCTTAAGAGGCCTTGGAAAATCCGGGCCATCCCCATACCATCGTACCCAAACATGCTCCGATGGGGACCAAACTTTGCAAGCATGTGGGGGGGGACCCACCCCCACATGCTTTTTGTAGAGTTTGGTCACAATCGGAGCATGTTTGGATTGGTAAGTGCGGATTTTTCAAGTCTCTTGGTACTGAAGAGGCCATGGAAAATCCGGGCCTTCCCCATACCATCGTACCCAAACATGCTCCGATGGGGACCAAACTTTGCAAACATGTGGGGGGGACCCACATGTTTGCAAAGTGGGGGGGACCCACTTTGTAAGCATGTGGGGGGGACCCACCCCCACATGCTTACAAAGTTTGGTCATGATCAGAGCATGTTTGGATTGGTAATTAGTGGCCAGTGTGGATTTTTCAAGTCTCTTGGTGCTTAAGAGGCCATGGAAAATCCGGGCCATCCCCACACCATCGTACCCAAACATGCTCTGATGGGGATCAAACTTTGCAAGCATGTGGGAGGGGCCAACCCCCACATGCTTGCAAAGTTTGGTCACAATCGGAGCATGTTTGAATTGGTAATTAGTGGCCAGTGTAAATTTTTCAAGTCTCTTGGTGCTTAAGAGGCCATGGAAAATCGAGGCCTTCCCCATAGCATCATACCCAAACATGCTCCGATGGGGACCAAAGTTTGCAAGCATGTGGGGGGGACCCATCCCCACAAGCTTGCAAAGTTTGGTCACAATCGGAGCATGTTTTGATTGGTCATTAGCGGCCAGTGCGGATTTTTCAAGTCTCTTGGTGCTTAAGAGGCCATGGAAAATCCGGGCCTTCCCCATACCATCGTACCCAAACATGCTCCGATGGGGACCAAACTTTGCAAGGATGTGGGGGGGACCCACCCCCACATGCTTACAAAGTTTGGTCATGATCGGAGCATTTTCGCATTGGTAATTAGCGGCCAGTGTGGATTTTTCAAGTCTCTTGGTGCTTAAGATGGAAAATCTGGGCCATCAACACACCATCGTACCCAAACATGCTCTGATGGGGATCAAACTTTGCACGTATGTGGGAGGGGCCAACCCCCACATGCTTGCAAAGATTGGTCACAATCAGAGCATGTTTGGATTGGTAATTAGCGGCCAGTGCAGATTTTTCAAGTCTCTTGGTGCTTAAGAGGCCATGGAAAATCGAGGCCTTCCCTATACCATCGTATCCAAACATGCTCCGATGGGGACCAAACTTTGCAAGCATGTGGGGGGAGACCCACCCCCACATGCTTGTAGAGTTTGGTCACAATCGGAGCATGTTTGGATTGGTAATTAGCGGCCAGTGTGGATTTTTCAAGTCTTTTGGTGCTTAAGAGGCCACCCCCACAAGCTTGCAAAGTTTGGTCACAATCGGAGCATGTTTGGATTGCCAATGCGGATTTTTAAAGTCTCTTGGTGCTTAAGAGGCCATGGAAAATCCGGGCCTTCCCCATACCATCGTACCCAAGCATGCTCCGATGGGGACCAAACTTTGCAAGCATGTGGGAGGGGACCCATCCCACATGCTTGTAGAGTTTGGTCACAATCGGAGCATGTTTGGATTGGTAATTAGCAGCCAGTGTTGATTTCTCAAGTCTCTTGGTCCTTAAGAGGCCATGGAAAATCCGGGCCTTCCCCATACCATCATACCCAAAAATGCTCCGATGGGGACCAAAACTTTGCAAGCATGTGGGGACCCACCCCCACATGCTTGCAAAGTTTGGTCACAATCGGAGCATGTTTGGATTGGTAATTAGCGGCCAGTGTGGATTTTTCAAGTCTCTTGGTGCTTAAGAGGCCACTTTTCAAGTCTCTTGGTGCTTAAGAGGCCAGTGTTGATTTCTCAAGTCTCTTGGTCCTTAAGAGGCCGGGGAGAACCACACTTTGCAAGCATGTGGGGGGGAGCATGTTTGGATTGGTAATTAGCGACCAGTGTGGATTTTTCAAGTCTCTTGGTGCTTATGAGGCCATGGAAAATCCAGGCCTTCCCCATACCATTGTACCCAAACATGCTCCGATGGGAACCAAACTTTGCAAGCATGTGGGAGGGACCCACCCCCACACGCTTGCAAAGTTTGGTCACAATTGGAGCATGTTTGGATTGGTAATTAGCAGCCAATGTGGAATTTTAAAGTATCTTGGTGCTTAAGAGGCCATGGGAAATTCGGGCCCTCCCCATATTATCGTACCCAAACATGCTCCGATGGGAACCAAACTTTGCAAGCATGTGGGGGGGACCCACTCCCACAGGCTTAGAAAGTTTGGTCATAATCGCAGCATGCTTGGATTGTTAATTAGCGGCTAGTGTGGATTTCTCAATTCTCTTGGTGCTTGAGGCCATGGAAAATCCGGGCGTTCCCCATACCATCGTACCCAAACATGCTCCGATTGTGACCAAACTTTGCAAGCGTGTGGGGGGGACCCACCCCCAGAAGCTTGCAGCGTTTGGTCATAATCGGAGCATGTTTGGATTAGCGGCCAGTGTGAATTTTTTAAGTCTCCTGGTGCTTAAGAGGCCATGGAAAATCTCGGCTTTCCCAATACCATCGTACCCAAACATGCTCCGATGGGGACCAAACTTTGTAAACATGTGGGGGGGACCCACCCCCACATGCTTGCAAAGTTTGGTCACAATTGGAGCATGTTTGGATTGGAAATTAGCGGCCAGTGTGGATTTTTCAAGTCTCTTGGTGCTTAAGAGACCATGGAAAGTCCGCGCCTTCCCCATACCATCGTACCCAAACCGATGGGGACTAAACTTTTCAAGCATGTGGGAGGGGGCCACCCCCACATGTTTGGAAAGTTTGGTCACAATCGGAGCATGTTTGGATTGGTAATTAGCGGCCAGTGTGGATTTTTCAAGTCTCTTGGTGCTTAAGAGGCCATGGAAAATCCGGGCCATCCCCATACCATCGTACCCAAACATGCTCCGATGGGGACCAAACTTTGCAAGCATGTGGGGGGGGGACCCACCCCCAGATGCTTTTTGTAGAGTTTGGTCATAATCGGAGCATGTTTGGATTGGTAAGTGCGGATTTTTCAAGTCTCTTGGTGCTGAAGAGGGCATGGAAAATCCGGGCCTTCCCATACCATCGTACCCAAACATGCTCCGATGGGGACCAAACTTTGCAAACATGTGGGGGGGACCCACATGTTTGCAAAGTGGGGGGGACCCACTTTGTAAGCATGTGGGGGGGACCCACCCCCACATGCTTACAAAGTTTGGTCATGATCAGAGCATGTTTGGATTGGTAATTAGCGGCCAGTGTGGATTTTTCAAGTCTCTTGGTGCTTAAGAGGCCATGGAAAATCCGGGCCATCCCCACACCATCGTACCCAAACATGCTCTGATGGGGATCAAACTTTGCAAGCATGTGCGAGGGGCCAACCCCCACATGCTTGCAAAGTTTGGTCACAATCGGAATGTTTGAATTGGTAATTAGCGGCCAGTGTAAATTTTTCAAGTCTCTTGGTGCTTAAGAGGCCATGGAAAATCGAGGCCTTCCCCATAGCATCGTACCCAAACATGCTCCGATGGGGACCAAAGTTTGCAAGCATGTGGGGGGGACCCATCCCCACAAGCTTGCAAAGTTTGGTCACAATCGGAGCATGTTTTGATTGGTCATTAGCGGCCAGTGCGGATTTTTCAAGTCTCTTGGTGCTTGAGAGGCCATGGAAAATCCGGGCCTTCCCCATACCATCGTACCCAAACATGCTCCGATGGGGACCAAACTTTGCAAGGATGTGGGGGGGACCCACCCCCACATGCTTACAAAGTTTGGTCATGATCGGAGCATTTTTGCATTGGTAATTAGCGGCCAGTGTGGATTTTTCAAGTCTCTTGGTGCTTAAGATGGAAAATCCGGGCCATCAACACACCATCGTACCCAAACATGCTCTGATGGGGATCAAACTTTGCAAGCATGTGGGAGGGACCAACCCCCACATGCTTGCAAAGATTGGTCACAATCGGAGCATGTTTGGATTGGTAATTAGCGGCCAGTGCAGATTTTTCAAGTCTCGTGGTGCTTAAGAGGCCATGGAAAATCGAGGCCTTCCCTATACCATCGTATCCAAACATGCTCCGATGGGGACCAAACTTTGCAAGCATGTGGGGGGAGACCCACCCCCACATGCTTGTAGAGTTTGGTCACAATCGGAGCATGTTTGGATTGGTAATTAGCGGCCAGTGTGGATTTTTCAAGTCTTTTGGTGCTTAAGAGGCCACCCCCACAAGCTTGCAAAGTTTGGTCACAATCGGAGCATGTTTGGATTGCCAATGCGGATTTTTAAAGTCTCTTGGTGCTTAAGAGGCCATGGAAAATCCGGGCCTTCCCCATACCATCGTACCCAAGCATGCTCCGATGGGGACCAAACTTTGCAAGCATGTGGGAGGGGACCCATCCCACATGCTTGTAGAGTTTGGTCACAATCGGAGCATGTTTGGATTGGTAATTAGCAGCCAGTGTTGATTTCTCAACTCTCTTGGTCCTTAAGAGGCCATGGAAAATCCGGGCCTTCCCCATACCATCATACCCAAAAATGCTCCGATGGGGACCAAACTTTGCAAGCATGTGGGGACCCACCCCCACATGCTTGCAAAGTTTGGTCACAATCGGAGCATGTTTGGATTGGTAATTAGCGGCCAGTGTGGATTTTTCAAGTCTCTTGGTGCTTAAGAGGCCACTTTTCAAGACTCTTGGTGCTTAAGAGGCCAGTGTTGATTTCTCAAGTCTCTTGGTCCTTAAGAGGCCATGGAAAATCTGGGCCTTCCCCATACCATCGTACCCAAACATGCTCCGATGGGAACAAAACTTTGCAGGCATGTGGGGGGGGCCAACCCTCATAGGCTTGCAGAGTTTGGTCACAATCGGAGTATGTTTGGATTGGTAATTAGCGGCCAGTGTGGATTTTTCAAGTCTCTTGGTGCTTAAGAGGCCATGGAGAATCCGGGCCTTCCCCATACCATCGTACCCAAACATGCTCCAATGGGGAGAACCACACTTTGCAAGCATGTGGGGGGGAGCCCACCCCCACATGCTTGCAGAGTTTGGTCACAATCAGAGCATGTTTGGATTGGTAATTAGTGACCAGTGTGGATTTTTCAAGTCTCTTGGTGCTTATGAGGCCATGGAAAATCTAGGCCTTCCCCATACCATTGTACCCAAACATGCTCCGATGGGAACCAAACTTTGCAAGCATGTGGGAGGGACCTACCCCCACAGGCTTGCAAAGTTTGGTCACAATTGGAGCATGTTTGGATTGGTAATTAGCAGCCATTGTGGAATTTTCAAGTATCTTGGTCCTTAAGAGGCCATGGAAAATTCGGGCCTTCCCCATATTATCGTACCCAAACATGCTCCGATGGGAACCAAACTTTGCAAGCATGTGGGGGGGACCCACTCCCACAGGCTTGGAAAGTTTGGTCATAATCGCAGCATGCTTGGATTGGTAATTAGCGGCCAGTGCGGATTTTTCAAGTCTCTTGGTGCTTAAGAGGCCATGGAAAATCCGGGCCTTCCCCATACCATCGTACCCAAACATGCTCCGATGGGGACCAAACTTTGCAAGCATGTGGGGGGGACCCACCCCCACATGCTTACAAAGTTTGGTCATGATCGGAGCATTTTTGCATTGGTAATTAGCGGCCAGTGTGGATTTTTCAAGTCTCTTGGTGCTTAAGATGGAAAATCCGGGCCATCCACACACCATCGTACCCAAACATGCTCTGATGGGGATCAAACTTTGCAAGCATGTGGTAGGGGCCAACCCCCACATGCTTGCAAAGATTGGTCACAATCGGAGCATGTTTGGATTGGTAATTAGCGGCCAGTGCAGATTTTTCAAGTCTCTTGGTGCTTAAGAGGCCATGGAAAATCGAGGCCTTCCCTATACCATCGTACCCAAACATGCTACAATGGGGACCAAACTTTGCAAGAATGTGGGGGGGGAACCCACCCCCACATGCTTGTAGAGTTTGGTCACAATCGGAGCATGTTTGGATTGGTAATTAGCGGCCAGTGTGGATTTTTCAAGTCTTTTGGTGCTTAAGAGGCCACCCCCACAAGCTTGCAAAGTTTGGTCACAATCGGAGCATGTTTGGATTGGTGATTAGTGGCCAGTGTGGATTTTTAAAGTCTCTTGGTGCTTAAGAGGCCATGGAAAATCCGGGCCTTCCCCGTACCATCGTACCCAAGCATGCTCCTATGGGGACCAAACTTTGCAAGCATGTGGGAGGGGACCCATCCCATATGCTTGTAGAGTTTGGTCACAATCGGAGCACGTTTGGATTGGTAATTAGCAGCCAGTGTTGATTTCTCAACTCTCTTGGTCCTTAAGAGGCCATGGAAAATCTGGGCCTTCCCCATACCATCGTACCCAAACATGCTCCGATGGGAACAAAACTTTACAGGCATGTGGGGGGGGCCAACCCTCACAGGCTTGCAGAGTTTGGTCACAATCGGAGTATGTTTGGATTGGTAATTAGCGGCCAGTGTGGATTTTTCAAGTCTCTTGGTGCTTAAGAGGCCATGGAAAATCCGGGCCTTCCCCATACCATCGTACCCAAACATGCTCCAATGGGGAGAACCACACTTTGCAAGCATGTGGGGGGGAGCCCACCCCCACATGCTTGCAGAGTTTGGTCACAATCGGAGCATGTTTGGATTGGTAATTAGCGACCAGTGTGGATTTTTCAAGTCTCTTGGTGCTTATGAGGCCATGGAAAATCCAGGCCTTCCCCATACCATTGTACCCAAACATGCTCCGATGGGAACCAAACTTTGCAAGCATGTGGAAGGGACCCACCCCCACACGCTTGCAAAGTTTGGTCACAATTGGAGCATGTTTGGATTGGTAATTAGCAGCCAATGTGGAATTTTAAAGTATCTTGGTGCTTAAGAGGCCATGGGAAATTCGGGCCTTCCCCATATTATCGTACCCAAACATGCTCCGATGGGAACCAAACTTCGCAAGCATGTGGGGGGGACCCACTCCCACAGGCTTGGAAAGTTTGGTCATAATCGCAGCATGCTTGGATTGGTAATTAGCGGCTAGTGTGGATTTTTCAAGTCTCTTGGTGCTTGAGGCCATGGAAAATCCGGGCGTTCCCCATACCATCGTACCCAAACATGCTCCGATTATGACCAAACTTTGCAAGCGTGTGGGGGGGACCCACCCCCAGAAGCTTGCAGCGTTTGGTCATAATCGGAGCATCTTTGGATTAGCGGCCAGTGTGAATTTTTTAAGTCTCTTGGTACTTAAGAGGCCATGGAAAATCTCGGCTTTCCCAATACCATCGTACCCAAACATGCTCCGATGGGGACCAAACTTTGTAAACATGTGGGGGGGACCCACCCCCACATGCTTGCAAAGTTTGGTCACAATTGGAGAATGTTTGGATTGGAAATTAGTGGCCAGTGTGGATTTTTCAAGTCTCTTGGTGCTTAAGAGGCCATGGAAAGTCCGGGCCTTCCCCATACCATCGTACCCAAACATGCTCCGATGGGGACTAAACTTTGCAAGCATGTGGGAGGGGGCCACCCCCACATGTTTGGAAAGTTTGGTCACAATCGGAGCATGTTTGGATTGGTAATTAGCGGCCAGTGTGGATTTTTCAAGTCTCTTGGTGCTTAAGAGGCCTTGGAAAATCCGGGCCATCCCCATACCATCGTACCCAAACATGCTCCGATGGGGACCAAACTTTGCAAGCATGTGGGGGGGGACCCACCCCCACATGCTTTTTGTAGAGTTTGGTCACAATCGGAGCATGTTTGGATTGGTAAGTGCGGATTTTTCAAGTCTCTTGGTACTGAAGAGGCCATGGAAAATCCGGGCCTTCCCCATACCATCGTACCCAAACATGCTCCGATGGGGACCAAACTTTGCAAACATGTGGGGGGGACCCACATGTTTGCAAAGTGGGGGGGACCCACTTTGTAAGCATGTGGGGGGGACCCACCCCCACATGCTTACAAAGTTTGGTCATGATCAGAGCATGTTTGGATTGGTAATTAGTGGCCAGTGTGGATTTTTCAAGTCTCTTGGTGCTTAAGATGGAAAATCTGGGCCATCAACACACCATCGTACCCAAACATGCTCTGATGGGGATCAAACTTTGCAAGTATGTGGGAGGGGCCAACCCCCACATGCTTGCAAAGATTGGTCACAATCAGAGCATGTTTGGATTGGTAATTAGCGGCCAGTGCAGATTTTTCAAGTCTCTTGGTGCTTAAGAGGCCATGGAAAATCGAGGCCTTCCCTATACCATCGTACCCAAACATGCTCCAATGGGGACCAAACTTTGCAAGCATGTGGGGGGGGACCCACCCCCACATGCTTGTAGAGTTTGGTCACAATCGGAGCATGTTTGGATTGGTAATTAGCGGCGAGTGTGGATTTTTCAAGTCTTTTGGTGCTTAAGAGGCCACCCCCACAAGCTTGCAAAGTTTGGTCACAATCGGAGCATGTTTGGATTGGTGATTAGCGGCCAGTGCGGATTTTTAAAGTCTCTTGGTGCTTAAGAGGCCATGGAAAATCCGGGCCTTCCCTATACCATCGTACCCAAAGATGCTCCAATGGGGAGAACCACACTTTGCAAGCATGTGGGGGGGAGCCCACCCCCACATTCTTGAAGAGTTTGGTCACAATCGGAGCATGTTTGGATTGGTAATTAGCGACCAGTGTGGATTTTTCAAGTCTCTTGGTGCCTATGAGGCCATGGAAAATCCAGGCCTTCCCCATACCATTGTACCCAAACATGCTCCGATGGGAACCAAACTTTGCAAGCATGTGGGAGGGACCCACCTCCACAGGCTTGCAAAGTTTGGTCACAATTGGAGCATGTTTGGAATGGTAATTAGCAGTCAGTGTGGAATTTTCAAGTATCTTGGTGCTTAAGAGGCCATGGAAAATTCGGGCCTTCCCCATATTATCGTACCCAAACATGCTCCGATGGGAACCAAACTTTGCAAGCATGTGGGGGGGACCCACTCCCACAGGCTTGGAAAGTTTGGTCATAATCGCAGCATGCTTGGATTGGTAATTAGCGGCCAGTGAGGATTTTTCAAGTCTCTTGGTGCTTAAGAGGCCATGGAAAATCCGGGCGTTCCCCATACCATCGTACCCAAACATGCTCCGATTGTGACCAAACTTTGCAAGCGTGTGGGGAGGACCCACCCCCACAAGCTTGGAGCATTTGGTCATAATCGGAGCATGTTTGGATTGGTAATTAGCGGCCAGTGTGAATTTTTTAAGTCTCTTGGTGCTTAAGAGGCCATGGAAAATCCTGACTTTCCCAATACCATCGTACCCAAACATGCTCCGATGGGGACCAAACTTTGTAAACATGTGGGGGGGACCCACCCCCACATGCTTGCAAAGTTTGGTCACAATTGGAGCATGTTTGGATTGAAAATTAGCAGCCAGTGTGGATTTTTCAAGTCTCTTGGTGCTTAAGAGGCCATGGAAAGTCCGGGACTTCCCCATACCATCGTACCCAAACATGCTCCGATGGGGACTAAACTTTGCAAGCATGTGGGAGGGAGCCACCCCCACATGTTTGGAAAGTTTGGTCACAATCGGAGCATGTTTGGATTGGTAATTAGCGGCCAGTGTGGATTCTTCAAGTTTCTTGGTGCTTAAGAGGCCATGGAAAATCCGGGCCATCCCCATACCATCGTACCCGATGGGGACCAAACTTTGCAAGCATGTGGGAGGGACCCACCCCCACATGCTTTTTGCAGAGTTTGGTCACAATCGGAGCATGTTTGGATTGGTAAATAGCGGCCAGTGCGGATTTTTCAAGTCTCTTGGTGCTGAAGAGGCCATGGAAAATCCGGGCCTTCCCCATACCATCGTACCCAAACATGCTCCGATGGGGACTAAACTTTGCAAACATGTGGGGGGGACCCACATGTTTGCAAAGTGGGGGGGACCCACTTTGTAAGCATGTGGGGGGGACCCACCTCCACATGCTTACAAAGTTTGGTCATGATCAGAGCATGTTTGGATTGGTAATGAGCGGCCAGTGTGGATTTTTCAAGTCTCTTGGTGCTTAAGAGGCCATGGAAAATCCGGGCCATCCCCACACCATCGTACCCAAACATGCTCTGATGGGGATCAAACTTTGCAAGCATGTGGGAGGGGCCAACCCCCACATGCTTGCAAAGTTTGGTCACAATCGGAGCATGTTTGAATTGGTAATTAGCGGCCAGTGTAAATTTTTCAAGTCTCTTGGTGCTTAAGAGGCCATGGAAAATCGAGGCCTTCCCCATAGAATCATACCCAAACATGCTCCGATGGGGACCAAACTTTGCAAGCATGTGGGGGGGACCCATCCCCACAAGCTTGCAAAGTTTGGTCACAATCGGAGCATGTTTGAATTGGTAATTAGCGGCCAGTGTAAATTTTTCAAGTCTCTTGGTGCTTAAGAGGCCATGGGAAATCGAGGCCTTCCCCATAGCATCGTACCCAAACATGCTCCGATGGGGAGCAAACTTTGCAAGCATGTGGGGGGGACCCATCCCCACAAGCTTGCAAAGTTTGGTCACAATCGGAGCATGTTTCGATTGGTGATTCGCGGCCGGTGCGGATTTTTCAAGTCTCTTGGTGCTTAAGAGGCCACGGAAAATCCGGGCCTTCCCCACACCATCGTACGCAAACATGCTCCGATGGGGACCAAACTTTGCAAGCATGTGGGGGGGGGACCCACCCCCACATGCTTGTAGAGTTTGATCATAATCGGAGCAGGTTTGGATTGGTAATTAGTGGCCAATGCACACACCATCGTACCCAAACATGCTCTGATGGGGATCAAACTTTGCAAGCATGTCGGAGGGGCCAACCCCCACATGCTTGCAAAGATTGGTCACAATCGAAGCATGTTTGGATTGGTAATTAGCGGCCAGTGCAGATTTTTCAAGTCTCTTGGTGCTTAAGAGGCCATGGAAAATCGAGGCCTTCCCTATACCATCGTACCCACACATACTCCGATGGGGACCAAACTTTGCAAGCATGTGGGGGGGACCCACCCCCACATGCTTGTAGAGTTTGGTCACAATCGGAGCATGTTTGGATTGGTAATTAGCGGCCAGTGTGGATTTTTCAAGTCTTTTGGTGCTTAAGAGGCCACCCCCACAAGCTTGCAAAGTTTGGTCACAATCGGAGCATGTTTGGATTGGTGATTAGCGGCCAGTGCGGATTTTTAAAGTCTCTTGGTGCTTAAGAGGCCATGGAAAATCCGGGCCTTCCCCATACCATCGTACCCAAGCATGCTTCGATGGGGACCAATCTTTGCAAGCATGTGGGAGGGGCCCCATCCCACATGCTTGTAGAGTTTGGTCACAATCGGAGCATGTTTGGATTGGTAATTAGCAGCTAGTGTTGATTTCTCAAGTCTCTTGGTCCTTAAGAGGCCATGGAAAATCCGGGCCTTCCCCATACCATCATACCCAAAAATGCTCCCATGGGGACCAAACTTTGCAAGCATGTGGGGGGGGACCCACATGCTTGCAAGCATGTGGGGACCCACCCCCACATGCTTGCAAAGTTTGGTCACAATTGGAGCATGTTTGGATTGGTAATTAGCGGCAAGTGTGGATTTTTCAAGTCTCTTGGTGCTTAAGAGGCCATTTTCCAAGTCTCTTGGTGCTTAAGAGGCCAGTGTTGATTTCTCAAGTCTCTTGGTCCTTAAGAGGCCATGGAAAATCTGGGCCTTCCCCATACCATCGTACCCAAACATGCTCCGATGGGAACAAAACTTTACAGGCATGTGGGGGGGGCCAACCCTCACAGGCTTGCAGAGTTTGGTCACAATCGGAGTATGTTTGGATTGGTAATTAGCGGCCAGTGTGGATTTTTCAAGTCTCTTGGTGCTTAAGAGGCCATGGAAAATCCGGGCCTTCCCCATACCATCGTACCCAAACATGCTCCAATGGGGAGAACCACACTTTGCAAGCATGTGGGGGGGAGCCCACCCCCACATGCTTGCAGAGTTTGGTCACAATCGGAGCATGTTTGGATTGGTAATTAGCGACCAGTGTGGATTTTTCAAGTCTCTTGGTGCTTATGAGGCCATGGAAAATCCAGGCCTTCCCCATACCATTGTACCCAAACATGCTCCGATGGGAACCAAACTTTGCAAGCATGTGGAAGGGACCCACCCCCACACGCTTGCAAAGTTTGGTCACAATTGGAGCATGTTTGGATTGGTAATTAGCAGCCAATGTGGAATTTTAAAGTATCTTGGTGCTTAAGAGGCCATGGGAAATTCGGGCCTTCCCCATATTATCGTACCCAAACATGCTCCGATGGGAACCAAACTTCGCAAGCATGTGGGGGGGACCCACTCCCACAGGCTTGGAAAGTTTGGTCATAATCGCAGCATGCTTGGATTGGTAATTAGCGGCTAGTGTGGATTTTTCAAGTCTCTTGGTGCTTGAGGCCATGGAAAATCCGGGCGTTCCCCATACCATCGTACCCAAACATGCTCCGATTATGACCAAACTTTGCAAGCGTGTGGGGGGGACCCACCCCCAGAAGCTTGCAGCGTTTGGTCATAATCGGAGCATGTTTGGATTAGCGGCCAGTGTGAATTTTTTAAGTCTCTTGGTACTTAAGAGGCCATGGAAAATCTCGGCTTTCCCAATACCATCGTACCCAAACATGCTCCGATGGGGACCAAACTTTGTAAACATGTGGGGGGGACCCACCCCCACATGCTTGCAAAGTTTGGTCACAATTGGAGAATGTTTGGATTGGAAATTAGTGGCCAGTGTGGATTTTTCAAGTCTCTTGGTGCTTAAGAGGCCATGGAAAGTCCGGGCCTTCCCCATACCATCGTACCCAAACATGCTCCGATGGGGACTAAACTTTGCAAGCATGTGGGAGGGGGCCACTCCCACATGTTTGGAAAGTTTGGTCACAATCGGAGCATGTTTGGATTGGTAATTAGCGGCCAGTGTGGATTTTTCAAGTCTCTTGGTGCTTAAGAGGCCTTGGAAAATCCGGGCCATCCCCATACCATCGTACCCAAACATGCTCCGATGGGGACCAAACTTTGCAAGCATGTGGGGGGGGACCCACCCCCACATGCTTTTTGTAGAGTTTGGTCACAATCGGAGCATGTTTGGATTGGTAAGTGCGGATTTTTCAAGTCTCTTGGTACTGAAGAGGCCATGGAAAATCCGGGCCTTCCCCATACCATCGTACCCAAACATGCTCCGATGGGGACCAAACTTTGCAAACATGTGGGGGGGACCCACATGTTTGCAAAGTGGGGGGGACCCACTTTGTAAGCATGTGGGGGGGACCCACCCCCACATGCTTACAAAGTTTGGTCATGATCAGAGCATGTTTGGATTGGTAATTAGTGGCCAGTGTGGATTTTTCAAGTCTCTTGGTGCTTAAGAGGCCATGGAAAATCCGGGCCATCCCCACACCATCGTACCCAAACATGCTCTGATGGGGATCAAACTTTGCAAGCATGTGGGAGGGGCCAACCCCCACATGCTTGCAAAGTTTGGTCACAATCGGAGCATGTTTGAATTGGTAATTAGTGGCCAGTGTAAATTTTTCAAGTCTCTTGGTGCTTAAGAGGCCATGGAAAATCGAGGCCTTCCCCATAGCATCATACCCAAACATGCTCCGATGGGGACCAAAGTTTGCAAGCATGTGGGGGCGACCCATCCCCACAAGCTTGCAAAGTTTGGTCACAATCGGAGCATGTTTTGATTGGTCATTAGCGGCCAGTGCGGATTTTTCAAGTCTCTTGGTGCTTAAGAGGCCATGGAAAATCCGGGCCTTCCCCATACCATCGTACCCAAACATGCTCCGATGGGGACCAAACTTTGCAAGGATGTGGGGGGGACCCACCCCCACATGCTTACAAAGTTTGGTCATGATCGGAGCATTTTCGCATTGGTAATTAGCGGCCAGTGTGGATTTTTCAAGTCTCTTGGTGCTTAAGATGGAAAATCTGGGCCATCAACACACCATCGTACCCAAACATGCTCTGATGGGGATCAAACTTTGCACGTATGTGGGAGGGGCCAACCCCCACATGCTTGCAAAGATTGGTCACAATCAGAGCATGTTTGGATTGGTAATTAGCGGCCAGTGCAGATTTTTCAAGTCTCTTGGTGCTTAAGAGGCCATGGAAAATCGAGGCCTTCCCTATACCATCGTATCCAAACATGCTCCGATGGGGACCAAACTTTGCAAGCATGTGGGGGGAGACCCACCCCCACATGCTTGTAGAGTTTGGTCACAATCGGAGCATGTTTGGATTGGTAATTAGCGGCCAGTGTGGATTTTTCAAGTCTTTTGGTGCTTAAGAGGCCACCCCCACAAGCTTGCAAAGTTTGGTCACAATCGGAGCATGTTTGGATTGCCAATGCGGATTTTTAAAGTCTCTTGGTGCTTAAGAGGCCATGGAAAATCCGGGCCTTCCCCATACCATCGTACCCAAGCATGCTCCGATGGGGACCAAACTTTGCAAGCATGTGGGAGGGGACCCATCCCACATGCTTGTAGAGTTTGGTCACAATCGGAGCATGTTTGGATTGGTAATTAGCAGCCAGTGTTGATTTCTCAAGTCTCTTGGTCCTTAAGAGGCCATGGAAAATCCGGGCCTTCCCCATACCATCATACCCAAAAATGCTCCGATGGGGACCAAAACTTTGCAAGCATGTGGGGACCCACCCCCACATGCTTGCAAAGTTTGGTCACAATCGGAGCATGTTTGGATTGGTAATTAGCGGCCAGTGTGGATTTTTCAAGTCTCTTGGTGCTTAAGAGGCCACTTTTCAAGTCTCTTGGTGCTTAAGAGGCCAGTGTTGATTTCTCAAGTCTCTTGGTCCTTAAGAGGCCGGGGAGAACCACACTTTGCAAGCATGTGGGGGGGAGCATGTTTGGATTGGTAATTAGCGACCAGTGTGGATTTTTCAAGTCTCTTGGTGCTTATGAGGCCATGGAAAATCCAGGCCTTCCCCATACCATTGTACCCAAACATGCTCCGATGGGAACCAAACTTTGCAAGCATGTGGGAGGGACCCACCCCCACACGCTTGCAAAGTTTGGTCACAATTGGAGCATGTTTGGATTGGTAATTAGCAGCCAATGTGGAATTTTAAAGTATCTTGGTGCTTAAGAGGCCATGGGAAATTCGGGCCCTCCCCATATTATCGTACCCAAACATGCTCCGATGGGAACCAAACTTTGCAAGCATGTGGGGGGGACCCACTCCCACAGGCTTAGAAAGTTTGGTCATAATCGCAGCATGCTTGGATTGTTAATTAGCGGCTAGTGTGGATTTCTCAATTCTCTTGGTGCTTGAGGCCATGGAAAATCCGGGCGTTCCCCATACCATCGTACCCAAACATGCTCCGATTGTGACCAAACTTTGCAAGCGTGTGGGGGGGACCCACCCCCAGAAGCTTGCAGCGTTTGGTCATAATCGGAGCATGTTTGGATTAGCGGCCAGTGTGAATTTTTTAAGTCTCCTGGTGCTTAAGAGGCCATGGAAAATCTCGGCTTTCCCAATACCATCGTACCCAAACATGCTCCGATGGGGACCAAACTTTGTAAACATGTGGGGGGGACCCACCCCCACATGCTTGCAAAGTTTGGTCACAATTGGAGCATGTTTGGATTGGAAATTAGCGGCCAGTGTGGATTTTTCAAGTCTCTTGGTGCTTAAGAGACCATGGAAAGTCCGCGCCTTCCCCATACCATCGTACCCAAACCGATGGGGACTAAACTTTTCAAGCATGTGGGAGGGGGCCACCCCCACATGTTTGGAAAGTTTGGTCACAATCGGAGCATGTTTGGATTGGTAATTAGCGGCCAGTGTGGATTTTTCAAGTCTCTTGGTGCTTAAGAGGCCATGGAAAATCCGGGCCATCCCCATACCATCGTACCCAAACATGCTCCGATGGGGACCAAACTTTGCAAGCATGTGGGGGGGGGACCCACCCCCAGATGCTTTTTGTAGAGTTTGGTCATAATCGGAGCATGTTTGGATTGGTAAGTGCGGATTTTTCAAGTCTCTTGGTGCTGAAGAGGCCATGGAAAATCCGGGCCTTCCCCATACCATCGTACCCAAACATGCTCCGATGGGGACCAAACTTTGCAAACATGTGGGGGGGACCCACATGTTTGCAAAGTGGGGGGGACCCACTTTGTAAGCATGTGGGGGGGACCCACCCCCACATGCTTACAAAGTTTGGTCATGATCAGAGCATGTTTGGATTGGTAATTAGCGGCCAGTGTGGATTTTTCAAGTCTCTTGGTGCTTAAGAGGCCATGGAAAATCCGGGCCATCCCCACACCATCGTACCCAAACATGCTCTGATGGGGATCAAACTTTGCAAGCATGTGCGAGGGGCCAACCCCCACATGCTTGCAAAGTTTGGTCACAATCGGAATGTTTGAATTGGTAATTAGCGGCCAGTGTAAATTTTTCAAGTCTCTTGGTGCTTAAGAGGCCATGGAAAATCGAGGCCTTCCCCATAGCATCGTACCCAAACATGCTCCGATGGGGACCAAAGTTTGCAAGCATGTGGGGGGGACCCATCCCCACAAGCTTGCAAAGTTTGGTCACAATCGGAGCATGTTTTGATTGGTCATTAGCGGCCAGTGCGGATTTTTCAAGTCTCTTGGTGCTTGAGAGGCCATGGAAAATCCGGGCCTTCCCCATACCATCGTACCCAAACATGCTCCGATGGGGACCAAACTTTGCAAGGATGTGGGGGGGACCCACCCCCACATGCTTACAAAGTTTGGTCATGATCGGAGCATTTTTGCATTGGTAATTAGCGGCCAGTGTGGATTTTTCAAGTCTCTTGGTGCTTAAGATGGAAAATCCGGGCCATCAACACACCATCGTACCCAAACATGCTCTGATGGGGATCAAACTTTGCAAGCATGTGGGAGGGACCAACCCCCACATGCTTGCAAAGATTGGTCACAATCGGAGCATGTTTGAATTGGTAATTAGCGGCCAGTGCAGATTTTTCAAGTCTCGTGGTGCTTAAGAGGCCATGGAAAATCGAGGCCTTCCCTATACCATCGTATCCAAACATGCTCCGATGGGGACCAAACTTTGCAAGCATGTGGGGGGAGACCCACCCCCACATGCTTGTAGAGTTTGGTCACAATCGGAGCATGTTTGGATTGGTAATTAGCGGCCAGTGTGGATTTTTCAAGTCTTTTGGTGCTTAAGAGGCCACCCCCACAAGCTTGCAAAGTTTGGTCACAATCGGAGCATGTTTGGATTGCCAATGCGGATTTTTAAAGTCTCTTGGTGCTTAAGAGGCCATGGAAAATCCGGGCCTTCCCCATACCATCGTACCCAAGCATGCTCCGATGGGGACCAAACTTTGCAAGCATGTGGGAGGGGACCCATCCCACATGCTTGTAGAGTTTGGTCACAATCGGAGCATGTTTGGATTGGTAATTAGCAGCCAGTGTTGATTTCTCAACTCTCTTGGTCCTTAAGAGGCCATGGAAAATCCGGGCCTTCCCCATACCATCATACCCAAAAATGCTCCGATGGGGACCAAACTTTGCAAGCATGTGGGGACCCACCCCCACATGCTTGCAAAGTTTGGTCACAATCGGAGCATGTTTGGATTGGTAATTAGCGGCCAGTGTGGATTTTTCAAGTCTCTTGGTGCTTAAGAGGCCACTTTTCAAGACTCTTGGTGCTTAAGAGGCCAGTGTTGATTTCTCAAGTCTCTTGGTCCTTAAGAGGCCATGGAAAATCTGGGCCTTCCCCATACCATCGTACCCAAACATGCTCCGATGGGAACAAAACTTTGCAGGCATGTGGGGGGGGCCAACCCTCATAGGCTTGCAGAGTTTGGTCACAATCGGAGTATGTTTGGATTGGTAATTAGCGGCCAGTGTGGATTTTTCAAGTCTCTTGGTGCTTAAGAGGCCATGGAGAATCCGGGCCTTCCCCATACCATCGTACCCAAACATGCTCCAATGGGGAGAACCACACTTTGCAAGCATGTGGGGGGGAGCCCACCCCCACATGCTTGCAGAGTTTGGTCACAATCAGAGCATGTTTGGATTGGTAATTAGTGACCAGTGTGGATTTTTCAAGTCTCTTGGTGCTTATGAGGCCATGGAAAATCCAGGCCTTCCCCATACCATTGTACCCAAACATGCTCCGATGGGAACCAAACTTTGCAAGCATGTGGGAGGGACCTACCCCCACAGGCTTGCAAAGTTTGGTCACAATTGGAGCATGTTTGGATTGGTAATTAGCAGCCATTGTGGAATTTTCAAGTATCTTGGTCCTTAAGAGGCCATGGAAAATTCGGGCCTTCCCCATATTATCGTACCCAAACATGCTCCGATGGGAACCAAACTTTGCAAGCATGTGGGGGGGACCCACTCCCACAGGCTTGGAAAGTTTGGTCATAATCGCAGCATGCTTGGATTGGTAATTAGCGGCCAGTGCGGATTTTTCAAGTCTCTTGGTGCTTAAGAGGCCATGGAAAATCCGGGCCTTCCCCATACCATCGTACCCAAACATGCTCCGATGGGGACCAAACTTTGCAAGCATGTGGGGGGGACCCACCCCCACATGCTTACAAAGTTTGGTCATGATCGGAGCATTTTTGCATTGGTAATTAGCGGCCAGTGTGGATTTTTCAAGTCTCTTGGTGCTTAAGATGGAAAATCCGGGCCATCCACACACCATCGTACCCAAACATGCTCTGATGGGGATCAAACTTTGCAAGCATGTGGTAGGGGCCAACCCCCACATGCTTGCAAAGATTGGTCACAATCGGAGCATGTTTGGATTGGTAATTAGCGGCCAGTGCAGATTTTTCAAGTCTCTTGGTGCTTAAGAGGCCATGGAAAATCGAGGCCTTCCCTATACCATCGTACCCAAACATGCTACAATGGGGACCAAACTTTGCAAGAATGTGGGGGGGGAACCCACCCCCACATGCTTGTAGAGTTTGGTCACAATCGGAGCATGTTTGGATTGGTAATTAGCGGCCAGTGTGGATTTTTCAAGTCTTTTGGTGCTTAAGAGGCCACCCCCACAAGCTTGCAAAGTTTGGTCACAATCGGAGCATGTTTGGATTGGTGATTAGTGGCCAGTGTGGATTTTTAAAGTCTCTTGGTGCTTAAGAGGCCATGGAAAATCCGGGCCTTCCCCATACCATCGTACCCAAGCATGCTCCTATGGGGACCAAACTTTGCAAGCATGTGGGAGGGGACCCATCCCATATGCTTGTAGAGTTTGGTCACAATCGGAGCACGTTTGGATTGGTAATTAGCAGCCAGTGTTGATTTCTCAACTCTCTTGGTCCTTAAGAGGCCATGGAAAATCCGGGCCTTCCCCATACCATCATACCCAAAAATGCTCCGATGGGGACCAAACTTTGCAAGCATGTGGGGGGGACCCACATGCTTGCAAGCATGTGGGGACCCACCCCCACATGCTTGCAAAGTTTGGTCACAATTGGAGCATGTTTGGATTGGTAATTAGCGGCCAGTGTGGATTTTTCAAGTCTCTTGGTGCTTAAGAGGCCATGGAAAATCTGGGCCTTCCCCATACCATCGTACCCAAACATGCTCCGATGGGAACAAAACTTTGCAGGCATGTGGGGGGGGCCAACCCTCACAGGCTTGCAGAGTTTGGTCACAATCGGAGTATGTTTGGATTGGTAATTAGCGGCCAGTGTGGATTTTTCAAGTCTGTTGGTGCTTAAGAGGCCATGGGAAATCCGGGCCTTCCCCGTACCATCGTACCCAAAGATGCTCCAATGGGGAGAACCACACTTTGCAAGCATGTGGGGGGGAGCCCACCCCCACATGCTTGCAGAGTTCGCTCACAATCGCAGCATGTTTGGATTGGTAATTAGCCACCAGTGTGGATTTCTCAAGTCTCTTGGTGCTTATGAGGCCATGGAAAATCCAGGCCTTCCCCATACCATTGTACCCAAACATGCTCCGATGGGAACCAAACTTTGCAAGCATGTGGGAGGGACCCACCTCCACAGGCTTGCAAAGTTTGGTCACAATTGTTGGAGCATGTTTGGAATGGTAATTAGCAGTCAGTGTAGAATTTTCAAGTATCTTGGTGCTTAAGAGGCCATGGAAAATTCGGGCCTTCCCCATATTATCGCACCCAAACATGCTCCGATGGGAACCAAACTTTGCAAGCATGTGGGGGGAACCCACTCCCACAGGCTTGGAAAGTTTGGTCATAATCGCAGCATGCTTGGATTGGTAATTAGCGGCCAGTGCGGGTTTTTCAAGTCTCTTGGTGCTTAAGAGGCCATGGAAAATCCGGGCCTTCCCCATACCATCGTACCCAAACATGCTCCGATTGTGACCAAACTTTGCAAGCGTGTGGGGGGGATCCACCCCTACAAGCTTGCAGCGTTTGGTCATAATCGGAGCATGTTTGGATTGGTAATTAGCGGCTAGTGTGAATTTTTAAAGTCTCTTGGTGCTTAAGAGGCCATGGAAAATCCCGGCTTTCCCAATACCATCGTACCCAAACATGCTCCGATGGGGACCAAACTTTGTAAACATGTGGGGGGGACCCACCCCCACATGCTTGCAAAGTTTGGTCACAATTGGAGCATGTTTGGATTGAAAATTAGCGGCCAGTGTGGATTTTTCAAGTCTCTTGGTGCTTAAGAGGCCATGGAAAGTCCGGGCCTTCCCCATACCATCGTACCCAAACATGCTCCGATGGGGACTAGACTTTGCAAGCATGTGGGAGGGAGCCACCCCCACATGTTTGGAAAGTTTAGTCACAATCGGAGCATGTTTGGATTGGTAATTAGCGGCCAGTGTGGATTCTTCAAGTTTCTTGGTGCTTAAGAGGCCATGGAAAATCCGGGCCCTCCCCATACCATCGTACCCGATGGGCACCAAACTTTGCAAGCATGTGGGAGGGACCCACCCCCACATGCTTTTTGTAGAGTTTGGTCACAATCGGAGCATGTTTGGATTGGTAAATAGCGGCCAGTGCGGATTTTTCAAGTCTCTTGGTGCTGAAGAGGCCATGGAAAATCCGGGCCTTCCCCATACCATCGTACCCAAACATGCTCCGATGGGGACTAAACTTTGCAAACATGTGGGGGGGACCCACATGTTTGCAAAGTGGGGGGGACCCACTTTGTAAGCATGTGGGGGGGACCCACCCCCACATGCTTACAAAGTTTGGTCATGATCAGAGCATGTTTGGATTGGTAATTAGCGGCCAGTGTGGATTTTTCAAGTCTCTTGGTGCTTAAGAAGCCTCGGAAAATCCGGGCCATCCCCACACCATCGTACCCAAACATGCTCTGATGGGGATCAAACTTTGCAAGCATGTGGGAGGGGCCAACCCCCACATGCTTGCAAAGTTTGGTCACAATCGGAGCATGTTTGAATTGGTAATTAGCGGCCAGTGTAAATTTTTCAAGTCTCTTGGTGCTTAAGAGGCCATGGAAAATCGAGGCCTTCCCCATAGCATCGTACCCAAACATGCTCCGATGGGGACCAAAGTTTGCAAGCATGTGGGGGGGACCCATCCCCACAAGCTTGCAAAGTTTGGTCACAATTGGAGCATGTTTTGATTGGTCATTAGCGGCCAGTGCGGATTTTTCAAGTCTCTTGGTGCTTAAGAGGCCATGGAAAATCCGGGCCTTCCCCATACCATCGTACCCAAACATGCTCCGATGGGGACCAAACTTTGCAAGGATGTGGGGGGGACCCACCCCCACATGCTTACAAAGTTTGGTCATGATCGGAGCATTTTTGCATTGGTAATTAGCGGCCAGTCTGGATTTTTCAAGTCTCTTGGTGCTTAAGATGGAAAATCCGGGCCATCAACACACCATCGTACCCAAACATGCTCTGATGGGGATCAAACTTTGCAAGCATGTGGGAGGGGCCAACCCCCACATGCTTGCAAAGATTGGTCACAATCGGAGCATGTTTGGATTGGTAATTAGCGGCCAGTGCAGATTTTTCAAGTCTCTTGGTGCTTAAGAGGCCATGGAAAATCGAGGCCTTCCCTATACCATCGTATCCAAACATGCTCCGATGGGGACCAAACTTTGCAAGAATGTGGGGGGGGACCCACCCCCACATGCTTGTAGAGTCTGGTCACAATCGGAGCATGTTTGGATTGGTAATTAGCGGCCAGTGTGGATTTTTCAAGTCTTTTGGTGCTTAAGAGGCCACCCCCACAAGCTTGCAAAGTTTGGTCACAATCGGAGCATGTTTGGATTGCCAATGCGGATTTTTAAAGTCTCTTGGTGCTTAAGAGGCCATGGAAAATCCGGGCCTTCCCCATACCATCGTACCCAAGCATGCTCCGATGGGGACCAAACTTTGCAAGCATGTGGGAGGGGACCCATTCCACATGCTTGTAGAGTTTGGTCACAATCGGAGCATGTTTGGATTGGTAATTAGCAGCCAGTGTTGATTTCTCAAGTCTCTCGGTCCTTAAGAGGCCATGGAAAATCCGGGCCTTCCCCATACCATCATACCCAAAAATGCTCCGATGGGGACCAAACTTTGCAAGCATGTGGGGACCCACCCCCACATGCTTGCAAAGTTTGGTCACAATCGGAGCATGTTTGGATTGGTAATTAGCGGCCAGTGTGGATTTTTCAAGTCTCTTGGTGCTTAAGAGGCCACTTTTCAAGACTCTTGGTGCTTAAGAGGCCAGTGTTGATTTCTCAAGTCTCTTGGTCCTTAAGAGGCCATGGAAAATCTGGGCCTTCCCCATACCATCGTACCCAAACATGCTCCGATGGGAACAAAACTTTGCAGGCATGTGGGGGGGGCCAACCCTCATAGGCTTGCAGAGTTTGGTCACAATCGGAGTATGTTTGGATTGGTAATTAGCGGCCAGTGTGGATTTTTCAAGTCTCTTGGTGCTTAAGAGGCCATGGAAAATCCGGGCCTTCCCCATACCATCGTACCCAAACATGCTCCAATGGGGAGAACCACACTTTGCAAGCATGTGGGGGGGAGCCCACCCCCACATGCTTGCAGAGTTTGGTCACAATCAGAGCATGTTTGGATTGGTAATTAGTGACCAGTGTGGATTTTTCAAGTCTCTTGGTGCTTATGAGGCCATGGAAAATCCAGGCCTTCCCCATACCATTGTAGCCAAACATGCTCCGATGGGAACCAAACTTTGCAAGCATGTGGGAGGGACCTACCCCCACAGGCTTGCAAAGTTTGGTCACAATTGGAGCATGTTTGGATTGGTAATTAGCAGCCATTGTGGAATTTTCAAGTATCTTGGTGCTTAAGAGGCCATGGAAAATTCGGGCCTTCCCCATATTATCGTACCCAAACATGCTCCGATGGGAACCAAACTTTGCAAGCATGTGGGGGGGACCCACTCCCACAGGCTTGGAAAGTTTGGTCATAATCGCAGCATGCTTGGATTGGTAATTAGCGGCCAGTGCGGATTTTTCAAGTCTCTTGGTGCTTAAGAGGCCATGGAAAATCCGGGCCTTCCCCATACCATCGTACCCAAACATGCTCCGATGGGGACCAAACTTTGCAAGCATGTGGGGGGGACCCACCCCCACATGCTTACAAAGTTTGGTCATGATCGGAGCATTTTTGCATTGGTAATTAGCGGCCAGTGTGGATTTTTCAAGTCTCTTGGTGCTTAAGATGGAAAATCCGGGCCATCCACACACCATCGTACCCAAACATGCTCTGATGGGGATCAAACTTTGCAAGCATGTGGTAGGGGCCAACCCCCACATGCTTGCAAAGATTGGTCACAATCGGAGCATGTTTGGATTGGTAATTAGCGGCCAGTGCAGATTTTTCAAGTCTCTTGGTGCTTAAGAGGCCATGGAAAATCGAGGCCTTCCCTATACCATCGTACCCAAACATGCTACAATGGGGACCAAACTTTGCAAGCATGTGGGTTGGGGGACCCACCCCCACATGCTTGTAGAGTTTGGTCACAATCGGAGCATGTTTGGATTGGTAATTAGCGGCCAGTGTGGATTTTTCAAGTCTTTTGGTGCTTAAGAGGCCACCCCCACAAGCTTGCAAAGTTTGGTCACAATCGGAGCATGTTTGGATTGGTGATTAGCGGCCAGTGTGGATTTTTAAAGTCTCTTGGTGCTTAAGAGGCCATGGAAAATCCGGGCCTTCCCCATACCATCGTACCCAAGCATGCTCCTATGGGGACCAAACTTTGCAAGCATGTGGGAGGGGACCCATCCCATATGCTTGTAGAGTTTGGTCACAATTGGAGCACGTTTGGATTGGTAATTAGCAGCCAGTGTTGATTTCTCAACTCTCTTGGTCCTTAAGAGGCCATGGAAAATCCGGGCCTTCCCCATACCATCATACCCAAAAATGCTCCGATGGGGACCAAACTTTGCAAGCATGTGGGGGGGACCCACATGCTTGCAAGCATGTGGGGACCCACTCCCACATGCTTGCAAAGTTTGGTCACAATTGGAGCATGTTTGGATTGGTAATTAGCGGCCAGTGTGGATTTTTCAAGTCTCTTGGTGCTTAAGAGGCCATGGAAAATCTGGGCCTTCCCCATACCATCGTACCCAAACATGCTCCGATGGGAACAAAACTTTGCAGGCATGTGGGGGGGGCCAACCCTCACAGGCTTGCAGAGTTTGGTCACAATCGGAGTATGTTTGGATTGGTAATTAGCGGCCAGTGTGGATTTTTCAAGTCTCTTGGTGCTTAAGAGGCCATGGAAAATCCGGGCCTTCCCCATACCATCGTACCCAAAGATGCTCCAATGGGGAGAACCACACTTTGCAAGCATGTGGGGGGGAGCCCACCCCCACATATGCTTGCAGAGTTTGGTCACAATCGCAGCATGTTTGGATTGGTAATTAGCGACCAGTGTGGATTTTTCAAGTCTCTTGGTGCTTATGAGGCCATGGAAAATCCAGGCCTTCCCCATACCATTGTACCCAAACATGCTCCGATGGGAACCAAACTTTGCAAGCATGTGGGAGGGACCCACCTCCACAGGCTTGCAAAGTTTGGTCACAATTGTTGGAGCATGTTTGGAATGGTAATTAGCAGTCAGTGTGGAATTTTTAAGTATCTTGGTGTTTAAGAGGCCATGGAAAATTCGGGCCTTCCCCATATTATCGTACCCAAACATGCTCCGATGGGAACCAAACTTTGCAAGCATGTGGGGGGGACCCACTCCCACAGGCTTGGAAAGTTTGGTCATAATCGCAGCATGCTTGGATTGGTAATTAGCGGCCAGTGCGGGTTTTTCAAGTCTCTTGGTGCTTAAGAGGCCATGGAAAATCCGGGCCTTCCCCATACCATCGTACCCAAACATGCTCCGATTGTGACCAAACTTTGCAAGCGTGTGGGGGGGATCCACCCCTACAAGCTTGCAGCGTTTGGTCATAATCGGAGCATGTTTGGATTGGTAATTAGCGGCTAGTGTAAATTTTTAAAGTCTCTTGGTGCTTAAGAGGCCATGGAAAATCCCGGCTTTCCCAATACCATCGTACCCAAACATGCTCCGATGGGGAACAAACTTTGTAAACATGTGGGGGGGACCCACCCCCACATGCTTGCAAAGTTTGGTCACAATTGGAGCATGTTTGGATTGAAAATTAGCGGCCAATGTGGATTTTTCAAGTCTCTTGGTGCTTAAGAGGCCATGGAAAGTCCGGGCCTTCCCCATACCATCGTACCCAAACATGCTCCGATGGGGACTAGACTTTGCAAGCATGTGGGAGGGAGCCACCCCCACATGTTTGGAAAGTTTGGTCACAATCGGAGCATGTTTGGATTGGTAATTAGCGGCCAGTGTGGATTCTTCAAGTTTCTTGGTGCTTAAGAGGCCATGGAAAATCCGGGCCATCCCCATACCATCGTACCCAAACATGCTCCGATGGGGACTAAACTTTGCAAACATGTGGGGGGGACCCACATGTTTGCAAAGTGGGGGGGACCCACTTTGTAAGCATGTGGGGGGGACCCACCCCCACATGCTTACAAAGTTTGGTCATGATCAGAGCATGTTTGGATTGGTAATGAGCGGCCAGTGTGGATTTTTCAAGTCTCTTGGTGCTTAAGAGGCCATGGAAAATCCGGGCCATCCCCACACCATCATACCCAAACATGCTTATATGGGGATCAAACTTTGCAAGCATGTGGGAGGGGCCAACCCCCACATGCTTGCAAAGTTTGGTCACAATCGGAGCATGTTTGAATTGGTAATTAGCGGCCAGTGTAAATTTTTCAAGTCTCTTGGTGCATAAGAGGCCATGGAAAATCGAGGCCTTCCCCATAGCATCATACCCAAACATGCTCCGATGGGGACCAAACTTTGCAAGCATGTGGGGGGGACCCATCCCCACAAGCTTGCAAAGTTTGGTCACAATTGGAGCATGTTTGAATTGGTAATTACCGGCCAGTGTAAATTTTTCAAGTCTCTTGGTGCTTAAGAGGCCATGGGAAATCGAGGCCTTCCCCATAGCATCGTACCCAAACATGTTCCGATGGGGAGCAAACTTTGCAAGCATGTGGGGGGGACCCATCCCCACAAGCTTGCAAAGTTTGGTCACAATCGGAGCATGTTTCGATTGGTGATTCGCAGCCGGTGCGGATTTTTCAAGTCTCTTGGTGCTTAAGAGGCCACGAAAAATCCGGGCCTTCCCCACACCATCGTACGCAAACATGCTCCGATGGGGACCAAACTTTGCAAGCATGTGGGGGGGGGACCCACCCCCACATGCTTGTAGAGTTTGATCATAATCGGAGCAGGTTTGGATTGGTAATTAGTGGCCAATGCACACACCATCGTACCCAAACATGCTCTGATGGGGATCAAACTTTGCAAGCATGTGGGAGGGGCCAACCCCCACATGCTTGCAAAGATTGGTCACAATCGAAGCATGTTTGGATTGGTAATTAGCGACCAGTGCAGATTTTTCAAGTCTCTTGGTGCTTAAGAGGCCATGGAAAATCGAGGCCTTCCCTATACCATCGTACCCACACATACTCCGATGGGGACCAAACTTTGCAAGCATGTGGGGGGGACCCACCCCCACATGCTTGTAGAGTTTGGTCACAATCGGAGCATGTTTGGATTGGTAATTAGCGGCCAGTGTGGATTTTTCACCACCCCCACATGCTTGTAGAGTTTGGTCACAATCGGAGCATGTTTGGATTGGTAATTAGCGGCCAGTGTGGATTTTTCAAGTCTTTTGGTGCTTAAGAGGCCACCCCCACAAGCTTGCAAAGTTTGGTCACAATCGGAGCATGTTTGGATTGGTGATTAGCGGCCAGTGCGGATTTTTAAACTCTCTTGGTGCTTAAGAGGCCATGGAAAATCCGGGCCTTCCCCATACCATCGTACCCAAGCATGCTTCGATGGGGACCAATCTTTGCAAGCATGTGGGAGGGGACCCATCCCACATGCTTGTAGAGTTTGGTCACAATCGGAGCATGTTTGGATTGGCAATTAGCAGCCAGTGTTGATTTCTCAAGTCTCTTGGTCCTTAAGAGGCCATGGAAAATCCGGGCCTTCCCCATACCATCATACCCAAAAATGCTCCGATGGGGACCAAACTTTGCAAGCATGTGGGGGGGACCCACATGCTTGCAAGCATGTGGGGACCCACCCCCACATGCTTGCAAAGTTTGGTCACAATCGGAGCATGTTTGGATTGGTAATTAGCGGCAAGTGTGGATTTTTCAAGTCTCTTGGTGCTTAAGAGGCCATTTTCCAAGTCTCTTGGTGCTTAAGAGGCCAGTGTTGATTTCTCAAGTCTCTTGGTCCTTAAGAGGCCATGGAAAATCTGGGCCTTCCCCATACCATCGTACCCAAACATGCTCCGATGGGAACAAAACTTTATAGGCATGTGGGGGGGGACAACCCTCACAGGCTTGCAGAGTTTGGTCACAATCGGAGTATGTTTGGATTGGTAATTAGCGGCCAGTGTGGATTTTTCAAGTCTCTTGGTGCTTAAGAGGCCATGGAAAATCCGGGCCTTCCCCATACCATCGTACCCAAACATGCTCCAATGGGGAGAACCACACTTTGCAAGCATGTGGGGGGGAGCCCACCCCCACATGCTTGCAGAGTTTGGTCACAATCGGAGCATGTTTGGATTGGTAATTAGCGACCAGTGTGGATTTTTCAAGTCTCTTGGTGCTTATGAGGCCATGGAAAATCCAGGCCTTCCCCATACCATTATACCCAAACATGCTCCGATGGGAACCAAACTTTGCAAGCATGTGGGAGGGACCCACCCCCACACGCTTGCAAAGTTTGGTCACAATTGGAGCATGTTTGGATTGGTAATTAGCAGCCAATGTGGAATTTTAAAGTATCTTGGTGCTTGAGGCCATGGAAAATTCGGGCCTTCCCCATATTATCGTACACAAACATGCTCCGATGGGAACCAAACTTTGCAAGCATGTGGGGGGGACCCACTCCCACAGGCTTGGAAAGTTTGGTCATAATTGCAGCATGCTTGGATTGGTAATTAGCGGCCATTGTGGATTTTTCAAGTCTCTTGGTGCTTGAGGCCATGGAAAATCCGGGCGTTCCCCATACCATCGTACCCAAACATGCTCCGATTGTGACCAATCTTTGCAAGCGTGTGGGGGGGACCCACCCCCAGAAGCTTGCAGCGTTTGGTCATAATCGGAGCATGTTTGGATTAGCGGCCAGTGTGAATTTTTTAAGTCTCTTGGTGCTTAAGAGGCCATGGAAAATCTCGGCTTTCCCAATACCATCGTACCCAAACATGCTCCGATGGGGACCAAACTTTGTAAACATGTGGGGGGGATCCACCCCCACATGCTTGCAAGGTTTGGTCACAATTGGAGCATGTTTGGATTGGAAATTAGCGGCCAGTGTGGATTTTTCAAGTCTCTTGGTGCTTAAGAGGCCATGGAAAGTCCGGGCCTTCCCCATACCATCGTACCCAAACATGCTCCGATGGGGACTAAACTTTGCAAGCATGTGGGAGGGGGCCACCCCCACATGTTTGGAAAGTTTGGTCACAATCGGAGCATGTTTGGATTGGTAATTAGCGGCCAGTGTGGATTTTTCAAGTCTCTTGGTGCTTAAGAGGCCATGGAAAATCCGGGCCATCCCCATACCATCGTACCCAAACATGCTCCGATGGGGACCAAACTTTGCAAGCATGTGGGGGGGGACCCACCCCCACATGCTTTTTGTAGAGTTTGGTCACAATCGGAGCATGTTTGGATTGGTTAGTGTGGATTTTTCAAGTCTCTTGGTGCTGAAGAGGCCATGGAAAATCCGGGCCTTCCCCATACCATCGTACCCAAACATGCTCCGATGGGGACCAAACTTTGCAAACATGTGGGGGGGACCCACATGTTTGCAAAGTGGGGGGGACCCACTTTGTAAGCATGTGGGAGGGACCCACCCCCACATGCTTACAAAGTTTGGTCATGATCAGAGCATGTTTGGATTGGTAATTAGCGGCCAGTGTGGATTTTTCAAGTCTCTTGGCGCTTAAGAGGCCTCGGAAAACCCGGGCCATCCCCACACCATCGTACCCAAACATGCTCTGATGGGGATCAAACTTTGCAAGCATGTGGGAGGGGCCAACCCCCACATGCTTGCAAAGTTTGGTCACAATCGGAGCATGTTTGAATTGGTAATTAGCGGCCAGTGTAAATTTTTCAAGTCTCTTGGTGCTTAAGAGGCCATGGAAAATCGAGGCCTTCCCCATAGCATCGTACCCAAACATGCTCCGATGGGGACCAAAGTTTGCAAGAATGTGGGGGGGACTCATCCCCACAAGCTTGCAAAGTTTGGTCACAATCGGAGCATGTTTTGATTGGTCATTAGCGGCCAGTGCGGATTTTTCAAGTCTCTTGGTGCTTAAGAGGCCATGGAAAATCCGGGCCTTCCCCATACCATCGTACCCAAACATGCTCCGATGGGGACCAAACTTTGCAAGGATGTGGGGGGGACCCACCCCCACATGTTTACAAAGTTTGGTCATGATCGGAGCTTTTTTGCATTGGTAATTAGCGGCCAGTGTGGATTTTTCAAGTCTCTTGGTGCTTAAGATGGAAAATCCAGGCCATCAACACACCATCGTACCCAAACATGCTCTGATGGGGATCAAACTTTGCAAGCATGTGGGAGGGGCCAACCCCCACATGCTTGCAAAGATTGGTCACAATCGGAGCATGTTTGGATTGGTAATTAGCGGCCAGTGCAGATTTTTCAAGTCTCTTGGTGCTTAAGAGGCCATGGAAAATCGAGGCCTTCCCTATACCATCGTATCCAAACATGCTCCGATGGGGACCAAACTTTGCAAGCATGTGGGGGGGGACCCACCCCCACATGCTTGTAGAGTTTGGTCACAATCGGAGCATGTTTGGATTGGTAATTAGCGGCCAGTGTGGATTTTTCAAGTCTTTTGGTGCTTAAGAGGCCACCCCCACAAGCTTGCAAAGTTTGGTCACAATCGGAGCATGTTTGGATTGGTGATTAGCGGCCAGTGCGGGTTTTTAAAGTCTCTTGGTGCTTAAGAGGCCATGGAAAATCCGGGCCTTCCCCATACCATCGTACCCAAGCATGCTCCGATGGGGACCAAACTTTGCAAGCATGTGGGAGGGGACCCATCCCACATGCTTGTAGAGTTTGGTCACAATCGGAGCATGTTTGGATTGGTAATTAGCAGCCAGTGTTGATTTCTCAAGTCTCTTGGTCCTTAAGAGGCCATGGAAAATCCGGGCCTTCCCCATACCATCATACCCAAAAATGCTCCGATGGGGACCAAACTTTGCAAGCATGTGGGGACCCACCCCCACATGCTTGCAAAGTTTGGTCACAATCGGAGCATGTTTGGATTGGTAATTAGCGGCCAGTGTGGATTTTTCAAGTCTCTTGGTGCTTAAGAGGCCACTTTTCAAGACTCTTGGTGCTTAAGAGGCCAGTGTTGATTTCTCAAGTCTCTTGGTCCTTAAGAGGCCATGGAAAATCTGGGCCTTCCCCATACCATCGTACCCAAACATGCTCCGATGGGAACAAAACTTTGCAGGCATGTGGGGGGGGCCAACCCTCATAGGCTTGCAGAGTTTGGTCACAATCGGAGTATGTTTGGATTGGTAATTAGCGGCCAGTGTGGATTTTTCAAGTCTCTTGGTGCTTAAGAGGCCATGGAAAATCCGGGCCTTCCCCATACCATCGTACCCAAACATGCTCCAATGGGGAGAACCACACTTTGCAAGCATGTGGGGGGGAGCCCACCCCCACATGCTTGCAGAGTTTGGTCACTATCAGAGCATGTTTGGATTGGTAATTAGTGACCAGTGTGGATTTTTCAAGTCTCTTGGTGCTTATGAGGCCATGGAATATCCAGGCCTTCCCCATACCATTGTACCCAAACATGATCCGATGGGAACCAAACTTTGCAAGCATGTGGGAGGGACCTACCCCCACAGGCTTGCAAAGTTTGGTCACAATTGGAGCATGTTTGGATTGGTAATTAGCAGCCATTGTGGAATTTTCAAGTATCTTGGTGCTTAAGAGGCCATGGAAAATTCGGGCCTTCCCCATATTATCGTACCCAAACATGCTCCGATGGGAACCAAACTTTGCAAGCATGTGGGGGGGACCCACTCCCACAGGCTTGGAAAGTTTGGTCATAATCGCAGCATGCTTGGATTGGTAATTAGCGGCAAGTGCGGATTTTTCAAGTCTCTTGGTGCTTAAGAGGCCATGGAAGATCCGGGCCTTCCCCATACCATCGTACCCAAACATGCTCCGATGGGGACCAAACTTTGCAAGCATGTGGGGGGGACCCACCCCCACATGCTTACAAAGTTTGGTCATGATCGGAGCATTTTTGCATTGGTAATTAGCGGCCAGTGTGGATTTTTCAAGTCTCTTGGTGCTTAAGATGGAAAATCCGGGCCATCCACACACCATCGTACCCAAACATGCTCTGATGGGGATCAAACTTTGCAAGCATGTGGTAGGGGCCAACCCCCACATGCTTACAAAGATTGGTCACAATCGGAGCATGTTTGGATTGGTAATTAGCGGCCAGTGCAGATTTTTCAAGTCTGTTGGTGCTTAAGAGGCCATGGAAAATCGAGGCCTTCCCTATACCATCATACCCAAACATGCTCCAATGGGGACCAAACTTTGCAAGCATGTGGGGGGGGGACCCACCCCCACATGCTTGTAGAGTTTGGTCACAATCGGAGCATGTTTGGATTGGTAATTAGCGGCCAGTGTGGATTTTTCAAGTCTTTTGGTGCTTAAGAGGCCACCCCCACAAGCTTGCAAAGTTTGGTCACAATCGGAGCATGTTTGGATTGGTGATTAGCGGCCAGTGCGGATTTTTAAAGTCTCTTGGTGCTTAAGAGGCCATGGAAAATCCGGGCCTTCCCCATACCATCGTACCCAAGCATGCTCCGATGGGGACCAAACTTTGCAAGCATGTGGGAGGGGACCCATCCCACATGCTTGTAGAGTTTGGTCACAATCGGAGCATGTTTGGATTGGTAATTAGCAGCCAGTGTTGATTTCTCAACTCTCTTGGTCCTTAAGAGGCCATGGAAAATCCGGGCCTTCCCCATACCATCATACCCAAAAATGCTCCGATGGGGACCAAACTTTGCAAGCATGTGGGGGGGACCCACATGCTTGCAAGCATGTGGGGACCCACCCCCACATGCTTGCAAAGTTTGGTCACAATTGGAGCATGTTTGGATTGGTAATTAGCGGCCAGTGTGGATTTTTCAAGTCTCTTGGTGCTTAAGAGGCCATGGAAAATCTGGGCCTTCCCCATACCATCGTACCCAAACATGCTCCGATGGGAACAAAACTTTGCAGGCATGTGGGGGGGGCCAACCCTCACAGGCTTGCAGAGTTTGGTCACAATCGGAGTATGTTTGGATTGGTAATTAGCGGCCAGTGTGGATTTTTCAAGTCTCTTGGTGCTTAAGAGGCCATGGAAAATCCGGGCCTTCCCCATACCATCGTACCCAAAGATGCTCCAATGGGGAGAACCACACTTTGCAAGCATGTGGGGGGGAGCCCACCCCCACATATGCTTGCAGAGTTTGGTCACAATCGCAGCATGTTTGGATTGGTAATTAGCGACCAGTGTGGATTTTTCAAGTCTCTTGGTGCTTATGAGGCCATGGAAAATCCAGCCCTTCCCCATACCATTGTACCCAAACATGCTCGGATGGGAACCAAACTTTGCAAGCATGTGGGAGGGACCCACCTCCACAGGCTTGCAAAGTTTGGTCACAATTGTTGGAGCATGTTTGGAATGGTAATTAGCAGTCAGTGTGGAATTTTCAAGTATCTTGGTGCTTAAGAGGCCATGGAAAATTCGGGCCTTCCCCATATTATCGTACCCAAACATGCTCCGATGGGAACCAAACTTTGCAAGCATGTGGGGGAGACCCACTCCCACAGGCTTGGAAAGTTTGGTCATAATCGCAGCATGCTTGGATTGGTAATTAGCGGCCAGTGCGGGTTTTTCAAGTCTCTTGGTGCTTAAGAGGCCATGGAAAATCCGGGCCTTCCCCATACCATCGTACCCAAACATGCTCCGATTGTGACCAAACTTTGCAAGCGTGTGGGGGGGATCCACCCCTACAAGCTTGCAGCGTTTGGTCATAATCGGAGCATGTTTGGATTGGTAATTAGCGGTTAGTGTGAATTTTTTAAGTCTCTAGGTGCTTAAGAGGCCATGGAAAATCCCGGCTTTCCCAATACCATCGTACCCAAACATGCTCCGATGGGGACCAAACTTTGTAAACATGTGGGGGGGACCCACCCCCACATGCTTGCAAAGTTTGGTCACAATTGGAGCATGTTTGGATTGGAAATTAGCGGCCAGTGTGGATTTTTCAAGTCTCTTGGTGCTTAAGAGGCCATGGAAAGTCCGGGCCTTCCCCATACCATCGTACCCAAACATGCTCCGATGGGGACTAAACTTTGCAAGCATGTGGGAGGGGGCCACCCCCACCTGTTTGGAAAGTATGGTCACAATCGGAGCATGTTTGGATTGGTAATTAGCGGCCAGTGTGGATTTTTCAAGTCTCTTGGTGCTTAAGAGGCCATGGAAAATCCGGGCCATCCCCATACCATCGTACCCAAACATGCTCCGCCGATGGGGACCAAACTTTGCAAGCATGTGGGGGGGGACCCACCCCCACATGCTTTTTGTAGAGTTTGGTCACAATCGGAGCATGTTTGGATTGGTAAGTGTGGATTTTTCAAGTCTCTTGGTGCTGAAGAGGCCATGGAAAATCCGGGCCTTCCCCATACCATCGTACCCAAACATGCTCCGATGGGGACCAAACTTTGCAAACATGTGGGGGGGGACCCACATGTTTGCAAAGTGGGGGGGACCCACTTTGTAAGCATGTGGGGGGGACCCACCCCCACATGCTTACAAAGTTTGGTCATGATCAGAGCATGTTTGGATTGGTAATTAGCGGCCAGTGTGGATTTTTCAAGTCTCTTGGTGCTTAAGAGGCCTCGGAAAATCCGGGCCATCCCCACACCATCGTACCCAAACATGCTCTGATGGGGATCAAACTTTGCAAGCATGTGGGAGGGGCCAACCCCCACATGCTTGCAAAGTTTGGTCACAATCGGAGCATGTTTGAATTGGTAATTAGCGGCAAGTGTAAATTTTTCAAGTCTCTTGGTGCTTAAGAGGCCATGGAAAATCGAGGCCTTCCCCATAGCATCGTAACCAAACATGCTCCGATGGGGACCAAAGTTTGCAAGCATGTGGGGGGGACCCATCCCCAGAATCTTGCAAAGTTTGGTCACAATCGGAGCATGTTTTGATTGGTCATTAGCGGCCAGTGCGGATTTTTCAAGTCTCTTGGTGCTTAAGAGGCCATGGAAAATCCGGGCCTTCCCCATACCATCGTACCCAAACATGCTCCGATGGGGACCAAACTTTGCAAGCATGTGGGGGGGACCCACCCCCACATGCTTACAAAGTTTGGTCATGATCGGAGCAGTTTTGCATTGGTAATTAGCGGCCAGTGTGGATTTTTCAAGTCTCTTGGTGCTTAAGATGGAAAATCCGGGCCATCAACACACCATCGTACCCAAACATGCTCTGATGGGGATCAAACTTTGCAAGCATGTGGGAGGGGCCAACCCCCACATGCTTGCAAAGATTGGTCACAATCGGAGCATGTTTGGATTGGTAATTAGCGGCCAGTGCAGATTTTTCAAGTCTCTTGGTGCTTAAGAGGCCATGGAAAATCGAGGCCTTCCCTATACCATCGTATCCAAACATGCTCCGATGGGGACCAAACTTTGCAAGCATGTGGGGGGGGACCCACCCCCACATGCTTGTAGAGTTTGGTCACAATCGGAGCATGTTTGGATTGGTAATTAGCGGCCAGTGTGGATTTTTCAAGTCTTTTGGTGCTTAAGAGGCCACCCCCACAAGCTTGCAAAGTTTGGTCACAATCGGAGCATGTTTGGATTGGTGATTAGCGGCCAGTGCGGGTTTTTAAAGTCTCTTGGTGCTTAAGAGGCCATGGAAAATCCGGGCCTTCCCCATACCATCGTACCCAAGCATGCTCCGATGGGGACCAAACTTTGCAAGCATGTGGGAGGGGACCCATCCCACATGCTTGTAGAGTTTGGTCACAATCGGAGCATGTTTGCATTGGTAATTAGCAGCCAGTGTTGATTTCTCAACTCTCTTGGTCCTTAAGAGGCCATGGAAAATCCGGGCCTTCCCCATACCATCATACCCAAAAATGCTCCGATGGGGACCAAACTTTGCAAGCATGTGGGGGGGACCCACATGCTTGCAAGCATGTGGGGACCCACCCCCACATGCTTGCAAAGTTTGGTCACAATTGGAGCATGTTTGGATTGGTAATTAGCGGCCAGTGTGGATTTTTCAAGTCTCTTGGTGCTTAAGAGGCCATGGAAAATCTGGGCCTTCCCCATACCATCGTACCCAAACATGCTCCGATGGGAACAAAACTTTGCAGGCATGTGGGGGGGGCCAACCCTCACAGGCTTGCAGAGTTTGGTCACAATCGGAGTATGTTTGGATTGGTAATTAGCGGCCAGTGTGGATTTTTCAAGTCTCTTGGTGCTTAAGAGGCCATGGAAAATCCGGGCCTTCCCCATACCATCGTACCCAAAGATGCTCCAATGGGGAGAACCACACTTTGCAAGCATGTGGGGGGGAGCCCACCCCCACATGCTTGCAGAGTTTGGTCACAATCGCAGCATGTTTGGATTGGTAATTAGCGACCAGTGTGGATTTTTCAAGTCTCTTGGTGCTTATGAGGCCATGGAAAATCCAGGCCTTCCCTATACCATTGTACCCAAACATGCTCCGATGGGAACCAAACTTTGCAAGCATGTGGGAGGGACCCACCTCCACAGGCTTGCAAAGTTTGGTCACAATTGGAGCATATTTGGAATGATAATTAGCAGTCAGTGTGGAATTTTCAAGTATCTTGGTGCTTAAGAGGCCATGGAAAATTCGGGCCTTCCCCATATTATCGTACCCAAACATGCTCCGATGGGAACCAAACTTTGCAAGCATGTTGGGGGGACCCACTCCCACAGGCTTGGAAAGTTTGGTCATAATCGCAGCATGCTTGGATTGGTAATTAGCGGCCAGCGCGGATTTTTGAAGTCTCTTGGTGCTTAAGAGGCCATGGAAAATCCGAGCCTTTCCCATACTATCGTACCCAAACACACTCCGATTGTGACCAAACTTTGCAAGCGTGTGGGGGGGATCCACCCCCACAAGCTTGCAGCGTTTGGTCATAATCGGAGCATGTTTGGATTGGTAATTAGCGGCTAGTGTGAATTTTTTAAGTCTCTTGGTGCTTAAGAGGCCATGGAAAATCCCGGCTTTCCCAATACCATCGTACCCAAACATGCTCCGATGGGGACCAAACTTTGTAAACATGTGGGGGGGACCTACCCCCACATGCTTGCAAAGTTTGGTCACAATTGGAGCATGTTTGGATTGAAAATTAGCGGCCAGTGTGGATTTTTCAAGTCTCTTGGTGCTTAAGAGGCCATCAAAATTCCGGGCCTTCCCCATACCATCGTACCCAAACATGCTCCGATGGGGACTAAACTTTGCAAGCATGTGGGAGGGAGCCACCCCCACATGTTTGGAAAGTTTGGTCACAATCGGAGCATGTTTGGATTGGTAATTAGCGGCCAGTGTGGATTCTTCAAGTCTCTTGGTGCTTAAGAGGCCATGGAAAATCCGGGCCATCCCCATACCATCGTACCCAAACATGCTCCGATGGGGACCAAACTTTGCAAGCATGTGGGGGGGACCCACCCCCACATGCTTTTTGCAGAGTTTGGTCACAATCGGAGCATGTTTGGATTGGTAAATAGCGGCCAGTGCGGATATTTCAAGTCTCTTGGTGCTGAAGAGGCCATGGAAAATCCGGGCCTTCCCCATACCATCGTACCCAAACATGCTCCGATGGGGACCAAACTTTGCAAACATGTGGGGTGGACCCACATGTTTGCAAAGTGGGGGGGACCCACTTTGTAAGCATGTGGGGGGGACCCACCCCCACATGCTTACAAAGTTTGGTCATGATCAGAGCATGTTTGGATTGGTAATTAGCGGCCAGTGTGGATTTTTCAAGTCTCTTGGTGCTTAAGAGGCCATGGAAAATCCGGGCCATCCCCACACCATCGTACCCAAACATGCTCTGATGGGGATCAAACTTTGCAAGCATGTGGGAGGGGCCAATCCCCACATGCTTGCAGAGTTTGGTCACAATGGAAACATGTTAGAATTGGTAATTAGCGGCCAGTGTAAATTTTTCAAGTCTCTTGGTGCTTAAGAGGCCATGGGAAATCGAGGCCTTCCCCATAGCATCGTACCCAAACATGCTCCGATGGGGACCAAACTTTGCAAGCATGTGGGGGGGACCCATCCCCACAAGCTTGCAAAGTTTGGTCACAATCGGAGCATGTTTGGATTGGTGATTAGCAGCCAGTGCGGATTTTTCAAGTCTCTTGGTGCTTAAGAGGCCACGGAAAATCCGGGCCTTCCCCACACCATCGTACGCAAACATGATCCGATGGGGACCAAACTTTGCAAGCATGTGGGGGGGGGATCCACCCCCACATGCTTGTAGAGTTTGATCATAATCGGAGGAGATTTGGATTGGTAATTAGTGGCCAATGCACACACCATCGTACCCAAACATGCTCTGATGGGGATCAAACTTTGCAAGCATGTGGGAGGGGCCAACCCCCACATGCTTGCAAAGTTTGGTCACAATCGGAGCATGTTTGGATTGGTAAATAGCGGCCAGTGCGGATTTTTCAAGTCTCTTGGTGCTGAAGAGGCCATGGAAAATCCGAGCCTTCCCCATACCATCGTACCCAAACATGCTCCGATGGGGACCAAACTTTGCAAACATGTGGGGTGGACCCACATGTTTGTAAAGTGGGGGGGACCCACTTTGTAAGCATGTGGGGGGGACCCATTCCCACATGCTTACAAAGTTTGGTCATGATCAGAGCATGTTTGGATTGGTAATTAGCGGCCAGTGTGGATTTTTCAAGTCTCTTGGTGCTTAAGAGGCCAGTGTTGATTTCTCAAGTCTCTTGGTCCTTAAGAGGCCATGGAAAATCTGGGCCTTCCCATACCATCGTACCCAAACATGCTCCGATGGGAACAAAACTTTGGAGGCATGTGGGGGGGGCCAACCCTCACAGGCTTGCAGAGTTTGGTCACAATCGGAGTATGTCTGGATTGGTAATTAGCGGCTAGTGTGAATTTTTTAAGTCTCTTGGTGCTTAAGAGGCCATGGAAAATCCCGGCTTTCCCAAAACCATCGTACTCAAACATGCTCCGATGGGGACCAAACTTTGTAAACATGTGAGGGGGACCCACCCCCACATTCTTGCAAAGTTTGGTCACCATCGAAGCATGTTTAGATTGGTAATTAGTGGCCAGTGTGGATTTTTCAAGTCTCTTGGTGCTTAAGAGGCCATGGAAAATCCGGGCCTTCCCCATACCATCGTACCCAAACATTCTCCGATGGGAACAAAACTTTGCAGGCATGTGGGGGGGGGTAACCCTCACAGGCTTGCAAAGTTTGGTCACAATCGGAGTATGTTTGGATTGGTAATTAGCGGCCAGTGTGGATTTTTCAAGTCTCTTGGTGCTTAAGAGGCCATGGAAAATCCGGGCCTTCCCCATACCATCGTACCCAAACATGCTCCAATGGGGAGAACAACACTTTGCAGCAAGAATGTGGGGGGGAGCCCACCCCCACATGCTTGCAAAGTTCGGTTCCCATCGGAGCATGTTTGGAATAGTAATTAGTGCCCACTGTGGATTTTTCAAGTCTCTTGGTGCTTAAGAGGCCATGGAAAATCCGGGCCATCCCCATACCATCGTACCCAATGGGGACCAAACTTTGCGAGCATGTGGAAAGGACCCACCCCCACATGCTTGCAGAGTTTGCGGAGCATGTTTGGATTGGTAATTAGCAGCCAATGTGGATTTTTCAAGTCTCTTGGTGCTTATTAGGCCATGGAAAATCCAGGCCTTCCGCATACCATTGCACCCAAACATGCTCCGATGGGAACCAAACTTTGCAACAAGCATGTGGGAGGGACCCACGCCCAGAGGCTTGCAAAGTTTGGTCACAATTGGAGCATGTTTGGATTGGTAATTAGCGGCCAGTGTGGATTTTTCAAGTCTCTTGGTGCTTAAGAGGCCATGGAAAATTCGGGCCTTCCCCATACTATCGTACCCAAACATGCTCCGATGGGAACAAGACTTTGCAAGCATGTGGGAGGGACCCACCCCCACAGGCTTGCAAAGTTTGGTCATAATCGGAGCATGTTTGGATTGGTAATTAGCAGCTAGTGCGGATTCTTCAAGTCTCTTGGTGCTTAAGAGGCCATGGAAAATCCGGGCCTTCCCCATACCATCGTACCCAAACATGCTCCGATTGTGAGCAAACGTTGCAAGCGTGTGGGGGGGACCCACCCGCACATGCTTGCAACGTTTGGTCACAATCAGAGCATGTTTGGATTGGTAAATAGCGGCCAGTGCGGATTTTTCAAGTCTCTTGGTGCTTAAGAGGCCATGGAAAATCCGGGCCTTCCCCATACCATCGTACCCAAACATGCTCCGATGGGGACCAAACTTTGTAAACATGTGAGGGGGCCCCACCCCCATATGCTTGCAAAGTTTGGTCACAATCGGAGCATGTTTGGATTGGTAATTAGCAGCCAATGTGGATTTTTCAAGTCTCTTGGTGCTTAAGAGGCCATGGAAAGTCCGGGCCTTCCCCATACCATCGTACCCAAACATGCTCCAATGGGAACCAAACTTTGCAAGCATGTGGGCGGGACCAATCACCATAGGCTTGCAAAGTTTGATCACAATCGGAGCATGTTTGGATTGGTAATTAGTAGCCAGTGCAGATTTTTCAAGTCTCTTGGTGCTTGGCCATGGAAAATCCGGGCCTTTCCCATACCATCGTACCCAAACACTCTCCTATGGGGACCAAACTTTGCAAGCATGTGGGGGAGACCCACCCCCACATGCTTGCAAAGTCTGGTCCCCATTGGAGTATGTTTGGATTGGTAATTAGCGACCAGTGTGGATTTTTCAAGTCTCTTGGTGCTTAAGAGGCCATGGAAAATTCGGGCCATCCCCATACCATCGTACCCAAACATGCTCCGATGGGGACCAAACTTTGCAAGCATGTGGGAGGGGCCAACCCCAACATGTTTGCAAAGTTTGGTCACAATCAAAGCATGTTTGGATTGGTAATTAGTGGCCAGTGTGGATTTTTCAAGTCCCTTAGTGCTTAAGAGGCCATGGAAAATCCGGGCCATCCCCATACCATCGTACCCAAACATGCTCCGATGGGGACTAAGCTTTGCAAGCATGTGGGGGGGACCCACCCCCACATGCTTGCAGAGTTTGGTCATCATCAGAGCATGTTTGGAATGGTAATTAACGGTCAGTGTGGATTTTTCAAGTCTCTTGGTGCTTAAGAGGCCATGGAAAATCCGGGCCATCCCCATACCATCGTAGCCAAACATGCTCCGATGGGGAGTGAACTTTGCAAGCATGTGGGGGGGACCCACCCCCAGATGCTTGCAGAGTTTCACCATGATCGGAGTATGTTTGGATTGGTAATTAGCGGCCAGTGCAGATTTTTCAAGTCTCTTGGTGCTTAAGAGGCCATGGAAAATCCGGGCCATCCCCATACCATCGTACCCAAACATGCTCCGATGGGGACTAAACTTTGCAAGCATGTGGGAGGGGGCCACCCCCACATGTTTGGAAAGTTTGGTCACAATCGAAGCATGTTTGGATTGGTAATTAGCGGCCAGTGTGGATTTTTCAAGTCTCTTGGTGCTTAAGAGGCCATGGAAAATCCGGGCCATTCCCATACCATCGTACCCAAACATGCTCCGATGGAAACCAAACTTTGCAAGCATGTGGGGGGGACCCACCCCCACATGCTTGCAGAGTTTGGTCACAATCGGAGCATGCTTTGATTGGTAAATAGTGGCCAGTGCGGATTTCTCATGTCTCTTGGCGCTTAAGAGGCCATGGAAAATCCGGGCCTTCCCCATACCATCCAACCCAAACATGCTCGGCCGATGGGGACCAAACTTTGCAAGCATGTGGGGGGGACCCACTCCCACATGCTTGCAAAGTTTGGTCATGATCGGAGCACGTTTGGATTGATAATTAGCGGCCAGTGTGGATTTTTCAAGTCTCTTGGTGCTTAAGAGGCCATGGGAAATCCGGGCCATCCCCATACCATCGTACCCGAACATTCTCAAATGGGGATCAAACTTTGCAAGCATGTAGGAGGGGCCTACCCCCAGAAGCTTGCAAAGTTTGGTCACAATCGGAGTATGTTTGGATTGGTAATTAGCGGCCAGTGCGGATTTTTCAAGTCTCTTGGTGCTTAAGAGGCCATGGAAAATCCGGGCCTTTCGCATACCATCGTACCCAAACATGCTCCAATAGGGACCAAACTTTGCAAGCATGTGGGATGGGACCCACCCCCACATGTTTGCAAAGTTTGGTCACAATCATGGCATGTTTGGATTGGTGATTAGCGTTGACCAGTGCGGATTTTTCAAGTCTCTTGGTGCTTAAGAGGCCATGGAAAATCCGGGCCTTCCCCATACCATCATACCCAAACATGCTCTGATGGGGACCAAACTTTGCAAGCACGTGGGGGGGGGACCCACCCCCACATGCTTGTAGAATTTGGTCACAATCGGAGCATGTTTGGATTGGTAATTAGCGGCCAGTGTGGATTTTTCAAGTCTCTTGGTGCTTAAGAGGCCATGGAAAATCCGGGCCTTCCTCATACCATCATACCCAAAAATGCTCCGATGGGGACCAAACTTTGTAAGCATGTGGGGGGGGACCCACCCCCACATGCTTGCAAAGTTTGGTCACCATCGGAGCATGTTTGGATTGGTAATTAGTGGCCAGTGTGGATTTTTCAAGTCTCTTGGTGCTTAAGAGGCCATGGAAAATCCGGGCCTTCCCCATACCATCGTACCCAAACGTGCTCCGATGGGAACAAAACTTTGCAGGCATGTGGGGGGGGGGTAACCCTCACAGGCTTGCAAAAATTGGTCACAATCGGAGTATGTTTGCATTGGTAATTAGCGGCCAGTGTGGATTTTTCAAGTCTCTTGGTGCTTAAGAGGCCATGGAGAATCCGGGCCTTCCCCATCGTACCCAAACATGCTCCAATGGGGAGAACAACACTTTGCAGCAAGAATGTGGGGGGGAGCCCACCCCCACATGCTTGCAAAGTTCGGTTCCCATCGGAGCATGTTTGGAATAGTAATTAGTGCCCACTGTGGATTTTTCAAGTCTCTTGGTGCTTAAGAGGCCATGGAAAATCCGGGCCATCCCCATACCATCGTACCCAAACATGCTCCGATGGGGACCAAACTTTGCGAGCATGTGGAAAGGACCCACCCCCACATGCTTGCAGAGTTTGCGGAGCATGTTTGGATTGGTAATTAGCAGCCAGAGTGGATTTTTCAAGTCTCTTGGTGCTTATGAGGCCATGGAAAATCCAGGCCTTCCGCATACCATTGTACCCAAACATGCTCCGATGGGAACCAAACTTTGCAACAAGCATGTGGGAGGGACCGATGCCCAGAGGCTTGCAAAGTTTGGTCACAATTGGAGCATGTTTGAATTGGTAATTAGCGGCCAGTGTGGATTTTTCAAGTCTCTTGGTGCTTAAGAGGCCATGGGAAATTCGGGCCTTCCCCATACTATCGTACCCAAACATGCTCCGATGGGAACAAGACTTTGCAAGCATGTGGGAGGGACCCACCCCCACAGGCTTGCAAAGTTTGGTCATAATCGGAGCATGTTTGGATTGGTAATTAGCGGCTAGTGCGGATTCTTCAAGTCTCTTGGTGCTTAAGAGGCCATGGAAAATCCGGGCATTCCCCATACCATCGTACCCAAACATGCTCCGATTGTGAGCAAACGTTGCAAGCGTGTGGGGGGACCCACCCGCACATGCGTGCAATGTTTGGTCACAATTAGAGCATGTTTGGATTGGTAAATAGCGGCCAGTGCGGATTTTTCAAGTCTCTTGGTGCTTAAGAGGCCATGGAAAATCCGGGCCTTCCCCATACCATCGTACCCAAACATGCTCCGATGGGGACCAAACTTTGTAATCATGTTGGGGGGGGCCCACCGCCATATGCTTGCAAAGTTTGGTCACAATCGGAGTATGTTTGGATTGGTAATTAGCGGCCAATGTGGATTCTTCAAGTCTCTTGGTGCTTAAGAGGCCATGGAAAGTCCGGGCCTTCCCCATACCATCGTACCCAAACATGCTCCGATGGGAACCAAACTTTGCAAGCATGTGGGAGGGACCAATCTCCATAGGCTTGCAAAGTTTGATCACAATCGGAGCATGTTTGGATTGGTAATTAGTAGCCAGTGTAGATTTTTCAAGTCTCTTGGTGCTTGGCCATGGAAAATCCGGGCCTTTCCCATACCATCGTACCCAAACACTCTCCTATGGGGACCAAACTTTGCAAGCATGTGGGGGAGACCCACCCCCAAATGCTTGCAAAGTTTGGTCCCCATTGGAGTATGTTTGGATTGGTAATTAGCGACCAGTGTGGATTTTTCAAGTCCCTTAGTGCTTCGATGAGGCCATGGAAAATTCGGGCCATCCCCATACCATCGTACCCAAACATGCTTCGATGGGGACCAAACTTTGCAAGCATGTGGGACGGGCCAACCCCCACATGTTTGCAAAGTTTGGTCACTATCGAAGCATGTTTGGATTGGTAATTAGCGGCCAGTGTGGATTTTTCAAGTCCCTTAGTGCTTAAGAGGCCATGGAAAATCCGGGCCATCCCCATACCATCGTACCCAAACATGCTCTGATGGGGACTAAACTTTGCAAGCATGTGGGGGGGACCCACCCCCACATGCTTGCAGAGTTTGGTCATGATCGGAGCATGTTTGGATTGGTAATTAGCGGCCAGTGCGGATTTTTCAAGTCTCTTGGTGCTTAAGAGGCCATGGAAAATCCGGGCCATCCCCATGCCATCGTACCCAAACATGCTCCGATGGGAACTAAACTTTGCAAGCATGTGGGAGGGAACCACCCCCACATGTTTGAAAAGTTTAGTCACAATCGGAGCGTGTTTGGATTGGTAATTAGCGGCCAGTGCAGATTTTTCAAGTCTCTTGGTGCTTAAGAGGCCATGGAAAATCCGGGCCATCCCCATACTATCGTACCCAAACATGCTCCGATGGGGACCAAACTTTGCAAGCATGTGGAGGGGACCCACCCCCACATGCTTGCAGAGTTTGGTCACAATCGGAGCAATGTTTGGATTGGTAAATAGAGGCCAGTGCGGATTTTTCAAGTCTCTTGGTGCTTAAGAGGCCATGGAAAATCCGGGCTTTCCCCATACCATCGTACCCAAACATGCTTCGATGGGGACCAAACTTTGCAAGCATGTGGGAGGGACCACCTACATGCTTGCAAAGTTTGGTCATGATCGGAGCATGTTTGGCGGCCAGTGTGGATTTTTCAAGTCTCGGAAAGTCCGGGCCTTCCCCATACCATCGTACCCAAACATGCTCCGCCGATTAGAACCAAACTTTGCAAGCATGTGGGAGGGGACCCACCCCCACATGCTTGTAGAGTTTGGTCACAATCGGAGCATGTTTGGATTGGTAATTAGCGACCAGTGCGGATTTTTCAAGTCTCTTGGTGCTTAAGAGGCCATGGAAAATCCGGGCCTTCCCCATACCATCGTACCCAAACATGCTCCGATGGGGACTAAACTTTGCAAGCATGTGGGAGGGGGCCACCCCCACATGTTTGGAAAGTTTGGTCACAATCGGAGCATGTTTGGATTGGTAATTAGCGGCCAGTGTGGATTTTTCAAGTCTCTTGGTGCTTAAGAGGCCATGGAAAATCCGGGCCATCCCCATACCATCGTACCCAAACATGCTCCGATGGGGACTAAACTTTGCAAGCATGTGGGAGGGGGCCACCCCCACATGTTTGGAAAGTTTGGTCACAATCGGAGCATGTTTGGATTGGTAATTAGCGGCCAGTGTGGATTTCTCAAGTCTCTTGGTGCTTAAGAGGCCATGGAAAATCCAGGCTATCCCCATACCATCGTACCCAAACATGCTCCGATGGGGACCAAACTTTGCAAGCATGTGGGGGGACCCACCCCCACATGCTTGCAGAGTTTGGTCACAATCGGAGGATGTTTGGATTGGTAAATAGCGGCCAGTGCGGATTTCTCATGTCTCTTGGTGCTTAAGAGGCCATGGAAAATCCGGGCGTTCCCCATACCATCGTACCCAAACATGCTCCGATAGGGACCAAACCTTGCAAGCATGTGGGGGGGAGCCACCCCCACATGCTTGAAAAGTTTGGTCATGATCGGAGCACGTTTGGATTGATAATTGCGGGCCAGTGTGGATTTTTCAAGTCTCTTGGTGCTTAAGAGGCCATGGGAAATCCGGGCCAGTGTGGATTTTTCAAGTCTCTTGGTGCTTAAGAGGCCATGGGAAATCCGGGCCATCCCCATACCATCGTACCCAAACATGCTCCGATGGGGACCAAACTTTGCAAGCATGTGGGAGGGGCCAACCCCCATAAGCTTGCAAAGTTTGGTCACAATCGGAGCATGTTTGGATTGGTGATTAGCGGCCACTGCGGATTTTTCAAGTCTCGGTGCTAAAGAGGCCATGGAAAATCCGGGCCTTCCCCATACCATCGTACCCAAACATGCTCCGATACGGACCAAACTTTGCAAGCATGTGGGGGGGACCCACCCCCACATGCTTGTAGAGTTTGGTCACAATCAGAGCATGTTTGGATTGGTAATTAGCGGCCAGTATGGATTTTTCAAGTCTCTTGGTGCTTAAGAGGCCATGGAAAATCCGGGCCTTCCCCATACCATCATACCCAAAAATGCTCTGATGGGGACCAAACTTTGCAAGCATGTGGGGGGGACCCACCCCCACATGCTTGCAAAGTTTGGTCACCATCGGAGCATGTTTGGATTGGTAATTAGTGGCCAGTGTGGATTTTTCAAGTCTCTTGGTGCTTAAGAGGCCATGGAAAATCCGGGCCTTCCCCATACCATCGTACCCAAACATGCTCTGATGGGAACAAAACTTTGCAGGCATGTGGGGGGGGGGGTAACCCTTACAAGCTTGCAAAGTTTGGTCACAATCGGAGTATGTTTGGTTCGTAAATTAGGGTGAGTGTGATTTTTCAAGTCTCTTGGTGCTTAAGAGGCCATGGAAAATCCGGGCCTTCCCCATACCATCGTACCCAAACATGCTCCAATGGGGAGAACAACACTTTGCAGCAAGAATGTGGGGGGGAGCCCACCCCTACATGCTTGCAAAGTTCGGTTCCCATCGGAGCATGTTTGAAATAGTAATTAGTGCCCACTGTGGATTTTTCAAGTCTCTTGGTGCTTATGAGGCCATGGAAAATCCAGGCCTTCCGAATACCATTGTACCCCCAAGGAAACGAAACTTTGCAACAAGCATGTGGGAGGGACCCACGCCCAGAGGCTTGCAAAGTTTGGTCACAATTGGAGCATGTTTGGATTGGTAATTAGCGGCCAATGTGGATTTTTCAAGTCTCTTGGTGCTTAAGAGGCCATGGAAAATTCGGGCCTTCCCCATACTATCGTACCCAAACATGCTCCGATGGGAACAAGACTTTGCAAGCATGTGGGAGGGACCCACCCCCACAGGCTTGCAAAGTTTGGTCATAATCGGAGCATGTTTGGATTGGTAATTAGCGGCTAGTGCGGATTCTTCAAGTCTCTTGGTGCTTAAGAGGCCATGGAAAATCCGGGCCTTCCCCATACCATCGTACCCAAACATGCTCCGATTGTGACCAAACGTTGCAAGCATGTGGGGGGGACCCACCCGCACATGCTTGCAACGTTTGGTCACAATCGGAGCATGTTTGGATTGGTAAATAGCGGCCAGTGCGTATTTTTGAAGTCTATTGGTGCTTAAGAGGCCATGGAAAATCCGGGCCTTCCCCATACCATCGTACCCAAACATGCTCCGATGGGGACCAAACTTTGTAAACATGTGAAGGGAAACCCACCCCCATATTCTTGCAAAGTTTGGTCACAATCGGAGCATGTTTGGATTGGTAATTAGCGGCCAATGTGGATTTTTCAACTCTCTTGGTGCTTAAGAGGCCATGGAAAGTCCGGGCCTTCCCTATACCATCGTACCCAAACATGCTCCGATGGGAACCAAACTTTGCAAGCATGTGGGAGGGACCAATCTCCATAGGCTTGCAAAGTTTGATCACAATCGGAGCATGTTTGGACTGGTAATTAGTAGCCAGTGCAGATTTTTCAAGTCTCTTGGTGCTTAAGAGGCCATGGAAAATCCGGGCCTTTCCCATACCATCGTACCCAAACATTCTCCGATGGGGAACAAACTTTGCAAGCATGTGGGGGGGACCCACCCCCACATGCTTGCAAAGTTTGGTTCCCATTGGAGTATGTTTGGATTGGTAATTAGCGGCCAGTGTGGATTTTTCAAGTCTCTTGGTGCTTAAGAGGCCATGGGAAATCCGGGCCATCCCCATACCATCGTACCCAAACATGCTCCGATGGGGACCAAACTTTGCAAGCATGTCGGAGGGGCCAACCCCCACATGTTTGCAAAGTTTGGTCACAATCGAAGCATGTTTGGATTGGTAATTAGCGGCCAGTGTGGATTTTTCAAGTCTCTTAGTGCTTAAGAGGCCATGGAAAATCCGGGCCATCCCCATACCATCGTACCCAAACATGCTCCGATGGGGACTAAACTTTGCAAGCATGTGGGGGGGACCCACCCCCACATGCTTGCAGAGTTTGGTCATGATCGGAGCATGTTTGGATTGGTAATTAGCGGCCAGTGCGGATTTTTCAAGTCTCTTGGTGCTTAAGAGGCCATGGAAAATCCGGGCCATCCCCATGCCATCGTACCCAAACATGCTCCGATGGGAACTAAACTTTGCAAGCATGTGGGAGGGGGCCACCCCCACATGTTTGAAAAGTTTAGTCACAATCGGAGCGTGTTTAGATTGGTAATTAGCGGCCAGTGCAGATTTTTCATGTCTCTTGGTGCTTAAGAGGCCATGGAAAATCCGGGCCATCCCCATACCATCGTACCCAAACATGCTCCGATGGGGACCAAACTTTGCAACCATGTGGGGGGGACCCACCCCCACATGCTTGCAGAGTTTGGTCACAATCGGAGCAATGTTTGGATTGGTAAATAGAGGCCAGTGCCGATTTTTCAAGTCTCATGGTGCTTAAGAGGCCATGGAAAATCCGGGCCTTCCCCATACCATCGTACCCAAACATGCTCCGATGGGGACCAAACTTTGCAAGCATGTGGGAGGGACCACCCCTACATGCTTGCAAAGTTTGGTCATGATCGGAGCATGTTTGGATTGGTAATTAGCGGCCAGTGTGGATTTTTCAAGTCTCTTGGATCTTAAGAGGCCATGGAAAGTCCAGGCCTTCCCCATACCATCGTACCCAAACATGCTCCGATGGGAACCAAACTTTGCAAGCATGTGCGAGGGGACCCACCCCCACATGCTTGTAGAGTTTGGTCACAATCGAAGCATGTTTGGATTGGTAATTAGCGGCCAGTGCGGATTTTTCAAGTCTCTTGGTGCTTAAGAGGCCATGGAAAATCCGGGCCTTCCCCATACCATCGTACCCAAACATGCTCTGATTGTGACCAAACTTTGCAAGCGTATGGGGGGAACCCACCCCCATATGCTTGCAGAGTTTGGTCACAATCGGAGCATGTTTGGATTGGTAATTAGCGACCTGCGCGGATTTTTCAAGTCTCTTGGTGCTTAAGAGGCCATGGAAAATCCGGGCCATCCCCATACCATCGTACCCAAACATGCTCCGATGGGGACTAAACTTTGCAAGCATGTGGGAGGGGGCCACCCCCACATGTTTGGAAAGTTTGGTCACAATCGGAGCATGTTTGGATTGGTAATTAGCGGCCAGTGTGGATTTTTCAAGTCTCTTGGTGCTTAAGAGGCCATGGAAAATCCAGGCCATCCCCATACCATCGTACCCAAACATGCTCCGATGGGGACCAAACTTTGCAAGCATGTGGGGGGACCCACCCCCACATGCTTGCAGAGTTTGGTCATGATCGGAGCACGTTTGGATTGATAATTAGCGGGCCAGTGTGGATTTTTCAAGTCTCTTGGTGCTTAAGAGGCCATGGGAAATCCGGGCCAGTGTGGATTTTTCAAGTCTCTTGGTGCTTAAGAGGCCATGGGAAATCCGGGCCATCCCCATACCATCGTACCCAAACATGCTCCGATGGGGACCAAACTTTGCAAGCATGTGGGAGGGGCCAACCCCCATAAGCTTGCAAAGTTTGGTCACAATCGGAGCATGTTTGGATTGGTGATTAGCGGCCACTGCGGATTTTTCAAGTCTCTTGGTTCTTAAGAGGCCATGGAAAATCCGGGCCTTCCCCATACCATCGTACCCAAACATGCTCTGATAGGGACCAAACTTTGCAAGCATGTGGGGGGGGGACCCAGCCCCACATGCTTGTAGAGTTTGGTCACAATCGGAGCATGTTTGGATTGGTAATTAGCGGCCAGTGTGGATTTTTCAAGTCTCTTGGTGCTTAAGAGGCCATGGAAAATCCGGGCCTTCCCCATACCATCATACCCAAAAATGATCCGATGGGGACCAAACTTTGCAAGCATGTGGGGGGGACCCACCCCCACATGCTTGCAAAGTTTGGTCAAAATCGGAGCATGTTTGGATTGGTAATTAGTGGCCAGTGTGGATTTTTCAAGTCTCTTGGTGCTTAAGAGGCCATGGAAAATCCGGGCCTTCCCCATACCATCGTACCCAAACATGCTCCGATTGTGACCAAACTTTGCAAGCGTGTGGGAGGGACCCACCCCATATGCTTGCAGAGTTTGGTCACAATCAGAGCATGTTTGGATTGGTAATTAGCGACCTGCGCGGATTTTTCAAGTCTCTTGGCGCTTAAGAGGCCATGGAAAATCCGGGCCATCCCCATACCATCGTACCCAAACATGCTCCGATGGGGACTAAACTTTGCGAGCATGTGGGAGGGGGCCACCCCTACATGTTTGGAAAGTTTGGTCACAATCAGAGCATGTTTGGATTGGTAATTAGCGGCTAGTGTGGATTTTTCAAGTCTCTTGGTCCTTAAGAGGCCATGGAAAATCCAGGCCATTCCCATACCATCGTACCCAAACATGCTCCGATGGGGACCAAACTTTGCAAGCATGTGGGGGGGACCCACCCCCACATGCTTAAAGAGTTTGGTCACAATCGGAGCATGTTTGGATTGGTAAATAGCGGCCAGTGCAGATTCTTGGTGCTTAAGAGGCCATGGAAAATCCGGGCCTTCCCCATACCATCGTACCCAAACATGCTCCGATAGGGACCAAACCTTGCAAGCATGTGGGGGGGAGCCAACCCCCACATGCTTGCAAAGTTTGGTCATGATCGGAGCACGTTTGGATTGATAATTAGCGGGCCAGTGTGGATTTTGCAAGTCTGTTGGTGCTTAAGAGGCCATGGGAAATCCGGGCCAGTGTGGATTTTTCAAGTCTCTTGGTGCTTAAGAGGCCATGGAAAATCCGGGCCATCCCCATACCATCGTACCCAAACATGCTCCGATGGGGACCAAACTTTGCAAGCATGTGGGAGGGGCCAACCCCCATAAGCTTGCAAAGTTTGGTCACAATCGGAGCATGTTTGGATTGGTGATTAGCGGCCACTGCGGATTTTTCAAGTCTCTTGGTGCTAAAGAGGCCATGGAAAATCCGGGCCTTCCCCATACCATCGTACCCAAACATGCTCCGATACGGACCAAACTTTGCAAGCATGTGGGGGGAAACCCAACCCCACATGCTTGTAGAGTTTGGTCACAATCGGAGCATGTTTGGATTGGTAATTAGCGGCCAGTGTGGATTTTTCAATTCTCTTGGTGCTTAAGAGGCCATGGAAAATCCGGGCCTTCCCCATACCATCATACCCAAAAATGCTCCGATGGGGACCAAACTTTGCAAGCATGTGGGGGGGACCCACCGCACATGCTTGCAAAAGTTTGGTCACCATCCGAGCATGCGTGGATTGGTAATTAGTGGCCAGTGTGGATCTTTCAAGTCTCTTAGTGCTTAAGAGGCCATGGAAAATCCGGGCCTTCCCCATACCATCGTACCCAAACATGCTCCGATGGGAACAAAACTTTGCAGGCATGTGGGGGGGGGCTAACCCTCACAGGCTTGCAAAGTTTGGTCACAATCGGAGTATGTTTGGATTGGTAATTAGCGGCCAGTGTGGATTTTTCAAGTCTATTGGTGCTTAAGAGGCCATGGAAAATCCGGGCCTTCCCCATACCATCGTACCCAAACATGCTCCAATGGGGAGAACGACACTTTGCAAGAATGTGGGGGGGAGCCCACCCCCACATGCTTGCAAAGTTCGGTACCCATCGGAGCATGTTTGGAATAGTAATTAGGACCCACTGTGGATTTTTCAAGTCTCTTGGTGCTTAAGAGGCCATGGAAAATCTGGGCCATCCCCATACCATCGTACCCAAACATGCTCCGATGGGGACCAAACTTTGCAAGCATGTGGGGGGGACCCACCCCCACATGCTTGCAGAGTTTGGGCACAATCGGAGCAATGTTTGGATTGGTAAATAGAGGCCAGTGCGGATTTTTCAAGTCTCTTGGTGCTTAAGAGGCCATGGAAAATCCGGGCCTTCCCCATACCATCGTACCCAAACATGCTCCGATGGGGACCAAACTTTGCAACCATGTGGGAGGGACCACCCCTACATGCTTGCAAAGTTTGGTCATGATCAGAGCATGTTTGGATTGGCTAGTGTGGATTTTTCAAGTCTCTTGGATCTTAAGAGGCCATGGAAAGTCCGGGCCTTCCCCATACCATCGTACCCAAACATGCTCCGATGGGAACCAAACTTTGCAAGCATGTGGGAGGGGACCCACCCCCACATGCTTGTAGAGTTTGGTCACAATCGGAGCATGTGTGGATTGGTAATTAGCGACCTGCGCGGATTTTTCAAGTCTCTTGGTGCTTAAGAGGCCATGGAAAATCCGGGCCATCCCCATACCATCGTACCCAAACATGCTCCGATGGGGACTAAACTTTGCAAGCATGTGGGAGGGGGCCACCCCCACATGTTTGGAAAGTTTGGTCACAATCGGAGCATGTTTGGATTGGTAATTAGCGGCCAGTGTGGATTTTTCAAGTCTCTTGGTGCTTAAGAGGCCATGGAAAATCCAGGCCATCCCCATACCATCGTACCCAAACATGCTCCGATGGTGACCAAACTTTGCAAGCATGTGGGGGGACCCACCCCCACATGCTTGCAGAGTTTGGTCACAATCGGAGCATGTTTGGATTGGTAAATAGCGGCCAGTGTGGATTTTTTCTGTCTCTTGGTGCTTAAGAGGCCATGGAAAATCCGGGCCTTCCCCATACCATCGTACCCAAACATGCTCCGATAGGGACCAAACCTTGCAAGCATGTGGGGGGGAGCCACCCCCACATGCTTGCAAAGTTTGGTCATGATCGGAGCACATTTGGATTGATAATTAGCGGGCCAGTGTGGATTTTTCAAGTCTCTTGGTGCTTAAGAGGCCATGGGAAATCCGGGCCATCCCCATACCATCGTACCTAAACATGCTCCGATGGGGACCAAACTTTGCAAGCATGTGGGAGGGGCCAACCCCCATAAGCTTGCAAAGTTTTGTCACAATCGGAGCATGTTTGGATTGGTGATTAGCGGCCACTGCGGATTTTTCAAGTCTCTTGGTGCTTAAGAGGCCATGGAAAATCCGGGCCTTCCCCATACCATCGTACCCAAACATGCTCTGATAGGGACCAAACTTTGCAAGCATGTGGGGGGGGACCTAGCCCCACATGCTTGTAGAGTTTGGTCACAATCGGAGCATGTTTGGATTGGTAATGAGCGGCCAGTGTGGATTTTTTAAGTCTCTTGGTGCTTAAGAGGCCATGGAAAATCCGGGCCTTCCCCATACCATCATACCCAAAAATGATCCGATGGGGACCAAACTTTGCAAGCATGTGGGGGGGACCCACCCCCACATGCTTGCAAAGTTTTGTCAAAATCGGAGCATGTTTAGATTGGTAATTAGTGGCCAGTGTGGATTTTTCAAGTCTCTTGGTGCTTAAGAGGCCATGGAAAATCCGGGCCTATCCCATACCATCGTACCCAAACATGCCCCGATTGTGACCAAACTTTGCAAGCGAGTGGGGGGGACCCACCCCATATGCTTGCAAAGTTTGCTCACAATCAGAGCATGTTTGGATTGGTAATTAGCGACCTGCGCGGATTTTTCAAGTCTCTTGGCGCTTAAGAGGCCATGGAAAATCCGGGCCATCCCCATACCATCGTACCCAAACATGCTCTGATGGGGACTAAACTTTGCAAGCATGTGGGAGGGGGCCACCCCACATGTTTGGAAAGTTTGGTCACAATCGGAGCATGTTTGGATTGGTAATTAGCGGCCAGTGTGGATTTTTCAAGTCTCTTGGTGCTTAAGAGGCCATGGAAAATCCAGGCCATTCCCATACCATCGTACCCAAACATGCTCCGATGGGGACCAAACTTTGCAAGCACGTGGGGGGGACCCACCCCCACATGCTTAAAGAGTTTGGTCACAATCGGAGCATGTTTGGATTGGTAAATAGCGGCCAGTGCAGATTCTTGGTGCTTAAGAGGCCATGGAAAATCCGGGCCTTCCCCATACCATCGTACCCAAACATGCTCCGATAGGGACCAAACCTTGCAAGCATGCGGGGGGGATCCACCCCTACATGCTTGCAAAGTTTGGTCATGATCGGAGCATGTTTGGATTGATAATTAGCGGGCCAGTGTGGATTTTTCAAGTCTCTTGGTGCTTAAGAGGCCATGGGAAATCCGGGCCATCCCCATACCATCGTACCCAAACATGCTCCGATGGGAATCAAACTTTGCAAGCATGTGGGAGGGGCCAACCCCAATAAGCTTGCAAAGTTTGGTCACAATCGGAGCATGTTTGGATTGGTGATTAGCGGCCACTGCGGATTTTTCAAGTCTCTTAGTGCTTAAGAGGCCATGGAAAATCTGGGCCTTCCCCATACCATCGTACCCAAACATGCTCTGATGGGGACCAAACTTTGCAAGCATGTGGGGGGGACCCACCCCCACATGCTTGTAGAGTTTGGTCACAATCGGAGCATGTTTGGATTGGTAATTGGCGGCCAGTGTGGATTTTTCAAGTCTCTTGGTGCTTAAGAGGCCATGGAAAATCCGGGCCTTCCCCATACCATCATACCCAAAAATGCTCCGATGGGGACCAAACTTTGCAAGCATGTGGGGGGGACCCACCCCCACATGCTTGCAAAGTTTGGTCCCCATCGGAGCATGTTTGGATTGGTAATTAGTGGCCAGTGTGGATTTTTCAAGTCTCTTGGTGCTTAAGAGGCCATGGAAAATCCGGGCCTTCCCCATACCATTGTACCCAAACATGCTCCGATGGGAACAAAACTTTGCAGGCATGTGGGGGGGGGCTAATCCTCACAAGCTTGCAAAGTTTGGTCACAATTGGAGTATGTTTGGATTGGTAATTAGCGGCCAGTGTGGATTCTTCAAGTCTATTGGTGCTTAAGAGGCCATGTAAAGTCCGGGCCTTCCCCATACCTTCGTACCCAACAAACATGCTCCGATGGGAACCAAACTTTGCAAGCATGTGGGAGGGGACCCACCCCCACATGCTTGTAGAGTTTGGTCACAATTAGAGCATGTTTGGATTGGTAATTTGCGGCCAGTGCGGATTTTTCAAGTCTCTTGGTGCTTAAGAGGCCATGGAAAATCCGGGCCTTCCCCATACCATCGTACCCAAACATGCTCTGATTGTGACCAAAGTTTGCAAGCGTGTGGGGGGGACCCACCCCCATATGCTTGCAGAGTTTGGTCACAATCGGAGCATGTTTGGATTGGTAATTAGCGACCTGCGTGGATTTTTCAAGTCTCTTGGTGCTTAAGAGGCCATGGAAAATCCGGGCCATCCCCATACCATCGTACCCAAACATGCTCCGATGGGGACTAAACTTTGCAAGCATGTGGGAGGGGGCCACCCCCACATGTTTGGAAAGTTTGGTCACAATGGGAGCATGTTTGGATTGGTAATTAGCGGCCAGTGTGGATTTTTCAAGTCTCTTGGTGCTTAAGAGGCCATGGAAAATCCAGGCCATCCCCATACCATCGTACCCAAACATGCTCCGATGGGGACCAAACTTTGTAAGCATGTGGGGGGACCCACCCCCACATGCTTGCAGAGTTTGGTCACAATCGGAGCATGTTTGGATTGGTAAATAGCCAGTGCGGATTTTTCATGTCTCTTGGTGCTTAAGAGGCCATGGAAAATCCCGGCCTTCCCTGTACCATCGTACCCAAACATGCTCCGATAGGGACCAAACCTTGCAAGCATGTGGGGGGGAGCCACCCCCACATGCTTGCAAAGTTTTGGTCATGATCGGAGCACGTTTGGATTGATAATTAGCAGGCCAGTGTGGATTTTTCAAGTCTCTTGGTGCTTAAGAGGCCATGGGAAATCCGGGCTAGTGTGGATTTTTCAAGTCTCTTGGTGCTTAAGAGGCCATGGGAAATCCGGGCCACCCCATACCATCGTACCCAAACACGCTCCGATGGGGATTAAACTTTGCAAGCATGTGGGAGGGGCCAACCCCCATAAGCTTGCAAAGTTTGGTCACAATCGGAGCATGTTTGGATTGGTGATTAGCGGCCACTGCGGATTTTTCAAGTCTCTTGGTGCTTAAGAGGCCATGGAAAATCCGGGCCTTCCCCATACCATCGTACCCAAACATGCTCTGATAGGGACCAAACTTTGCAAGCATGTGGGGGGGGACCCACCCCAACATGCTTGTAGAGTTTGGTCACAATCGGAGCATGTTTGGATTGGTACCAGTGTGGATTTCTCAGGTCTCTTGGTGCTTAAGAGGCCATGGAAAATCCGGGCCTTCCCCATACCATCATACCCAAAAATGCTCCGATGGGGACTAAACTTTTCAAGCATGTGGGGGGGACCCACCCCCACATGCTTGCAAAGTTTGGTCAAAATCGGAGCATGTTTGGATTGGTAATTAGTGGCCAGTGTGGATTTTTCAAGTCTCTTGGTGCTTAAGAGGCCATGGAAAATCCGGGCCTTCCCCATACCATCGTACCCAAACATGCTCCGATTGTGACCAAACTTTGCAAGCGTGTGGGGGGGACCCACCCCATATGCTTGCAGAGTTTGGTCACAATCAGAGCATGTTTGGATTGGTAATTAGCGACCTGCGTGGATTTTTCAAGTCTCTTGGTGCTTAGAGGCCATGGAAAATCCGGGCCATCCCCATACCATCGTACCCAAACATACTCCGATGGGGACTAAACTTTGCAAGCATGTGGGAGGGGGCCACCCCCACATGTTTGGAAAGTTTGGTCACAATCGGAGCATGTTTGGATTGGTAATTAGCGGCTAGTGTGGATTTCTCAAGTCTCTTGGTGCTTAAGAGGCCATGGAAAATCCAGGCCATCCCCATACCATCGTACCCAAACATGCTCCGATGGGGACCAAACTTTGCAAGCATGTGGGGGGGACCCACCCCCACATGCTTAAAGAGTTTGGTCACAATCGGAGCATGTTTGGATTGGTAAATAGCGGCCAGTGCGGATTCTTGGTGCTTAAGAGGCCATGGAAAATCCGGGCCTTCCCCATACCATCGTACCCAAACATGCTCCGATAGGGACCAAACCTTGCAAGCATGTGGGGGGGAGCCACCCCCACATGCTTGCAAAGTTTGGTCATGATCGGAGCACGTTTGGATTGATAATTAGCGGGCCAGTGTGGATTTTTCAAGTCTCTTGGTGCTTAAGAGGCCATGGGAAATCCGGGCCAGTGTGGATTTTTCAAGTCTCTTGGTGCTTAAGAGGCCATGGGAAATCCGGGCCATCCCCATACCATCGTACCCAAACATGCTCCGATGGGGATCAAACTTTGCAAGCATGTGGGAGGGGCCAACCCCCATAAGCTTGCAAAGTTTGGTCACAAATCGGAGCATTTTTGGATTGGTGATTAGCGGCCAATGCAGATTTTTCATGTCTCTTAGTGCTTAAGAGGCCATGGAAAATCCGGGCCTTCCCCATACCATCGTACCCAAACATGCTCTGATGGGGACCAAACTTTGCAAGCATGTGGGGGGGGACCCACCCCCACATGCTTGTAGAGTTTGGTCACAATCGGAGCATGTTTGGATTGGTAATTAGCGGCCAGTGTGGATTTTTCAAGTCTCTTGGTGCTTAAGAGGCCATGGAAAATCCGGGCCTTCCCCATACCATCATACCCATGCTCCGATGGGGACCAAACTTTGCAAGCATGTGGGAGGACCCACCCCCACATGCTTGCAAAGTTTGGTCAAAATCGGAGCATGTTTGGATTGGTAATTAGTGGCCAGTGTGGATTTTTCAAGTCTCTTGGTGCTTAAGAGGCCATGGAAAATCTGGGCCTTCCCCACACCATCGTACCCAAACATGCTCTGATGGGGACTAAACTTTGCAAGCATGTGGGAGGGGGCCACCCCACATGTTTGGAAAGTTTGGTCACAATCGGAGCATGTTTGGATAGATAATTAGCGGGCCAGTGTGGATTTTTCAAGTCTCTTGGTGCTTAAGAGGCCATGGGAAATCCGGGCCATCCCCATACCATCGTACCCAAACATGCTCCGATGGGAATCAAACTTTGCAAGCATGTGGGAGGGGCCAACCCCAATAAGCTTGCAAAGTTTGGTCACAATCGGAGCATGTTTGGATTGGTGATTAGCGGCCACTGCGGATTTTTCAAGTCTCTTAGTGCTTAAGAGGCCATGGAAAATCTGGGCCTTCCCCATACCATCGTACCCAAACATGCTCTGATGGGGACCAAACTTTGCAAGCATGTGGGGGGGACCCACCCCCACATGCTTGTAGAGTTTGGTCACAATCGGAGCATGTTTGGATTGGTAATTGGCGGCCAGTGTGGATTTTTCAAGTCTCTTGGTGCTTAAGAGGCCATGGAAAATCCGGGCCATCCCCATACCATCGTACCCAAACATGCTCCGATGGGGACCAAACTTTGTAAGCATGTGGGGGGACCCACCCCCACATGCTTGCAGAGTTTGGTCACAATCGGAGCATGTTTGGATTGGTAAATAGCCAGTGCGGATTTTTCATGTCTCTTGGTGCTTAAGAGGCCATGGAAAATCCGGGCCTTCCCTGTACCATCGTACCCAAACATGCTCCGATAGGGACCAAACCTTGCAAGCATGTGGGGGGGAGCCACCCCCACATGCTTGCAAAGTTTTGGTCATGATCGGAGCACGTTTGGATTGATAATTAGCGGGCCAGTGTGGATTTTTCAAGTCTCTTGGTGCTTAAGAGGCCATGGGAAATCCGGGCTAGTGTGGATTTTTCAAGTCTCTTGGTGCTTAAGAGGCCATGGGAAATCCGGGCCACCCCATACCATCGTACCCAAACACGCTCCGATGGGGATTAAACTTTGCAAGCATATGGGAGGGGCCAACCCCCATAAGCTTGCAAAGTTTGGTCATAATCGGAGCATGTTTGGATTGGTGATTAGCGGCCACTGCGGATTTTTCAAGTCTCTTGGTGCTTAAGAGGCCATGGAAAATCCGGGCCTTCCCCATACCATCGTACCCAAACATGCTCTGATAGGGACCAAACTTTGCAAGCATGTGGGGGGGGACCCACCCCAACATGCTTGTAGAGTTTGGTCACAATCGGAGCATGTTTGGATTGGTACCAGTGTGGATTTCTCAGGTCTCTTGGTGCTTAAGAGGCCATGGAAAATCCGGGCCTTCCCCATACCATCATACCCAAAAATGCTCCGATGGGGACTAAACTTTTCAAGCATGTGGGGGGGACCCACCCCCACATGCTTGCAAAGTTTGGTCAAAATCGGAGCATGTTTGGATTGGTAATTAGTGGCCAGTGTGGATTTTTCAAGTCTCTTGGTGCTTAAGAGGCCATGGAAAATCCGGGCCTTCCCCATACCATCGTACCCAAACATGCTCCGATTGTGACCAAACTTTGCAAGCGTGTGGGGGGGACCCACCCCATATGCTTGCAGAGTTTGGTCACAATCAGAGCATGTTTGGATTGGTAATTAGCGACCTGCGTGGATTTTTCAAGTCTCTTGGTGCTTAGAGGCCATGGAAGATCCGGGCCATCCCCATACCATCGTACCCAAACATACTCCGATGGGGACTAAACTTTGCAAGCATGTGGGAGGGGGCCACCCCCACATGTTTGGAAAGTTTGGTCACAATCGGAGCATGTTTGGATTGGTAATTAGCGGCCAGTGTGGATTTCTCAAGTCTCTTGGTGCTTAAGAGGCCATGGAAAATCCAGGCCATCCCCATACCATCGTACCCAAACATGCTCCGATGGGGACCAAACTTTGCAAGCATGTGGGGGGGACCCACCCCCACATGCTTAAAGAGTTTGGTCACAATCGGAGCATGTTTGGATTGGTAAATAGCGGCCAGTGCGGATTCTTGGTGCTTAAGAGGCCATGGAAAATCCGGGCCTTCCCCATACCATCGTACCCAAACATGCTCCGATAGGGACCAAACCTTGCAAGCATGTGGGGGGGAGCCACCCCCACATGCTTGCAAAGTTTGGTCATGATCGGAGCAGGTTTGGATTGATAATTAGCGGGCCAGTGTGGATTTTTCAAGTCTCTTGGTGCTTAAGAGGCCATGGGAAATCCGGGCCAGTGTGGATTTTTCAAGTCTCTTGGTGCTTAAGAGGCCATGGGAAATCCGGGCCATCCCCATACCATCGTACCCAAACATGCTCCGATGGGGATCAAACTTTGCAAGCATGTGGGAGGGGCCAACCCCCATAAGCTTGCAAAGTTTGGTCACAAATCGGAGCATTTTTGGATTGGTGATTAGCGGCCAATGCAGATTTTTCAAGTCTCTTAGTGCTTAAGAGGCCATGGAAAATCCGGGCCTTCCCCATACCATCGTACCCAAACATGCTCTGATGGGGACCAAACTTTGCAAGCATGTGGGGGGGGACCCACCCCCACATGCTTGTAGAGTTTGGTCACAATCGGGGCATGTTTGGATTGGTAATTAGCGGCCAGTGTGGATTTTTCAAGTCTCTTGGTGCTTAAGAGGCCATGGAAAATCCGGGCCTTCCCCATACCATCATACCCATGCTCCGATGGGGACCAAACTTTGCAAGCATGTGGGAGGACCCACCCCCACATGCTTGCAAAGTTTGGTCAAAATCGGAGCATGTTTGGATTGGTAATTAGTGGCCAGTGTGGATTTTTCAAGTCTCTTGGTGCTTAAGAGGCCATGGAAAATCCGGGCCTTCCCCACACCATCGTACCCAAACATGCTCTGATGGGGACTAAACTTTGCAAGCATGTGGGAGGGGGCCACCCCACATGTTTGGAAAGTTTGGTCACAATCGGAGCATGTTTGGATTGGTAATTAGCGGCCAGTGTGGATTTTTCAAGTCTCTTGGTGCTTAAGAGGCCATGGAAAATCCAGGCCATTCCCATACCATCGTACCCAAACATGCTCCGATGGGGACCAAACTTTGCAAGCACGTGGGGGGGACCCACCCCCACATGCTTAAAGAGTTTGGTCATAATCGGAGCATGTTTGGATTGGTAAATAGCGGCCAGTGCAGATTCTTGGTGCTTAAGAGGCCATGGAAAATCCGGGCCTTCCCCATACCATCGTACCCAAACATGCTCCGATAGGGACCAAACCTTGCAAGCATGCGGGGGGGATCCACCCCTACATGCTTGCAAAGTTTGGTCATCATCGGAGCACGTTTGGATTGATAATTAGCGGGCCAGTGTGGATTTTTCAAGTCTCTTGGTGCTTAAGAGGCCATGGGAAATCCGGGCCATCCCCATACCATCGTACCCAAACATGCTCCGATGGGAATCAAACTTTGCAAGCATGTGGGAGGGGCCAACCCCAATAAGCTTGCAAAGTTTGGTCACAATCGGAGCATGTTTGGATTGGTGATTAGCGGCCACTGCAGATTTTTCAAGTCTCTTAGTGCTTAAGAGGCCATGGAAAATCTGGGCCTTCCCCATACCATCGTACCCAAACATGCTCTGATGGGGACCAAACTTTGCAAGCATGTGGGGGGGACCCACCCCCACATGCTTGTAGAGTTTGGTCACAATCGGAGCATGTTTGGATTGGTAATTGGCGGCCAGTGTGGATTTTTCAAGTCTCTTGGTGCTTAAGAGGCCATGGAAAATCCGGGCCTTCCCCATACCATCATACCCAAAAATGCTCCGATGGGGACCAAACTTTGCAAGCATGTGGGGGGGACCCACCCCCACATGCTTGCAAAGTTTGGTCCCCATCGGAGCATGTTTGGATTGGTAATTAGTGGCCAGTGTGGATTTTTCAAGTCTCTTGGTGCTTAAGAGGCCATGGAAAATCCGGGCCTTCCCCATACCATTGTACCCAAACATGCTCCGATGGGAACAAAACTTTGCAGGCATGTGGGGGGGGGAGCTAATCCTCACAAGCTTGCAAAGTTTGGTCACAATTGGAGTATGTTTGGATTGGTAATTAGCGGCCAGTGTGGATTCTTCAAGTCTATTGGTGCTTAAGAGGCCATGTAAAGTCCGGGCCTTCCCCATACCATCGTACCCAACAAACATGCTCCGATGGGAACCAAACTTTGCAAGCATGTGGGAGGGGACCCACCCCCACATGCTTGTAGAGTTTGGTCACAATTAGAGCATGTTTGGATTGGTAATTTGCGGCCAGTGCGGATTTTTCAAGTCTCTTGGTGCTTAAGAGGCCATGGAAAATCCGGGCCTTCCCCATACCATCGTACCCAAACATGCTCTGATTGTGACCAAAGTTTGCAAGCGTGTGGGGGGGACCCACCCCCATATGCTTGCAGAGTTTGGTCACAATCGGAGCATGTTTGGATTGGTAATTAGCGACCTGCGTGGATTTTTCAAGTCTCTTGGTGCTTAAGAGGCCATGGAAAATCCGGGCCATCCCCATACCATCGTACCCAAACATGCTCCGATGGGGACTAAACTTTGCAAGCATGTGGGAGGGGGCCACCCCCACATGTTTGGAAAGTTTGGTCACAATGGGAGCATGTTTGGATTGGTAATTAGCGGCCAGTGTGGATTTTTCAAGTCTCTTGGTGCTTAAGAGGCCATGGAAAATCCAGGCCATCCCCATACCATCGTACCCAAACATGCTCCGATGGGGACCAAACTTTGTAAGCATGTGGGGGGACCCACCCCCACATGCTTGCAGAGTTTGGTCACAATCGGAGCATGTTTGGATTGGTAAATAGCCAGTGCGGATTTTTCATGTCTCTTGGTGCTTAAGAGGCCATGGAAAATCCGGGCCTTCCCTGTACCATCGTACCCAAACATGCTCCGATAGGGACCAAACCTTGCAAGCATGTGGGGGGGAGCCACCCCCACATGCTTGCAAAGTTTTGGTCATGATCGGAGCACGTTTGGATTGATAATTAGCGGGCCAGTGTGGATTTTTCAAGTCTCTTGGTGCTTAAGAGGCCATGGGAAATCCGGGCTAGTGTAGATTTTTCAAGTCTCTTGGTGCTTAAGAGGCCATGGGAAATCCGGGCCACCCCATACCATCGTACCCAAACACGCTCCGATGGGGATTAAACTTTGCAAGCATGTGGGAGGGGCCAACCCCCATAAGCTTGCAAAGTTTGGTCACAATCGGAGCATGTTTGGATTGGTGATTAGCGGCCACTGCGGATTTTTCAAGTCTCTTGGTGCTTAAGAGGCCATGGAAAATCCGGGCCTTCCCCATACCATCGTACCCAAACATGCTCTGATAGGGACCAAACCTTGCAAGCATGTGGGGGGGGACCCACCCCAACATGCTTGTAGAGTTTGGTCACAATCGGAGCATGTTTGGATTGGTACCAGTGTGGATTTCTCAGGTCTCTTGGTGCTTAAGAGGCCATGGAAAATCCAGGCCTTCCCCATACCATCATACCCAAAAATGCTCCGATGGGGACTAAACTTTTCAAGCATGTGGGGGGGACCCACCCCCACATGCTTGCAAAGTTTGGTCAAAATCGGAGCATGTTTGGATTGGTAATTAGTGGCCAGTGTGGATTTTTCAAGTCTCTTGGTGCTTAAGAGGCCATGGAAAATCCGGGCCTTCCCCATACCATCGTACCCAAACATGCTCCGATTGTGACCAAACTTTGCAAGCGTGTGGGGGGGACCCACCCCATATGCTTGCAGAGTTTGGTCACAATCAGAGCATGTTTGGATTGGTAATTAGCGACCTGCGTGGATTTTTCAAGTCTCTTGGTGCTTAGAGGCCATGGAAGATCCGGGCCATCCCCATACCATCGTACCCAAACATACTCCGATGGGGACTAAACTTTGCAAGCATGTGGGAGGGGGCCACCCCCACATGTTTGGAAAGTTTGGTCACAATCGGAGCATGTTTGGATTGGTAATTAGCGGCCAGTGTGGATTTCTCAAGTCTCTTGGTGCTTAAGAGGCCATGGAAAATCCAGGCCATCCCCATACCATCGTACCCAAACATGCTCCGATGGGGACCAAACTTTGCAAGCATGTGGGGGGGACCCACCCCCACATGCTTAAAGAGTTTGGTCACAATCGGAGCATGTTTGGATTGGTAATTAGCGGCCAGTGCGGATTCTTGGTGCTTAAGAGGCCATGGAAAATCCGGGCCTTCCCCATACCATCGTACCCAAACATGCTCCGATAGGGACCAAACCTTGCAAGCATGTGGGGGGGAGCCACCCCCACATGCTTGCAAAGTTTGGTCATGATCGGAGCACGTTTGGATTGATAATTAGCGGGCCAGTGTGGATTTTTCAAGTCTCTTGGTGCTTAAGAGGCCATGGGAAATCCGGGCCAGTGTGGATTTTTCAAGTCTCTTGGTGCTTAAGAGGCCATGGGAAATCCGGGCCATCCCCATACCATCGTACCCAAACATGCTCCGATGGGATCAAACTTTGCAAGCATGTGGGAGGGGCCAACCCCCATAAGCTTGCAAAGTTTGGTCACAAATCGGAGCATTTTTGGATTGGTGATTAGCGGCCAATGCAGATTTTTCAAGTCTCTTAGTGCTTAAGAGGCCATGGAAAATCCGGGCCTTCCCCATACCATCGTACCCAAACATGCTCTGATGGGGACCAAACTTTGCAAGCATGTGGGGGGGGACCCACCCCCACATGCTTGTAGAGTTTGGTCACAATCGGGGCATGTTTGGATTGGTAATTAGCGGCCAGTGTGGATTTTTCAAGTCTCTTGGTGCTTAAGAGGCCATGGAAAATCCGGGCCTTCCCCATACCATCATACCCATGCTCCGATGGGGACCAAACTTTGCAAGCATGTGGGAGGACCCACCCCCACATGCTTGCAAAGTTTGGTCAAAATCGGAGCATGTTTGGATTGGTAATTAGTGGCCAGTGTGGATTTTTCAAGTCTCTTGGTGCTTAAGAGGCCATGGAAAATCCGGGCCTTCCCCACACCATCGTACCCAAACATGCTCTGATGGGGACTAAACTTTGCAAGCATGTGGGAGGGGGCCACCCCACATGTTTGGAAAGTTTGGTCACAATCGGAGCATGTTTGGATTGGTAATTAGCGGCCAGTGTGGATTTTTCAAGTCTCTTGGTGCTTAAGAGGCCATGGAAAATCCAGGCCATTCCCATACCATCGTACCCAAACATGCTCCGATGGGGACCAAACTTTGCAAGCACGTGGGGGGGACCCACCCCCACATGCTTAAAGAGTTTGGTCACAATCGGAGCATGTTTGGATTGGTAAATAGCGGCCAGTGCAGATTCTTGGTGCTTAAGAGGCCATGGAAAATCCGGGCCTTCCCCATACCATCGTACCCAAACATGCTCCGATAGGGACCAAACCTTGCAAGCATGCGGGGGGGATCCACCCCTACATGCTTGCAAAGTTTGGTTATCATCGGAGCACGTTTGGATTGATAATTAGCGGGCCAGTGTGGATTTTTCAAGTCTCTTGGTGCTTAAGAGGCCATGGGAAATCCGGGCCATCCCCATACCATCGTACCCAAACATGCTCCGATGGGAATCAAACTTTGCAAGCATGTGGGAGGGGCCAACCCCAATAAGCTTGCAAAGTTTGGTCACAATCGGAGCATGTTTGGATTGGTGATTAGCGGCCACTGCGGATTTTTCAAGTCTCTTAGTGCTTAAGAGGCCATGGAAAATCCGGGCCTTCCCCATACCATCGTACCCAAACATGCTCCGATGGGGACCAAACTTTGCAAGCATGTGGGGGGGACCCACCCCCACATGCTTGTAGAGTTTGGTCAAAATCGGAGCATGTTTGGATTGGTAATTGGCGGCCAGTGTGGATTTTTCAAGTCTCTTGGTGCTTAAGAGGCCATGGAAAATCCGGGCCTTCCCCATACCATCATACCCAAAAATGCTCCGATGGGGACCAAACTTTGCAAGCATATGGGGGGGACCCACCCCCACATGCTTGCAAAGTTTGGTCCCCATCGGAGCATGTTTGGATTGGTAATTAGTGGCCAGTGTGGATTTTTCAAGTCTCTTGGTGCTTAAGAGGCCATGGAAAATCCGGGCCTTCCCCATACCATTGTACCCAAACATACTCCGATGGGAACAAAACTTTGCAGGCATGTGGGGGGGGGGGCTAATCCTCACAAGCTTGCAAAGTTTGGTCACAATTGGAGTATGTTTGGATTGGTAATTAGCGGCCAGTGTGGATTCTTCAAGTCTATTGGTGCTTAAGAGGCCATGTAAAGTCCGGGCCTTCCCCATACCATCGTACCCAACAAACATGCTCCGATGGGAACCAAACTTTGCAAGCATGTGGGAGGGGACCCACCCCCACATGCTTGTAGAGTTTGGTCACAATTAGAGCATGTTTGGATTGGTAATTTGCGGCCAGTGCGGATTTTTCAAGTCTCTTGGTGCTTAAGAGGCCATGGAAAATCCGGGCCTTCCCCATACCATCGTACCCAAACATGCTCTGATTGTGACCAAAGTTTGCAAGCGTGTGGGGGGGACCCACCCCCATATGCTTGCAGAGTTTGGTCACAATCGGAGCATGTTTGGATTGGTAATTAGCGACCTGCGTGGATTTTTCAAGTCTCTTGGTGCTTAAGAGGCCATGGAAAATCCGGGCCATCCCCATACCATCGTACCCAAACATGCTCCGATGGGGACTAAACTTTGCAAGCATGTGGGAGGGGGCCACCCCCACATGTTTGGAAAGTTTGGTCACAATCGGAGCATGTTTGGATTGGTAATTAGCGGCCAGTGTGGATTTTTCAAGTCTCTTGGTGCTTAAGAGGCCATGGAAAATCCAGGCCATCCCCATACCATCGTACCCAAACATGCTCCGATGGGGACCAAACTTTGTAAGCATGTGGGGGGACCCACCCCCACATGCTTGCAGAGTTTGGTCACAATCGGAGCATGTTTGGATTGGTAAATAGCCAGTGCGGATTTTTCATGTCTCTTGGTGCTTAAGAGGCCATGGAAAATCCGGGCCTTCCCTGTACCATCGTACCCAAACATGCTCCGATAGGGACCAAACCTTGCAAGCATGTGGGGGGGAGCCACCCCCACATGCTTGCAAAGTTTTGGTCATGATCGGAGCACGTTAGGATTGATAATTAGCGGGCCAGTGTGGATTTTTCAAGTCTCTTGGTGCTTAAGAGGCCATGGGAAATCCGGGCTAGTGTAGATTTTTCAAGTCTCTTGGTGCTTAAGAGGCCATGGGAAATCCGGGCCACCCCATACCATCATACCCAAACACGCTCCGATGGGGATTAAACTTTGCAAGCATGTGGGAGGGGCCAACCCCCATAAGCTTGCAAAGTTTGGTCACAATCGCAGCATGTTTGGATTGGTGATTAGCGGCCACTGCGGATTTTTCAAGTCTCTTGGTGCTTAAGAGGCCATGGAAAATCCGGGCCTTCCCCATACCATCGTACCCAAACATGCTCTGATAGGGACCAAACTTTGCAAGCATGTGGGGGGGGACCCACCCCAACATGCTTGTAGAGTTTGGTCACAATCGGAGCATGTTTGGATTGGTACCAGTGTGGATTTTTCAGGTCTCTTGGTGCTTAAGAGGCCATGGAAAATCCGGGCCTTCCCCATACCATCATACCCAAAAATGCTCCGATGGGGACTAAACTTTTCAAGCATGTGGGGGGGACCCACCCCCACATGCTTGCAAAGTTTGGTCAAAATCGAAGCATGTTTGGATTGGTAATTAGTGGCCAGTGTGGATTTTTCAAGTCTCTTGGTGCTTAAGAGGCCATGGAAAATCCGGGCCTTCCCCATACCATCGTACCCAAACATGCTCCGATTGTGACCAAACTTTGCAAGCGTGTGGGGGGGACCCACCCCATATGCTTGCAGAGTTTGGTCACAATCAGAGCATGTTTGGATTGGTAATTAGCGACCTGCGTGGATTTTTCAAGTCTCTTGGTGCTTAGAGGCCATGGAAGATCCGGGCCATCCCCATACCATTGTACCCAAACATACTCCGATGGGGACTAAACTTTGCAAGCATGTGGGAGGGGGCCACCCCCACATGTTTGGAAAGTTTGGTCACAATCGGAGCATGTTTGGATTGGTAATTAGCGGCCAGTGTGGATTTCTCAAGTCTCTTGGTGCTTAAGAGGCCATGGAAAATCCAGGCCATCCCCATACCATCGTACCCAAACATGCTCCGATGGGGACCAAACTTTGCAAGCATGTGGGGGGGACCCACCCCCACATGCTTAAAGAGTTTGGTCACAATCGGAGCATGTTTGGATTGGTAAATAGCGGCCAGTGCGGATTCTTGGTGCTTAAGAGGCCATGGAAAATCCGGGCCTTCCCCATACCATCGTACCCAAACATGCTCCGATAGGGACCAAACCTTGCAAGCATGTGGGGGGGAGCCACCCCCACATGCTTGCAAAGTTTGGTCATGATCGGAGCACGTTTGGATTGATAATTAGCGGGCCAGTGTGGATTTTTCAAGTCTCTTGGTGCTTAAGAGGCCATGGGAAATCCGGGCCAGTGTGGATTTTTCAAGTCTCTTGGTGCTTAAGAGGCCATGGGAAATCCGGGCCATCCCCATACCATCGTACCCAAACATGCTCCGATTGTGACCAAACTTTGCAAGCGTGTGGGGGGGACCCACCCCATATGCTTGCAGAGTTTGGTCACAATCAGAGCATGTTTGGATTGGTAATTAGCGACCTGCGTGGATTTTTCAAGTCTCTTGGTGCTTAGAGGCCATGGAAGATCCGGGCCATCCCCATACCATTGTACCCAAACATACTCCGATGGGGACTAAACTTTGCAAGCATGTGGGAGGGGGCCACCCCCACATGTTTGGAAAGTTTGGTCACAATCGGAGCATGTTTGGATTGGTAATTAGCGGCCAGTGTGGATTTCTCAAGTCTCTTGGTGCTTAAGAGGCCATGGAAAATCCAGGCCATCCCCATACCATCGTACCCAAACATGCTCCGATGGGGACCAAACTTTGCAAGCATGTGGGGGGGACCCACCCCCACATGCTTAAAGAGTTTGGTCACAATCGGAGCATGTTTGGATTGGTAAATAGCGGCCAGTGCGGATTCTTGGTGCTTAAGAGGCCATGGAAAATCCGGGCCTTCCCCATACCATCGTACCCAAACATGCTCCGATAGGGACCAAACCTTGCAAGCATGTGGGGGGGAGCCACCCCCACATGCTTGCAAAGTTTGGTCATGATCGGAGCACGTTTGGATTGATAATTAGCGGGCCAGTGTGGATTTTTCAAGTCTCTTGGTGCTTAAGAGGCCATGGGAAATCCGGGCCAGTGTGGATTTTTCAAGTCTCTTGGTGCTTAAGAGGCCATGGGAAATCCGGGCCATCCCCATACCATCGTACCCAAACATGCTCCGATGGGAATCAAACTTTGCAAGCATGTGGGAGGGGCCAACCCCAATAAGCTTGCAAAGTTTGGTCACAATCGGAGCATGTTTGGATTGGTGATTAGCGGCCACTGCGGATTTTTCAAGTCTCTTAGTGCTTAAGAGGCCATGGAAAATCTGGGCCTTCCCCATACCATCGTACCCAAACATGCTCTGATGGGGACCAAACTTTGCAAGCATGTGGGGGGGACCCACCCCCACATGCTTGTAGAGTTTGGTCACAATCGGAGCATGTTTGGATTGGTAATTGGCGGCCAGTGTGGATTTTTCAAGTCTCTTGGTGCTTAAGAGGCCATGGAAAATCCGGGCCTTCCCCATACCATCATACCCAAAAATGCTCCGATGGGGACCAAACTTTGCAAGCATGTGGGGGGGACCCACTCCCACATGCTTGCAAAGTTTGGTCCCCATCGGAGCATGTTTGGATTGGTAATTAGTGGCCAGTGTGGATTTTTCAAGTCTCTTGGTGCTTAAGAGGCCATGGAAAATCCGGGCCTTCCCCATACCATTGTACCCAAACATGCTCCGATGGGAACAAAACTTTGCAGGCATGTGGGGGGGGGCTAATCCTCACAAGCTTGCAAAGTTTGGTCACAATTGGAGTATGTTTGGATTGGTAATTAGCGGCCAGTGTGGATTCTTCAAGTCTATTGGTGCTTAAGAGGCCATGTAAAGTCCGGGCCTTCCCCATACCTTCGTACCCAACAAACATGCTCCGATGGGAACCAAACTTTGCAAGCATGTGGGAGGGGACCCACCCCCACATGCTTGTAGAGTTTGGTCACAATTAGAGCATGTTTGGATTGGTAATTTGCGGCCAGTGCGGATTTTTCAAGTCTCTTGGTGCTTAAGAGGCCATGGAAAATCCGGGCCTTCCCCATACCATCGTACCCAAACATGCTCTGATTGTGACCAAAGTTTGCAAGCGTGTGGGGGGGACCCACCCCCATATGCTTGCAGAGTTTGGTCACAATCGGAGCATGTTTGGATTGGTAATTAGCGACCTGCGTGGATTTTTCAAGTCTCTTGGTGCTTAAGAGGCCATGGAAAATCCGGGCCATCCCCATACCATCGTACCCAAACATGCTCCGATGGGGACTAAACTTTGCAAGCATGTAGGAGGGGGCCACCCCCACATGTTTGGAAAGTTTGGTCACAATGGGAGCATGTTTGGATTGGTAATTAGCGGCCAGTGTGGATTTTTCAAGTCTCTTGGTGCTTAAGAGACCATGGAAAATCCAGGCCATCCCCATACCATCGTACCCAAACATGCTCCGATGGGGACCAAACTTTGTAAGCATGTGGGGGGACCCACCCCCACATGCTTGCAGAGTTTGGTCACAATCGGAGCATGTTTGGATTGGTAAATAGCCAGTGCGGATTTTTCATGTCTCTTGGTGCTTAAGAGGCCATGGAAAATCCGGGCCTTCCCTGTACCATCGTACCCAAACATGCTCCGATAGGGACCAAACCTTGCAAGCATGTGGGGGGGAGCCACCCCCACATGCTTGCAAAGTTTTGGTCATGATCGGAGCACGTTTGGATTGATAATTAGCGGGCCAGTGTGGATTTTTCAAGTCTCTTGGTGCTTAAGAGGCCATGGGAAATCCGGGCTAGTGTGGATTTTTCAAGTCTCTTGGTGCTTAAGAGGCCATGGGAAATCCGGGCCACCCCATACCATCGTACCCAAACACGCTCCGATGGGGATTAAACTTTGCAAGCATATGGGAGGGGCCAACCCCCATAAGCTTGCAAAGTTTGGTCATAATCGGAGCATGTTTGGATTGGTGATTAGCGGCCACTGCGGATTTTTCAAGTCTCTTGGTGCTTAAGAGGCCATGGAAAATCCGGGCCTTCCCCATACCATCGTACCCAAACATGCTCTGATAGGGACCAAACTTTGCAAGCATGTGGGGGGGGACCCACCCCAACATGCTTGTAGAGTTTGGTCACAATCGGAGCATGTTTGGATTGGTACCAGTGTGGATTTCTCAGGTCTCTTGGTGCTTAAGAGGCCATGGAAAATCCGGGCCTTCCCCATACCATCATACCCAAAAATGCTCCGATGGGGACTAAACTTTTCAAGCATGTGGGGGGGACCCACCCCCACATGCTTGCAAAGTTTGGTCAAAATCGGAGCATGTTTGGATTGGTAATTAGTGGCCAGTGTGGATTTTTCAAGTCTCTTGGTGCTTAAGAGGCCATGGAAAATCCGGGCCTTCCCCATACCATCGTACCCAAACATGCTCCGATTGTGACCAAACTTTGCAAGCGTGTGGGGGGGACCCACCCCATATGCTTGCAGAGTTTGGTCACAATCAGAGCATGTTTGGATTGGTAATTAGCGACCTGCGTGGATTTTTCAAGTCTCTTGGTGCTTAGAGGCCATGGAAGATCCGGGCCATCCCCATACCATCGTACCCAAACATACTCCGATGGGGACTAAACTTTGCAAGCATGTGGGAGGGGGCCACCCCCACATGTTTGGAAAGTTTGGTCACAATCGGAGCATGTTTGGATTGGTAATTAGCGGCCAGTGTGGATTTCTCAAGTCTCTTGGTGCTTAAGAGGCCATGGAAAATCCAGGCCATCCCCATACCATCGTACCCAAACATGCTCCGATGGGGACCAAACTTTGCAAGCATGTGGGGGGGACCCACCCCCACATGCTTAAAGAGTTTGGTCACAATCGGAGCATGTTTGGATTGGTAAATAGCGGCCAGTGCGGATTCTTGGTGCTTAAGAGGCCATGGAAAATCCGGGCCTTCCCCATACCATCGTACCCAAACATGCTCCGATAGGGACCAAACCTTGCAAGCATGTGGGGGGGAGCCACCCCCACATGCTTGCAAAGTTTGGTCATGATCGGAGCAGGTTTGGATTGATAATTAGCGGGCCAGTGTGGATTTTTCAAGTCTCTTGGTGCTTAAGAGGCCATGGGAAATCTGGGCCAGTGTGGATTTTTCAAGTCTCTTGGTGCTTAAGAGGCCATGGGAAATCCGGGCCATCCCCATACCATCGTACCCAAACATGCTCCGATGGGGATCAAACTTTGCAAGCATGTGGGAGGGGCCAACCCCCATAAGCTTGCAAAGTTTGGTCACAAATCGGAGCATTTTTGGATTGGTGATTAGCGGCCAATGCAGATTTTTCAAGTCTCTTAGTGCTTAAGAGGCCATGGAAAATCCGGGCCTTCCCCATACCATCGTACCCAAACATGCTCTGATGGGGACCAAACTTTGCAAGCATGTGGGGGGGGACCCACCCCCACATGCTTGTAGAGTTTGGTCACAATCGGGGCATGTTTGGATTGGTAATTAGCGGCCAGTGTGGATTTTTCAAGTCTCTTGGTGCTTAAGAGGCCATGGGAAATCCGGGCCTTCCCCATACCATCATACCCATGCTCCGATGGGGACCAAACTTTGCAAGCATGTGGGAGGACCCACCCCCACATGCTTGCAAAGTTTGGTCAAAATCGGAGCATGTTTGGATTGGTAATTAGTGGCCAGTGTGGATTTTTCAAGTCTCTTGGTGCTTAAGAGGCCATGGAAAATCCGGGCCTTCCCCACACCATCGTACCCAAACATGCTCTGATGGGGACTAAACTTTGCAAGCATGTGGGAGGGGGCCACCCCACATGTTTGGAAAGTTTGCTCACAATCGGAGCATGTTTGGATTGGTAATTAGCGGCCAGTGTGGATTTTTCAAGTCTCTTGGTGCTTAAGAGGCCATGGAAAATCCAGGCCATTCCCATACCATCGTACCCAAACATGCTCCGATGGGGACCAAACTTTGCAAGCACGTGGGGGGGACCCACCCCCACATGCTTAAAGAGTTTGGTCATAATCGGAGCATGTTTGGATTGGTAAATAGCGGCCAGTGCAGATTCTTGGTGCTTAAGAGGCCATGGAAAATCCGGGCCTTCCCCATACCATCGTACCCAAACATGCTCCGATAGGGACCAAACCTTGCAAGCATGCGGGGGGGATCCACCCCTACATGCTTGCAAAGTTTGGTCATCATCGGAGCACGTTTGGATTGATAATTAGCGGGCCAGTGTGGATTTTTCAAGTCTCTTGGTGCTTAAGAGGCCATGGGAAATCCGGGCCATCCCCATACCATCGTACCCAAACATGCTCCGATGGGAATCAAACTTTGCAAGCATGTGGGAGGGGCCAACCCCAATAAGCTTGCAAAATTTGGTCACAATCGGAGCATGTTTGGATTGGTGATTAGCGGCCACTGCGGATTTTTCAAGTCTCTTAGTGCTTAAGAGGCCATGGAAAATCTGGGCCTTCCCCATACCATCGTACCCAAACATGCTCTGATGGGGACCAAACTTTGCAAGCATGTGGGGGGGACCCACCCCCACATGCTTGTAGAGTTTGGTCACAATCGGAGCATGTTTGGATTGGTAATTGGCGGCCAGTGTGGATTTTTCAAGTCTCTTGGTGCTTAAGAGGCCATGGAAAATCCGGGCCTTCCCCATACCATCATACCCAAAAATGCTCCGATGGGGACCAAACTTTGCAAGCATGTGGGGGGGACCCACCCCCACATGCTTGCAAAGTATGGTCCCCATCGGAGCATGTTTGGATTGGTAATTAGTGGCCAGTGTGGATTTTTCAAGTCTCTTGGTGCTTAAGAGGCCATGGAAAATCCGGGCCTTCCCCATACCATTGTACCCAAACATGCTCCGATGGGAACAAAACTTTGCAGGCATGTGGGGGGGGGAGCTAATCCTCACAAGCTTGCAAAGTTTGGTCACAATTGGAGTATGTTTGGATTGGTAATTAGCGGCCAGTGTGGATTCTTCAAGTCTATTGGTGCTTAAGAGGCCATGTAAAGTCCGGGCCTTCCCCATACCATCGTACCCAACAAACATGCTCCGATGGGAACCAAACTTTGCAAGCATGTGGGAGGGGACCCACCCCCACATGCTTGTAGAGTTTGGTCACAATTAGAGCATGTTTGGATTGGTAATTTGCGGCCAGTGCGGATTTTTCAAGTCTCTTGGTGCTTAAGAGGCCATGGAAAATCCGGGCCTTCCCCATACCATCGTACCCAAACATGCTCTGATTGTGACCAAAGTTTGCAAGCGTGTGGGGGGGACCCACCCCCATATGCTTGCAGAGTTTGGTCACAATCGGAGCATGTTTGGATTGGTAATTAGCGACCTGCGTGGATTTTTCAAGTCTCTTGGTGCTTAAGAGGCCATGGAAAATCCGGGCCATCCCCATACCATCGTACCCAAACATGCTCCGATGGGGACTAAACTTTGCAAGCATGTGGGAGGGGGCCACCCCCACATGTTTGGAAAGTTTGGTCACAATCGGAGCATGTTTGGATTGGTAATTAGCGGCCAGTGTGGATTTTTCAAGTCTCTTGGTGCTTAAGAGGCCATGGAAAATCCAGGCCATCCCCATACCATCGTACCCAAACATGCTCCGATGGGGACCAAACTTTGTAAGCATGTGGGGGGACCCACCCCCACATGCTTGCAGAGTTTGGTCACAATCGGAGCATGTTTGGATTGGTAAATAGCCAGTGCGGATTTTTCATGTCTCTTGGTGCTTAAGAGGCCATGGAAAATCCGGGCCTTCCCTGTACCATCGTACCCAAACATGCTCCGATAGGGACCAAACCTTGCAAGCATGTGGGGGGGAGCCACCCCCACATGCTTGCAAAGTTTTGGTCATGATCGGAGCACGTTAGGATTGATAATTAGCGGGCCAGTGTGGATTTTTCAAGTCTCTTGGTGCTTAAGAGGCCATGGGAAATCCGGGCTAGTGTAGATTTGTCAAGTCTCTTGGTGCTTAAGAGGCCATGGGAAATCCGGGCCACCCCATACCATCGTACCCAAACACGCTCCGATGGGGATTAAACTTTGCAAGCATGTGGGAGGGGCCAACCCCCATAAGCTTGCAAAGTTTGGTCACAATCGGAGCATGTTTGGATTGGTGATTAGCGGCCACTGCGGATTTTTCAAGTCTCTTGGTGCTTAAGAGGCCATGGAAAATCCGGGCCTTCCCCATACCATCGTACCCAAACATGCTCTGATAGGGACCAAACTTTGCAAGCATGTGGGGAGGGACCCACCCCAACATGCTTGTAGAGTTTGGTCACAATCGGAGCATGTTTGGATTGGTACCAGTGTGGATTTTTCAGGTCTCTTGGTGCTTAAGAGGCCATGGAAAATCCGGGCCTTCCCCATACCATCATACCCAAAAATGCTCCGATGGGGACTAAACTTTTCAAGCATGTGGGGGGGACCCACCCCCACATGCTTGCAAAGTTTGGTCAAAATCGGAGCATGTTTGGATTGGTAATTAGTGGCCAGTGTGGATTTTTCAAGTCTCTTGGTGCTTAAGAGGCCATGGAAAATCCGGGCCTTCCCCATACCATCGTACCCAAACATGCTCCGATTGTGACCAAACTTTGCAAGCGTGTGGGGGGGACCCACCCCATATGCTTGCAGAGTTTGGTCACAATCAGAGCATGTTTGGATTGGTAATTAGCGACCTGCGTGGATTTTTCAAGTCTCTTGGTGCTTAGAGGCCATGGAAGATCCGGGCCATCCCCATACCATTGTACCCAAACATACTCCGATGGGGACTAAACTTTGCAAGCATGTGGGAGGGGGCCACCCCCACATGTTTGGAAAGTTTGGTCACAATCGGAGCATGTTTGGATTGGTAATTAGCGGCCAGTGTGGATTTCTCAAGTCTCTTGGTGCTTAAGAGGCCATGGAAAATCCAGGCCATCCCCATACCATCGTACCCAAACATGCTCCGATGGGGACCAAACTTTGCAAGCATGTGGGGGGGACCCACCCCCACATGCTTAAAGAGTTTGGTCACAATCGGAGCATGTTTGGATTGGTAAATAGCGGCCAGTGCGGATTCTTGGTGCTTAAGAGGCCATGGAAAATCCGGGCCTTCCCCATACCATCGTACCCAAACATGCTCCGATAGGGACCAAACCTTGCAAGCATGTGGGGGGGAGCCACCCCCACATGCTTGCAAAGTTTGGTCATGATCGGAGCACGTTTGGATTGATAATTAGCGGGCCAGTGTGGATTTTTCAAGTCTCTTGGTGCTTAAGAGGCCATGGGAAATCCGGGCCAGTGTGGATTTTTCAAGTCTCTTGGTGCTTAAGAGGCCATGGGAAATCCGGGCCATCCCCATACCATCGTACCCAAACATGCTCCGATGGGGATCAAACTTTGCAAGCATGTGGGAGGGGCCAACCCCCATAAGCTTGCAAAGTTTGGTCACAAATCGGAGCATTTTTGGATTGGTGATTAGCGGCCAATGCAGATTTTTCAAGTCTCTTAGTGCTTAAGAGGCCATGGAAAATCCGGGCCTTCCCCATACCATCGTACCCAAACATGCTCTGATGGGGACCAAACTTTGCAAGCATGTGGGGGGGGACCCACCCCCACATGCTTGTAGAGTTTGGTCACAATCGGAGCATGTTTGGATTGGTAATTAGCGGCCAGTGTGGATTTTTCAAGTCTCTTGGTGCTTAAGAGGCCATGGAAAATCCGGGCCTTCCCCATACCATCATACCCATGCTCCGATAGGGACCAAACTTTGCAAGCATGTGGGAGGACCCACCCCCACATGCTTGCAAAGTTTGGTCAAAATCGGAGCATGTTTGGATTGGTAATTAGTGGCCAGTGTGGATTTTTCAAGTCTCTTGGTGCTTAAGAGGCCATGGAAAATCCGGGCCTTCCCCACACCATCGTACCCAAAAATGCTCCGATGGGAACAAAACTTTGCAGGCATGTGGGGGGGGGGGGGGGCTAACCCTCACAGGCTTGCATAGTTTGGTCACAATCGGAGTATGTTTGGATTGGTAATTAGCGGCGAGTGTTGATTTTTCAAGTCTCTTGGTGCTTAAGAGGCCATGGAAAATCCGGGCCTTCCCCATACCATCATACCCAAACATGCTCCAATGGGGAGAACGACACTTTGCAAGAATGTGGGGGGGAGCCCACCCCCACATGCTTGCAAAGTTCGGTTCCCATCGGAGCATGTTTGGAATAGTAATTAGTACCCACTGTGGATTTTTCAAGTCTCTTGGTGCTGAAGAGGCCATGGAAAATCCGGGCCATCCCCATACCATCGTACCCAAACATACTCCGATGGGGACCAAACTTTGCGAGCATCTGGAAAGGACCCACCCCCACATGCTTGCAAAGTTTGGTCACAATCAAAGCATGTTTGGATTGGTAATTAGCGGGCAGTGTGGATTTTTCAAGTCTCTTGGTGCTTATGAGGCCATGGAAAGTCCAGGCCTTCTGCATACCATTGTATCCAAACATGCTCCGATGGGAACCAAACTTTGCAAGCATGTGGGGGGAAACCCACCCCACATGCTTGCAAAGTTTGGTCACCATCGGAGCATGTGTGGATTGGTAATTAGTGGCCAGTGTGGATTTTTCAAGTCTCTTAGTGCTTAAGAGGCCATGGAAAATCCGGGCCTTCCCCATACCATCGTACCCAAACATGCTCCGATGGGGACCAAACTTTGCAAGCATGTGGGGGGGACCCACCCCCACATGCTTGTAGAGTTTGGTCACAATCGGAGCATGTTTGGATTGGTAATTGGCGGCCAGTGTGGATTTTTCAAGTCTCTTGGTGCTTAAGAGGCCATGGAAAATCCGGGCCTTCCCCATACCATCATACCCAAAAATGCTCCGATGGGGACCAAACTTTGCAAGCATGTGGGGGGGACCCACCCCCACATGCTTGCAAAGTTTGGTCCCCATCGGAGCATGTTTGGATTGGTAATTAGTGGCCAGTGTGGATTTTTCAAGTCTCTTGGTGCTTAAGAGGCCATGGAAAATCCGGGCCTTCCCCATACCATTGTACCCAAACATGCTCCGATGGGAACAAAACTTTGCAGGCATGTGGGGGGGGGGCTAATCCTCACAAGCTTGCAAAGTTTGGTCACAATTGGAGTATGTTTGGATTGGTAATTAGCGGCCAGTGTGGATTCTTCAAGTCTATTGGTGCTTAAGAGGCCATGTAAAGTCCGGGCCTTCCCCATACCTTCGTACCCAACAAACATGCTCCGATGGGAACCAAACTTTGCAAGCATGTGGGAGAAGACCCACCCCCACATGCTTGTAGAGTTTGGTCACAATTAGAGCATGTTTGGATTGGTAATTTGCGGCCAGTGCGGATTTTTCAAGTCTCTTGGTGCTTAAGAGGCCATGGAAAATCCGGGCCTTCCCCATACCATCGTACCCAAACATGCTCTGATTGTGACCAAAGTTTGCAAGCGTGTGGGGGGGACCCACCCCCATATGCTTGCAGAGTTTGGTCACAATCGGAGCATGTTTGGATTGGTAATTAGCGACCTGCGTGGATTTTTCAAGTCTCTTGGTGCTTAAGAGGCCATGGAAAATCCGGGCCATCCCCATACCATCGTACCCAAACATGCTCCGATGGGGACTAAACTTTGCAAGCATGTGGGAGGGGGCCACCCCCACATGTTTGGAAAGTTTGGTCACAATGGGAGCATGTTTGGATTGGTAATTAGCGGCCAGTGTGGATTTTTCAAGTCTCTTGGTGCTTAAGAGGCCATGGAAAATCCAGGCCATCCCCATACCATCGTACCCAAACATGCTCCGATGGGGACCAAACTTTGTAAGCATGTGGGGGGACCCACCCCCACATGCTTGCAGAGTTTGGTCACAATCGGAGCATGTTTGGATTGGTAAATAGCCAGTGCGGATTTTTCATGTCTCTTGGTGCTTAAGAGGCCATGGAAAATCCAGGCCTTCCCTGTACCATCGTACCCAAACATGCTCCGATAGGGACCAAACCTTGCAAGCATGTGGGGGGGAGCCACCCCCACATGCTTGCAAAGTTTTGGTCATGATCGGAGCACGTTTGGATTGATAATTAGCGGGCCAGTGTGGATTTTTCAAGTCTCTTGGTGCTTAAGAGGCCATGGGAAATCCGGGCTAGTGTGGATTTTTCAAGTCTCTTGGTGCTTAAGAGGCCATGGGAAATCCGGGCCACCCCATACCATCGTACCCAAACACGCTCCGATGGGGATTAAACTTTGCAAGCATATGGGAGGGGCCAACCCCCATAAGCTTGCAAAGTTTGGTCACAATCGGAGCATGTTTGGATTGGTGATTAGCGGCCACTGCGGATTTTTCAAGTCTCTTGGTGCTTAAGAGGCCATGGAAAATCCGGGCCTTCCCCATACCATCGTACCCAAACATGCTCTGATAGGGACCAAACTTTGCAAGCATGTGGGGGGGGACCCACCCCAACATGCTTGTAGAGTTTGGTCACAATCGGAGCATGTTTGGATTGGTACCAGTGTGGATTTCTCAGGTCTCTTGGTGCTTAAGAGGCCATGGAAAATCCGGGCCTTCCCCATACCATCATACCCAAAAATGCTCCGATGGGGACTAAACTTTTCAAGCATGTGGGGGGGACCCACCCCCACATGCTTGCAAAGTTTGGTCAAAATCGGAGCATGTTTGGATTGGTAATTAGTGGCCAGTGTGGATTTTTCAAGTCTCTTGGTGCTTAAGAGGCCATGGAAAATCCGGGCCTTCCCCATACCATCGTACCCAAACATGCTCCGATTGTGACCAAACTTTGCAAGCGTGTGGGGGGGACCCACCCCATATGCTTGCAGAGTTTGGTCACAATCAGAGCATGTTTGGATTGGTAATTAGCGACCTGCGTGGATTTTTCAAGTCTCTTGGTGCTTAGAGGCCATGGAAGATCCGGGCCATCCCCATACCATCGTACCCAAACATACTCCGATGGGGACTAAACTTTGCAAGCATGTGGGAGGGGGCCACCCCCACATGTTTGGAAAGTTTGGTCACAATCGGAGCATGTTTGGATTGGTAATTAGCGGCCAGTGTGGATTTCTCAAGTCTCTTGGTGCTTAAGAGGCCATGGAAAATCCAGGCCATCCCCATACCATCGTACCCAAACATGCTCCGATGGGGACCAAACTTTGCAAGCATGTGGGGGGGACCCACCCCCACATGCTTAAAGAGTTTGGTCACAATCGGAGCATGTTTGGATTGGTAAATAGCGGCCAGTGCGGATTCTTGGTGCTTAAGAGGCCATGGAAAATCCGGGCCTTCCCCATACCATCGTACCCAAACATGCTCCGATAGGGACCAAACCTTGCAAGCATGTGGGGGGGAGCCACCCCCACATGCTTGCAAAGTTTGGTCATGATCGGAGCACGTTTGGATTGATAATTAGCGGGCCAGTGTGGATTTTTCAAGTCTCTTGGTGCTTAAGAGGCCATGGGAAATCCGGGCCAGTGTGGATTTTTCAAGTCTCTTGGTGCTTAAGAGGCCATGGGAAATCCGGGCCATCCCCATACCATCGTACCCAAACATGCTCCGATGGGGATCAAACTTTGCAAGCATGTGGGAGGGGCCAACCCCCATAAGCTTGCAAAGTTTGGTCACAAATCGGAGCATTTTTGGATTGGTGATTAGCGGCCAATGCAGATTTTTCAAGTCTCTTAGTGCTTAAGAGGCCATGGAAAATCCGGGCCTTCCCCATACCATCGTACCCAAACATGCTCTGATGGGGACCAAACTTGGTGATTAGCGGCCACTGCGGATTTTTCAAGTCTCTTAGTGCTTAAGAGGCCATGGAAAATCTGGGCCTTCCCCATACCATCGTACCCAAACATGCTCTGATGGGGACCAAACTTTGCAAGCATGTGGGGGGGACCCACCCCCACATGCTTGTAGAGTTTGGTCACAATCGGAGCATGTTTGGATTGGTAATTGGCGGCCAGTGTGGATTTTTCAAGTCTCTTGGTGCTTAAGAGGCCATGGAAAATCCGGGCCTTCCCCATACCATCATACCCAAAAATGCTCCGATGGGGACCAAACTTTGCAAGCATGTGGGGGGGACCCACCCCCACATGCTTGCAAAGTTTGGTCCCCATCGGAGCATGTTTGGATTGGTAATTAGTGGCCAGTGTGGATTTTTCAAGTCTCTTGGTGCTTAAGAGGCCATGGAAAATCCGGGCCTTCCCCATACCATTGTACCCAAACATGCTCCGATGGGAACAAAACTTTGCAGGCATGTGGGGGGGGGGCTAATCCTCACAAGCTTGCAAAGTTTGGTCACAATTGGAGTATGTTTGGATTGGTAATTAGCGGCCAGTGTGGATTCTTCAAGTCTATTGGTGCTTAAGAGGCCATGTAAAGTCCGGGCCTTCCCCATACCATCGTACCCAACAAACATGCTCCGATGGGAACCAAACTTTGCAAGCATGTGGGAGGGGACCCACCCCCACATGCTTGTAGAGTTTGGTCACAATTAGAGCATGTTTGGATTGGTAATTTGCGGCCAGTGCGGATTTTTCAAGTCTCTTGGTGCTTAAGAGGCCATGGAAAATCCGGGCCTTCCCCATACCATCGTACCCAAACATGCTCTGATTGTGACCAAAGTTTGCAAGCGTGTGGGGGGGACCCACCCCCATATGCTTGCAGAGTTTGGTCACAATCGGAGCATGTTTGGATTGGTAATTAGCGACCTGCGTGGATTTTTCAAGTCTCTTGGTGCTTAAGAGGCCATGGAAAATCCGGGCCATCCCCATACCATCGTACCCAAACATGCTCCGATGGGGACTAAACTTTGCAAGTATGTGGGAGGGGGCCACCCCCACATGTTTGGAAAGTTTGGTCAAAATCGGAGCATGTTTTTATTGGTAATTAGCGGCCAGTGTGGATTTTTCAAGTCTCTTGGTGCTTAAGAGGCCATGGAAAATCCAGGCCATCCCCATACCATCGTACCCAAACATGCTCCGATGGTGACCAAACTTTGTAAGCATGTGGGGGGACCCACCCCCACATGCTTGCAGAGTTTGGTCACAATCGGAGCATGTTTGGATTGGTAAATAGCCAGTGCGGATTTTTCATGTCTCTTGGTGCTTAAGAGGCCATGGAAAATCCGGGCCTTCCCTGTACCATCGTACCCAAACATGCTCCGATAGGGACCAAACCTTGCAAGCATGTGGGGGGGAGCCACCCCCACATGCTTGCAAAGTTTTGGTCATGATCGGAGCACGTTAGGATTGATAATTAGCGGGCCAGTGTGGATTTTTCAAGTCTCTTGGTGCTTAAGAGGCCATGGGAAATCCGTGCTAGTGTAGATCTTTCAAGTCTCTTGGTGCTTAAGAGGCCATGGGAAATCCGGGCCACCCCATACCATCGTACCCAAACACGCTCCGATGGGGATTAAACTTTGCAAGCATGTGGGAGGGGCCAACCCCCATAAGCTTGCAAAGTTTGGTCACAATCGGAGCATGTTTGGATTGGTGATTAGCGGCCACTGCGGATTTTTCAAGTCTCTTGGTGCTTAAGAGGCCATGGAAAATCCGGGCCTTCCCCATACCATCGTACCCAAACATGCTCTGATAGGGACCAAACTTTGCAAGCATGTGGGGAGGGACCCACCCCAACATGCTTGTAGAGTTTGGTCACAATCGGAGCATGTTTGGATTGGTACCAGTGTGGATTTTTCAGGTCTCTTGGTGCTTAAGAGGCCATGGAAAATCCGGGCCTTCCCCATACCATCATACCCAAAAATGCTCCGATGGGGACTAAACTTTTCAAGCATGTGGGGGGGACCCACCCCCACATGCTTGCAAAGTTTGGTCAAAATCGGAGCATGTTTGGATTGGTAATTAGTGGCCAGTGTGGATTTTTCAAGTCTCTTGGTGCTTAAGAGGCCATGGAAAATCCGGGCCTTCCCCATACCATCGTACCCAAACATGCTCCGATTGTGACCAAACTTTGCAAGCGTGTGGGGGGGACCCACCCCATATGCTTGCAGAGTTTGGTCACAATCAGAGCATGTTTGGATTGGTAATTAGCGACCTGCGTGGATTTTTCAAGTCTCTTGGTGCTTAGAGGCCATGGAAGATCCGGGCCATCCCCATACCATTGTACCCAAACATACTCCGATGGGGACTAAACTTTGCAAGCATGTGGGAGGGGGCCACCCCCACATGTTTGGAAAGTTTGGTCACAATCGGAGCATGTTTGGATTGGTAATTAGCGGCCAGTGTGGATTTCTCAAGTCTCTTGGTGCTTAAGAGGCCATGGAAAATCCAGGCCATCCCCATACCATCGTACCCAAACATGCTCCGATGGGGACCAAACTTTGCAAGCATGTGGGGGGGACCCACCCCCACATGCTTAAAGAGTTTGGTCACAATCGGAGCATGTTTGGATTGGTAAATAGCGGCCAGTGCGGATTCTTGGTGCTTAAGAGGCCATGGAAAATCCGGGCCTTCCCCATACCATCGTACCCAAACATGCTCCGATAGGGACCAAACCTTGCAAGCATGTGGGGGGGAGCCACCCCCACATGCTTGCAAAGTTTGGTCATGATCGGAGCACGTTTGGATTGATAATTAGCGGGCCAGTGTGGATTTTTCAAGTCTCTTGGTGCTTAAGAGGCCATGGGAAATCCGGGCCAGTGTGGATTTTTCAAGTCTCTTGGTGCTTAAGAGGCCATGGGAAATCCGGGCCATCCCCATACCATCGTACCCAAACATGCTCCGATGGGGATCAAACTTTGCAAGCATGTGGGAGGGGCCAACCCCCATAAGCTTGCAAAGTTTGGTCACAAATCGGAGCATTTTTGGATTGGTGATTAGCGGCCAATGCAGATTTTTCAAGTCTCTTAGTGCTTAAGAGGCCATGGAAAATCCGGGCCTTCCCCATACCATCGTACCCAAACATGCTCTGATGGGGACCAAACTTTGCAAGCATGTGGGGGGGACCCACCCCCACATGCTTGTAGAGTTTGGTCACAATCGGAGCATGTTTGGATTGGTAATTAGCGGCCAGTGTGGATTTTTCAAGTCTCTTGGTGCTTAAGAGGCCATGGAAAATCCGGGCCTTCCCCATACCATCATACCCATGCTCCGATGGGGACCAAACTTTGCAAGCATGTGGGAGGACCCACCCCCACATGCTTGCAAAGTTTGGTCAAAATCGGAGCATGTTTGGATTGGTAATTAGTGGCCAGTGTGGATTTTTCAAGTCTCTTGGTGCTTAAGAGGCCATGGAAAATCCGGGCCTTCCCCACACCATCGTACCCAAAAATGCTCCGATGGGAACAAAACTTTGCAGGCATGTGGGGGGGGGGGGCTAACCCTCACAGGCTTGCATAGTTTGGTCACAATCGGAGTATGTTTGGATTGGTAATTAGCGGCGAGTGTTGATTTTTCAAGTCTCTTGGTGCTTAAGAGGCCATGGAAAATCCGGGCCTTCCCCATACCATCATACCCAAACATGCTCCAATGGGGAGAACGACACTTTGCAAGAATGTGGGGGGGAGCCCACCCCCACATGCTTGCAAAGTTCGGTTCCCATCGGAGCATGTTTGGAATAGTAATTAGTACCCACTGTGGATTTTTCAAGTCTCTTGGTGCTTAAGAGGCCATGGAAAATCCGGGCCATCCCCATACCATCGTACCCAAACATACTCCGATGGGGACCAAACTTTGCGAGCATCTGGAAAGGACCCACCCCCACATGCTTGCAAAGTTTGGTCATAATCAAAGCATGTTTGGATTGGTAATTAGCGGCCAGTGTGGATTTTTCAAGTCTCTTGGTGCTTATGAGGCCATGGAAAATCCAGGCCTTCTGCATACCATTGTATCCAAACATGCTCCGATGGGAACCAAACTTTGCAAGCATGTGGGGGGAAACCCACCCCACATGCTTGCAAAGTTTGGTCACCATCGGAGCATGTGTGGATTGGTAATTAGTGGCCAGTGTGGATTTTTCAAGTCTCTTAGTGCTTAAGAGGCCATGGAAAATCCGGGCCTTCCCCATACCATCGTACCCAAACATGCTCCGATGGGAACAAAACTTTGCAGGCATGTGGGGGGGGGCTAACCCTCACAGCAGGCTTGCAAAGTTTGGTCACAATCGGAGTATGTTTGGATTGGTAATTAGCGGCCAGTGTGGATTTTTCAAGTCTATTGGTGCTTAAGAGGCCATGGAAAATCCGGGCCTTCCCCATACCATCGTACCCAAACATGCTCCAATGGGGAGAACGACACTTTGCAAGAATGTGGGGGGGAGCCCACCCCCACATGCTTGCAAAGTTCGGTTCCCATCGGAGCATGTTTGGAATAGTAATTAGGACCCACTGTGGATTTTTCAAGTCTCTTGGTGCTTAAGAGGCCATGGAAAATCTGGACCATCCCCATACCATCGTACCCAAACATGCTCCGATGGGGACCAAACTTTGCAAGCATGTGGGGGGGACCCACCCCCACATGCTTGCAGAGTTTGGTCACAATCGGAGCAATGTTTGGATTGATAAATAGAGGCCAGTGCGGATTTTCAAGTCTCTTGGTGCTTAAGAGGCCATGGAAAATCCGGGCCTTCCCCATACCATCGTACCCAAACATGCTCCGATGGGGACCAAACTTTGCAAGCATGTGGGAGGGACCACCCCTACATGCTTGCAAAGTTTGGTCATGATCGGAGCATGTTTGGATTGGCTAGTGTGGATTTTTCAAGTCTCTTGGATCTTAAGAGGCCATGGAAAGTCCGGGCCTTCCCCATACCATCGTACCCAAACATGCTCCGATGGGAACCAAACTTTGCAAGCATGTGGGAGGGGACCCACCCCCACATGCTTGTAGAGTTTGGTCACAATCGGAGCATGTTTGGATTGGTAATTAGCGACCTGCGCGGATTTGTCAAGTCTCTTGGTGCTTAAGAGGCCATGGAAAATCCGGGCCATCCCCATACCATCGTACCCAAACATGCTCCGATGGGGACTAAACTTTGCAAGCATGTGGGAGGGGGCCACCCCCACATGTTTGGAAAGTTTGGTCACAATCGGAGCATGTTTGGATTGGTAATTAGCGGCCAGTGTGGATTTTTCAAGTCTCTTGGTGCTTAAGAGGCCATGGAAAATCCAGGCCATCTCCATACCATCGTACCCAAACATGCTCCGATGGTGACCAAACTTTGCAAGCATGTGGGGGGACCCACCCCCACATGCTTGCAGAGTTTAGTCACAATCGGAGCATGTTTGGATTGGTAAATAGCGGCCAGTGCGGATTTTTCCTGTCTCTTGGTGCTTAAGAGGCCATGAAAAATCCGGGCCTTCCCCATACCATCGTACCCAAACATGCTCCGATAGGGACCAAACCTTGCAAGCATGTGGGGGGGAGCCGCCCCCACATGCTTGCAAAGTTTGGTCATGATCGGAGCACGTTTGGATTGATAATTAGCGGGCCAGTGTGGATTTTTCAAGTCTCTTGGTGCTTAAGAGGCCATGGGAAATCCGGGCCACCCCATACCATCGTACCCAAACACGCTCCGATGGGGATTAAACTTTGCAAGCATGTGGGAGGGGCCAACCCCCATAAGCTTGCAAAGTTTGGTCACAATCGGAGCATGTTTGGATTGGTGATTAGCGTCCACTGCGGATTTTTCAAGTCTCTTGGTGCTTAAGAGGCCATGGAAAATCCGGGCCATCCCCATGCCATCGTACCCAAACATGCTCCGATGGGAACTAAACTTTGCAAGCATGTGGGAGGGGGCCACCCCCACATGTTTGAAAAGTTTAGTTACAATCGGAGCGTGTTTGGATTGGTAATTAGCGGCCAGTGCAGATTTTTCAAGTCTCTTGGTGCTTAAGAGGCCATGGAAAATCCGGGCCATCCCCATACCATCGTACCCAAACATGCTCAGATGGGGACCAAACTTTGCAAGCATGTGGGGGGGACCCACCCCCACATGCTTGCAGTGTTTGGTCACAATCGGAGCAATGTTTGGATTGGTAAATAGAGGCCAGTGCGGATTTTTCAAGTCTCATGGTGCTTAAGAGGCCATGGAAAATCCAGGCCTTCCCCATACCATCGTACCCAAACATGCTCCGATGGGGACCAAACTTTGCAAGCATGTGGGGGGGACCACCCCTAAATGCTTGCAAAGTTTGGTCATGATCGGAGCATGTTTGGATTGGTAATTAGCGGCCAGTGTGGATTTTTCAAGTCTCTTGGATCTTAAGAGGCCATGGAAAGTCCGGGCCTTCCCCATACCATCGTACCCAAACATGCTCTGATTGTGACCAAACTTTGCAAGCGTATGGGGGGAACCCACCCCCATATGCTTGCAGAGTTTGGTCACAATCGGAGCATGTTTGGATTGGTAATTAGCGACCTGCGCGGATTTTTCAAGTCTCTTGGTGCTTAAGAGGCCATGGAAAATCCGGGCCATCCCCATACCATCGTACCCAAACATGCTCCGATGGGGACTAAACTTTGCAAGCATGTGGGAGGGGGCCACCCCCACATGTTTGGAAAGCTTGGTCACAATCGGAGCATGTTTGGATTGGTAATTAGCGGCCAGTGTGGATTTTTCAAGTCTCTTGGTGCTTAAGAGGCCATGGAAAATCCAGGCCATCCTTATACCATCGTACCCAAACATGCTCCGATGGGGACCAAACTTTGCAAGCATGTGGGGGGACCCACCCCCACATGCTTGCAGAGTTTGGTCATGATCGGACCACGTTTGGATTGATAATTAGCGGGCCAGTGTGGATGTTTCAAGTCTCTTGGTGCTTAAGAGGCCATGGGAAATCCGGGCCATCCCCATACCATCGTACCCAAACATGCTCCGATGGGGACCAAACTTTGCAAGCATGTGGGGGGGACCCACCCCCACATGCTTTTTGTAGAGTTTGGTCACAATCGGAGCATGTTTGGATTGGTAAGTGCGGATTTTTCAAGTCTCTTGGTGCTGAAGAGGCCATGGAAAATCCGGGCCTTCCCCATACCATCGTACCCAAACATACTCCGATGGGGACCAAACTTTGCAAGCATGTGGGAGGGGCCAACCCCCATAAGCTTGCAAAGTTTGGTCACAATCGGAGCATGTTTGGATTGGTGATTAGCGGCCACTGCGGATTTTTCAAGTCTCTTGGTGCTTAAGAGGCCATGGAAAATCCGGGCCTTCCCCATACCATCGTACCCAAACATGCTCTGATAGGGACCAAACTTTGCAAGCATGTGGGGGGGGACCTAGCCCCACATGCTTGTAGAGTTTGGTCACAATCGGAGCATGTTTGGATTGGTAATTAGCGGCCAGTGTGGATTTTTCAAGTCTCTTGGTGCTTAAGAGGCCATGGAAAATCCGGGCCTTCCCCATACCATCATACCCAAAAATGATCCGATGGGGACCAAACTTTGCAAGCATGTGGGGGGGACCCACCCCCACATGCTTGCAAAGTTTGGTCAAAATCGGAGCATGTTTGGATTGGTAATTAGTGGCCAGTGTGGATTTTTTAAGTCTCTTGGTGCTTAAGAGGCCATGGAAAATCCGGGCCTTCCCCATACCATCGTACCCAAACATGCTCCGATTGTGACCAAACTTTGCAAGCATGTGGGGGGGACCCACCCCATATGCTTGCAAAGTTTGGTCACAATCAGAGCATGTTTGGATTGGTAATTAGCGACCTGCGCGGATTTTTCAAGTCTCTTGGCGCTTAAGAGGCCATGGAAAATCCGGGCCATCCCCATACCATCGTACCCAAACATGCTCCGATGGGGACTAAACTTTGCAAGCATGTGGAAGGGGGCCACCCCTACATGTTTGGAAAGTTTGGTCACAATCGGAGCATGTTTGGATTGGTAATTAGCGGCTAGTGTGGATTTTTCAAGTCTCTTGGTGCTTAAGAGGCCATGGAAAATCGAGGCCATTCCCATACCATCGTACCCAAACATGCTCCGATGGTGACCAAACTTTGCAAGCATGTGGGGGGGACCCACCCCCACATGCTTAAAGAGTTTGGTCACAATCGGAGCATGTTTGGATTGGTAAATAGCGGCCAGTGCAGATTCTTGGTGCTTAAGAGGCCATGGAAAATCCGGGCCTTCCCCATACCATCGTACCCAAACATGCTCCGATAGGGACCAAACCTTGCAAGCATGTGGGGGGGAGCCACCCCCACATGCTTGCAAAGTTTGGTCATGATCGGAGCACGTTTGGATTGATAATTAGCGGGCCAGTGTGGATTTTGCAAGTCTCTTGGTGCTTAAGAGGCCATGGGAAATCCGGGCCAGTGTGGATTTTTCAAGTCTCTTGGTGCTTAAGAGGCCATGGGAAATCCGGGCCATCCCCATACCATCGTACCCAAACATGCTCCGATGGGGACCAATCTTTGCAAGCATGTGGGAGGGGCCAACCCCCATAAGCTTGCAAAGTTTGGTCACAATCGGAGCATGTTTGGATTGGTGATTAGCGGCCACTCCGGATTTTTCAAGTCTCTTGGTGCTAAAGAGGCCATGGAAAATCCGGGCCTTTCCCATACCATCGTACCCAAACATGCTCCGATACGGACCAAACTTTGCAAGCATGTGGGGGGAAACCCACCCCCACATGCTTGTAATTTTGGTCACAATCGGAGCATGTTTGGATTGGTAATTAGCGGCCAGTGTGGATTTTTCAATTCTCTTGGTGCTTAAGAGGCCATGGAAAATCCGGGCCTTCCCCATACCATCATACCCAAAAATGCTCCGATGGGGACCACACTTTGCAAGCATGTGGGGGGGACCCACCCCACATGCTTGCAAAGTTTTGTCACCATCCGAGCATGTGTGGATTGGTAATTAGTGGCCAGTGTGGATTTTTCAAGTCTCTTAGTGCTTAAGAGGCCATGGAAAATCCGGGCCTTCCCCATACCATCGTACCCAAACATGCTCCGATGGGAACAAAACTTTGCAGGCATGTGGGGGGGGGGCTAACCCTCATAGGCTTGCAAAGTTTGGTCACAATCGAAGTATGTTTGGATTGGTAATTAGCGGCCAGTGTGGATTTTTCAAGTCTATTGGTGCTTAAGAGGCCATGGAAAATCCGGGCCTTCCCCATACCATCGTACCCAAACATGCTCCAATGGGGAGAACGACACTTTGCAAGAATGTGGGGGGGAGCCCACCCCCACATGCTTGCAAAGTTCGGTTCCCATCGGAGCATGTTTGGAATAGTAATTAGGACCCACTGTGGATTTTTCAAGTCTCTTGGTGCTTAAGAGGCCATGGAAAATCTGGGCCATCTCCATACCATCGTACCCAAACATGCTCCGATGGGGACCAAACTTTGCAAGCATGTGGGGGGGACCCACCCCCACATGCTTGCAGAGTTTGGTCACAATCGGAGCAATGTTTGGATTGGTAAATAGAGGCCAGTGCGGATTTTTCAAGTCTCTTGGTGCTTAAGAGGCCATGGAAAATCCGGGCCTTCCCCATACCATCGTACCCAAACATGCTCCGATGGGGACCAAACTTTGCAAGCATGTGGGAGGGACCACCCCTACATGCTTGCAAAGTTTGGTCATGATCGGAGCATGTTTGGATTGGCTAGTGTGGATTTTTCAAGTCTCTTGGATCTTAAGAGGCCATGGAAAGTCCGGGCCTTCCCCATACCATCGTACCCAAACATGCTCCGATGGGAACCAAACTTTGCAAGCATGTGGGAGGGGACCCACCCCCACATGCTTGTAGAGTTTGGTCACAATTGGAGCATGTTTGGATTGGTAATTAGCGACCTACGCGGATTTTTCAAGTCTCTTGGTGCTTAAGAGGCCATGGAAAATCCGGGCCATCCCCATACCATCGTACCCAAACATGCTCCGATGGGGACTAAACTTTGCAAGCATGTGGGAGGGGGCCACCCCCACATGTTTGGAAAGTTTGGTCACAATCGGAGCATGTTTGGATTGGTAATTAGCGGCCAGTGTGGATTTTTCAAGTCTCTTGGTGCTTAAGAGGCCATGGAAAATCCAGGCCATCCCCATACCATCGTACCCAAACATGCTCCGATGGTGACCAAACTTTGCAAGCATGTGGGGGGACCCACCCCCACATGCTTGCAGAGTTTGGTCACAATCGGAGCATGTTTGGATTGGTAAATAGCGGCCAGTGCGGATTTTTTCTGTCTCTTGGTGCTTAAGAGGGCATGGAAAATCCGGGCCTTCCCCATACCATCGTACCCAAACATGCTCCGATAGGGACCAAACCTTGCAAGCATGTGGGGGGGAGCCACCCCCACATGCTTGCAAAGTTTGGTCATGATCGGAGCACGTTTGGATTGATAATTAGGGGGCCAGTGTGGATTTTTCAAGTCTCTTGGTGCTTAAGAGGCCATGGGAAATCCGGGCCATCCCCATACCATCGTACCCAAACATGCTCCGATGGGGACCAAACTTTGCAAGCATGTGGGAGGGGCCAACCCCCATAAGCTTGCAAAGTTTGGTCACAATCGGAGCATGTTTGGATTGGTGATTAGCGGCCACTGCGGATTTTTCAAGTCTCTTGGTGCTTAAGAGGCCATGGAAAATCCGGGCCTTCCCCATACCATCGTACCCAAACATGCTCTGATAGGTACCAAACTTTGCAAGCATGTGGGGGGGGACCCACCCCAACATGCTTGTAGAGTTTGGTCACAATCGGAGCATGTTTGGATTGGTAATGAGCGGCCAGTGTGGATTTTTCAAGTCTCTTGGTGCTTAAGAGGCCATGGAAAATCCGGGCCTTCCCCATACCATCATACCCAAAAATGATCCGATGGGGACCAAACTTTGCAAGCATGTGGGGGGGACCCACCCCCACATTCTTGCAAAGTTTGGTCAAAATCGGAGCATGTTTAGATTGGTAATTAGTGGCCAGTGTGGATTTTTCAAGTCTCTTGGTGCTTAAGAGGCCATGGAAAATCCGGGCCTATCCCATACCATCGTACCCAAACATGCTCCGATTGTGACCAAACTTTGCAAGCGTGTGGGGGGGACCCACCCCATATGCTTGCAAAGTTTGGTCACAATCAGAGCATGTTTGGATTGGTAATTAGCGACCTGCGCGGATTTTACAAGTCTCTTGGCGCTTAAGAGGCCATGGAAAATCCGGGCCATCCCCATACCATCGTACCCAAAGATGCTCTGATGGGGACTAAACTTTGCAAGCATGTGGGAGGGGGCCACCCCCACATCTTTGGAAAGTTTGGTCACAATCGGAGCATGTTTGGATTGGTAATTAGCAGCCAGTGTGGATTTTTCAAGTCTCTTGGTGCTTAAGAGGCCATGGAATATCCAGGCCATTCCCATACCATCATACCCAAACATGCTCCGATGGGGACCAAACTTTGCAAGCACGTGGGGGGGACCCACCCCCACATGCTTAAAGAGTTTGGTCACAATCGGAGCATGTTTGGATTGGTAAATAGCGGCCAGTGCAGATTCTTGGTGCTTAAGAGGCCATGGAAAATCCGGGCCTTCCCCATACCATTGTTGGAATTAGGGTTGCAGGAATGCACACACAACTTCAAGAAGATGAGGAAGCTTGAGCACAACACAGTAGTGTATTATGAGTGCCAAAAATGAAAGATAACAAGCCCTAGAAGATAATGGGCGTATATACAATGCACGGGGGAAAAAACCTCCTAGTGAGGGAAAAAGTGCCCCGGCGGTCCTAAGTGTGTTCACACACATCACTACTATAATATGGTAACAAATCCCCCCTGGAGTGATGCGGTGAACAAGAGCTAGCACTCATGTATAGGGAAGTGTCTAGCTATGTGGACGAATCCACAAAAGGGAGTAAGCCCAAAGCTTTGCGAAAAGCTTCGAACTTCTCACGAGGCAGAGCCTTTGTGAAAAGGTCTGCAAGGTTATCCTGTGTTGGCACATAAGCCAAACTGATCTCTCCTGCAGAGAGTCTCTCCCTGACATAATGGTAGTGCACCTCAATGTGCTTCGTACGAGCATGGAACACTGGGTTCCGCGCAACTGCCAATGCGCTCTGACTGTCAGTGAAGATGGTGGTGGCAGATGGCTGCCCAACACCCAAATCAGCCATAAGGCGTCTGAGCCACACACACTCAACCGTAGCTGTGAAAGCTGCCCTGTACTCAGCTTCACAACTAGAAGTGGCCACAGTAGGCTGCTTCTTGCTCAACCATGATATGCATGAGCTTCCAAGCATGAAGCAAAAACCACTCGTGGACACGCGTGTGTCATAACAACCAGCCCAGTCAGAATCTGAAAAAGCATGTAAATCTGGCGGCAATGATCCCCCCTTGGGATAAAACAACCCAAGATGCCGAGTACCACTCAAATAGCGAAAGATACGCTTCACTGCCTGCCAATGCTTAATGCCTGGGCTATGCATAAATCTGCTCACCTGTGAGACTGCAAACTGAATGTCTGGCCTCGTAATGCATACATAAATGAGGCAACCAACAGCTGTCTGATAGAGTGTGACATCAAAGTGATCTCCAGCATCATGAAGACTCAACTTCAAACCTGTCTCCATTGGAGTAGCAATAGGCTTGCAGTCTTCAAGGCCAAATCTCCGCAACAATGTTTCAATATACTTTGTCTGACACAAAGCAATACCTCCATCACACTGCTTAAATTGTATCCCCAAATAATGATGCAAATGCCCCAAATCTGACATCTCAAAAGAGGCATTCAAATCAGCCTTAAAATCAGCAATATGACTCTTATTTGGTCCTGTGAGCAGCATGTCATCGACATAGAGAGCAATGATTAGATGTACACCATCCACATGTTTAACATACAAAGTGCTTTCTGTTGGACTATTCTGAAACCCATGTGCAGTCAAATATGCATGTATTTTTTCATACCAAGCTCGTGGAGCTTGCTTTAAACCATATAAAGCCTTTTTTAACCTGCACACTTTGTTTTCCTGCCCTCTTTGAACAAAACCACGAGGCTGCGATACATACACCTCCTCATGCAAATCTCCATTTAAGAACGCAGTCTTTATGTCCAGCTGATGTACATTCCAACCATTATGAGCTGCTAATGCACAGATGCTACGAACAGTGGTCATACGACATGTGGGAGCAAAAGTCTCATCAAAATCAATGCCCTTCTCTTGAGCATAACCTTTTGCAACAAGCCTAGCCTTATGGCGATCCACTGTGCCATCAGGCTTACGCTTCAATTTGTATACCCACTTAGTGCCAATGGCCTTCTTGCCAGGGGGCAAGTCACATAAAGACCATGTACCATTCTTCATAATAGCATCGTATTCTGCTTGCATAGCAGCCATCCAATTTTCTGAACTTTGTGCCTCATCAAATGAAACAGGCTCACTTTCATCGCACATACTAGAAACAGCCAATGCATAACAATCTGACGCATAAGAGGCACCATGAGAGCCAGAACGAGTGCGACTAGACAAAGGGGCATCCAACTTGCTGTCACGCAAAGTCTGCACCAGCCATCTAGGCATATTCCTAGAGCCCTCAATCTCTTGTCTCTCATCCTCAAGTGCATCATGCACATCTGCATCAGATATAGGCTGATCTGTGCCATCATTTAAAACCTGCATAGGCTGAAAAACTGCCTCATGAGGTATTGCACTTGACTGTGCACCACTGAAAAGAGGCAACAATGTATCATAGACATCACGTGAGCTGATATCTGTCTCCTTAGTACATGAAACCAAGGGCTGAACTGCATCTTCCACAAATACAACATCACGGCTAACCAAAATGCGCTTTGTCTGTGGATGATACAAACGATAGCCTTTGCTCTCAGCACTATATCCAACAAAAATACATTTGACAGCTTTGTCATCCAATTTTCTGCGATGTTGCACAGGCACTAATGCATATGCCAGGCAACCAAAAACACGTAAATGGCCAACAGATGGCTTGCGGCCATGCCAAGCCTCATATGGAGTGACAACCTGTAATGCTTTGGTGGGACACCTGTTTAGTACATAAGTGGCACACATGACAGCCTCAAGCCAAAAACCATGTGGTAGACTTTGACTCTTAACCATACATCTTGCCATTTCCATGAGAGACCTGTTTTTTTTCTCAGCCACACCATTTTGCTGTGGTGTATACGGCACTGTACATTGGTGTTTTATCCCACGCTCAGCCAGAAATGCATTAAATTCTGAAGACATATACTCCCCCCCTCGATCTGAACGGAGGGTGCCCAGCTTACTTTCTGACACATTTTCAGCCATAACCAAAAACTGTTTGAAGCACAAAAACACTTCGGACTTTGCCTTCAAAGGATATACCCATGCATGCCTGGTAAAATCATCAATGAAAGTCACGAAGTAAAGGTAGTTTCCAAATGATGGAGTTTGCATGGGACCACAAACATCACTGTGAACAAGCTGCAATCTGCGTTCAGCTCTCACTGATCCATCTTTGGGAAAGGAAGCACGCTGCATTTTACCCAATATGCAGCCCTCACAAACATGCTTGACAGGTGCCTCAAGCTTAGGCAAAGAAGACACCATTTCAGATTTCTGCAGGCGCAGCAAACTTGCAAAATTCAGATGACCAAAACGTGCATGCCACAGTTTTGCATTTGAAATAGCCTGCGTATCCATAATAGCACATGCTGAATCCTCTACACATTTGCCATCCATATTGAGCTTATACAGCCCTCGACATAGTGAACCAGATGCTACAATGATGTCACCACAAGAGAGATCATGAACAGTACATCTGTCATCCACAAATTTTACAACCAAACCTGTTTTGGCAAATGCGGAGACTGACAGCAGATTCTTTTTGATCCCTGGCACATACAATGCATCAAAAAGTGTAAAGGTGTTGCCATTTGCAACATTCAGCACAATCTGTCCAACTCCTTTAACGGGATAAGAGGAGTTATTGGCACAAGTGACAGTATTCCCTGTGGGAGCAGACTCAAGGAAAGTGAATAAACTGCGCTGCGAGGTGATATGCTTAGTGGCACCACTGTCAAAGTACCATACATCTGAATCTACTGCAGACATACATGTGTCATGCAAAGATGGGTCATAACTGCACTGCGCATTGAATGCCCATTCTGTATCTAGCACAACATTAGCAGATTCATTGTTAGAAGGAGAGGCATCTGCAACAGCCATACCAGCCTCTTTCTTCTTAGCCTCTTTCGCAGCCAGCTTAGGACACGCTTTGATGACATGATCATTTCCCTTACAGTACTTGCAAAATGTCTTCTGTTTGTCACCCTTCTTCTCATCTTTGTCTTCCTTCTTTGGTTGCGCAGCATTTGCAGATTTCTGCTTACTAGAAGAAAAGCCAGCTTTACCTTTCCCGCTTCTCTGACTAGCACCGAAAGCTTGATCTGCGACACGCATACTATTCCTGTTTTGCCTTGACTGGTCTTCTTGCAGCAAAACAGAAACTAACTCCTCAAATGATAAGGCATTGGGATTGCCTTTCATCATCAAGCGAAGAGTGGAAGCAAAACCCTGATAAGAATCTGGTAGACCATTCAAAACAGTCTGCACAAGTGAACTGTCTGACAGGATTTCATCTGCAGAAATGAGCTGCTCTTTGAAATCCTTGATCTTTGTCAAAAAGCTATCCATAGAATCACCTTCGTTCATATGCTCATTCTCCAACTGTTTTCGGAGATAAGCAACACGAGCCTCATTTCTTGCCTGATACAATGTGGCAAGTACATCCCAAGCATCCTTAGAAGTCCTGCAGGAGCGAATATGTGGGATAATGGTACGTTTGACAGACAGCGCAATCAAGGCATGAGCCTGCGCATCTCTACCATCCCAACGAATCTGCTCTGCTGAAAGTGGTGGTTCTCGAACAGCTGCTACAGCACTTGTGCCTGCACCATCATCAACAGTACCTGTTTCTGATGTGCATGCAGCATTCCCAGCCACAATAGGACGTGCATCAATACCCTGCACAATATTCCATAACCCCTTTGCTACCAATACATGTCGCATCATATATGCCCACAATGGATAGTTGGTGCCATCCAACTTATCCTCAGCAGCCAACATGCGGAATACATCATTGTTGTCAGCCATGGCCAATGACTGTACTACTAGATGTAAATGCTGTCTGCAAGAGGTAAACCTGTATAAAATCGACCTGTGCTATATAGCACAGCCCAAAACAGACGAATGGGCACCTGTCCTGCAGATTTTAATCTTGACAGAAAATCTGCACAGTAGGACGATTTTGCCTGCGCAGTACTTGGAATGCAAAAACGGAGGGCGAAATGACTTCAGATCGAAATTCTGAAACCTGCAGACGCTCGTGAAACCTCGTTGCAATCGGAGGAGATGAAGCGGCAGGTGCCGGTGATGCTGCCCGGGAGGAGGAAGCCTGCTCTGATACCAATTGTTGGAATTAGGGTTGCAGGAATGCACACACAACTTCAAGAAGATGAGGAAGCTTGAGCACAACACAGTAGTGTATTATGAGTGCCAAAAATGAAAGATAACAAGCCCTAGAAGATAATGGGCGTATATACAATGCACGGGGGAAAAAACCTCCTAGTGAGGGAAAAAGTGCCCCGGCGGTCCTAAGTGTGTTCACACACATCACTACTATAATATGGTAACAACCATCGTACCCAAACATGCTTCGATAGGGACCAAACCTTGCAAGCATGCGGGGGGGAGCCACCCCCACATGCTTGCAAAGTTTGGTCATGATCGGAGCACGTTTGGATTGATAATTAGCGGGCTAGTGTGGATTTTTCAAGTCTCTTGGTGCTTAAGAGGCCATGGGAAATCCGGGCCATCCCCATACCATCATACCCAAACATGCTCCGATGGGGATCAAACTTTGCAAGCATGTGGGAGGGGCCAACCCCAATAAGCTTGCAAAGTTTGGTCACAATCGGAGCATGTTTGGATTGGTGATTAGCGGCCACTGCGGATTTTTCAAGTCTCTTAGTGCTTAAGAGGCCATGGAAAATCTGGGCCTTCCCCATACCATCGTACCCAAACATGCTCTGATGGGGACCAAACTTTGCAAGCATGTGGGGGGGGACCCACCCCCACATGCTTGTAGAGTTTGGTCACAATCGGAGCATGTTTGGACTGGTAATTGGCGGCCAGTGTGGATTTTTCAAGTCTCTTGGTGCTTAAGAGGCCATGGAAAATCCGGGCCTTCCCCATACCATCATACCCAAAAATGCTCCGATGGGGACCAAACTTTGCAAGCATGTGGGGGGGACCCACCCCCACATGCTTGCAAAGTTTGGTCCCCATCGGAGCATGTTTGGATTGGTAATTAGTGGCCAGTGTGGATTTTTCAAGTCTCTTGGTGCTTAAGAGGCCATGGAAAATCCGGGCCTTCCCCATACCATCGTACCCAAACATGCTCCGATGGGAACAAAACTTTGCAGGCACGTGGGGGGGGGGGCTAACCCTCACAGGCTTGCAAAGTTTGGTCACAATTGGAGTATGTTTGGATTGGTAATTAGCGGCTAGTGTGGATTCTTCAAGTCTATTGGTGCTTAAGAGGCCATGGAAAATCCGGTCCTTCCCCATACCATCGTACCCAAACATGCTCCAATGGGGAGAACGACACTTTGCAAGAATGTGGGGGGGAGCCCACCCCCACATGCTTGCAAAGTTCGGTTCCCATCGGAGCATGTTTGGAATAGTAATTAGTACCCACTGTGGATTTTTCAAGTCTCTTGGTGCTTAAGAGGCCATGGAAAATCCGGGCCATCCCCATACCATCGTACCCAAACATGCTCCGATGGGGACCAAACTTTGCAAGCATGTGGGGGGGACCCACCCCCACATGCTTGCAGAGTTTGGTCACAATCGGAGCAATGTTTGGATTGGTAAATAGAGGCCAGTGCGGATTTTTCAAGTCTCTTGGTGCTTAAGAGGCCATGGAAAATCCGGGCCTTCCCCATACCATCGTACCCAAACATGCTCCGATGGGGACCAAACTTTGCAAGCATGTGGGAGGGACCACCCCTACATGCTTGCAAAGTTTGGTCATGATCGGAGCACGTTTGGATTGGTAATTAGCGGCCAGTGTGGATTTTTCAAGTCTCTTAGATCTTAAGAGGCCATGGAAAGTCCGGGCCTTCCCCATACCATCGTACCCAACAAACATGCTCCGATGGGAACCAAACTTTGCAAGCATGTGGGAGGGGACCCACCCCCACATGCTTGTAGAGTTTGGTCACAATCAGAGCATGTTTGGATTGGTAATTTGCGGCCAGTGCGGATTTTTCAAGTCTCTTGGTGCTTAAGAGGCCATGGAAAATCCGGGCCTTCCCCATACCATCGTACCCAAACATGCTCTGATTGTGACCAAAGCTTGCAAGCGTGTGGGGGGGACCCACCCCCATATGCTTGCAGAGTTTGGTCACAATCGGAGCATGTTTGGATTGGTAATTAGCGACCTGCGTGCATTTTTCAAGTCTCTTGGTGCTTAAGAGGCCATGGAAAATCCGGGCCATCCCCATACCATCGTACCCAAACATGCTCCGATGGGGACTAAACTTTGCAAGCATGTGGGAGGGGGCCACCCCCACATGTTTGGAAAGTTTGGTCACAATCGGAGCATGTTTGGATTGGTAATTAGCGGCCAGTGTGGATTTTTCAAGTCTCTTGGTGCTTAAGAGGCCATGGAAAATCTAGGCCATCCCCATACCATCGTACCCAAACATGCTCCGATGGGGACCAAACTTTGTAAGCATGTGGGGGACCCACCCCCACATGCTTGCAGAGTTTGGTCACAATCGGAGCATGTTTGGATTGGTAAATAGCCAGTGCGGATTTTTCATGTCTCTTGGTGCTTAAGAGGCCATGGAAAATCCGGGCCTTCCCCGTACCATCGTACCCAAACATGCTCCGATAGGGACCAAACCTTGCAAGCATGTGGGGGGGAGCCACCCCCACATGCTTGCAAAGTTTTGGTCATGATCGGAGCACGTTTGGATTGATAATTAGCGGGCCAGTGTGGATTTTTCAAGTCTCTTGGTGCTTAAGAGGCCATGGGAAATCCGGGCCAGTGTGGATTTTTCAAGTCTCTTGGTGCTTAAGAGGCCATGGGAAATCCGGGCCACCCCATACCATCGTACCCAAACACGCTCCGATGGGGATTAAACTTTGCAAGCATGTGGGAGGGGCGAACCCCCATAAGCTTGCAAAGTTTGGTCACAATCGGAGCATGTTTGGATTGGTGATTAGCGGCCACTGCGGATTTTTCAAGTCTCTTGGTGCTTAAGAGGCCATGGAAAATCCGGGCCTTCCCCATACCATCGTACCCAAACATGCTCTGATAGGGACCAAACTTTGCAAGCATGTGGGGGGGGACCCACCCCAACATGCTTGTAGAGTTTGGTCACAATCGGAGCATGTTTGGATTGGTACCAGTGTGGATTTCTCAAGTCTCTTGGTGCTTAAGAGGCCATGGAAAATCCGGGCCTTCCCCATACCATCATACCCAAAAATGCTCCGAAACTTTTCAAGCATGTGGGGGGGACCCACCCCCACATGCTTGCAAAGTTTGGTCAAAATCGGAGCATGTTTGGATTGGTAATTAGTGGCCAGTGTGGATTTTTCAAGTCTCTTGGTGCTTAAGAGGCCATGGAAAATCCGGGCCTTCCCCATACCATCGTACCCAAACATGCTCCGATTGTGACCAAACTTTGCAAGCGTGTGGGGGGGACCCACCCCATATGCTTGCAGAGTTTGGTCACAATCAGAGCATGTTTGGATTGGTAATTAGCGACCTGCGCGGATTTTTCAAGTCTCTTGGTGCTTAGAGGCCATGGAAGATCCGGGCCATCCCCATACCATCATACCCAAACATACTCCGATGGGGACTAAACTTTGCAAGCATGTGGGAGGGGGCCACCCCCACATGCTTGGAAAGTTTGGTCACAATCGGAGCATGTTTGGATTGGTAATTAGCGGCCAGTGTGGATTTTTCAAGTCTCTTGGTGCTTAAGAGGCCATGGAAAATCTAGGCCATCCCCATACCATCGTACCCAAACATGCTCCGATGGGGACCAAACTTTGTAAGCATGTGGGGGACCCACCCCCACATGCTTGCAGAGTTTGGTCACAATCGGAGCATGTTTGGATTGGTAAATAGCCAGTGCGGATTTTTCATGTCTCTTGGTGCTTAAGAGGCCATGGAAAATCCGGGCCTTCCCCGTACCATCGTACCCAAACATGCTCCGATAGGGACCAAACCTTGCAAGCATGTGGGGGGGAGCCACCCCCACATGCTTGCAAAGTTTTGGTCATGATCGGAGCACGTTTGGATTGATAATTAGCGGGCCAGTGTGGATTCTTCAAGTCTCTTGGTGCTTAAGAGGCCATGGAAAATCCGGGCCAGTGTGGATTTTTCAAGTCTCTTGGTGCTTAAGAGGCCATGGGAAATCTGGGCCACCCCATACCATCGTACCCAAACACGCTCCGATGGGGATTAAACTTTGCAAGCATGTGGGAGGGGCCAACCCCCATAAGCTTGCAAAGTTTGGTCACAATCGGAGCATGTTTGGATTGGTGATTAGCGGCCATTGTGGATTTTTCAAGTCTCTTGGTGCTTAAGAGGCCATGGAAAATCCGAGCCTTCCCCATACCATCGTACCCAAACATGCTCTGATAGGGACCAAACTTTGCAAGCATGTGGGGGGGGGACCCACCCCAACATGCTTGTAGAGTTTGGTCACAATCGGAGCATGTTTGGATTGGTACCAGTGTGGATTTTTCAGGTCTCTTGGTGCTTAAGAGGCCATGGAAAATCCGGGCCTTCCCCATACCATCATACCCAAAAATGCTCCGATGGGGACTAAACTTTTCAAGCATGTGGGGGGGACCCACCCCCACATGCTTGCAAAGTTTGGTCAAAATCGGAGCATGTTTGGATTGGTAATTAGTGGCCAGTGTGGATTTTTCAAGTCTCTTGGTGCTTAAGAGGCCATGGAAAATCCGGGCCTTCCCCATACCATCGTACCCAAACATGCTCCGATTGTGACCAAACTTTGCAAGCGTGTGGGGGGGACCCACCCCATATGCTTGCAGAGTTTGGTCACAATCAGAGCATATTTGGATTGGTAATTAGCGACCTGCGCGGATTTTTCAAGTCTCTTGGTGCTTAGAGGCCATGGAAGATCCGGGCCATCCCCATACCATCATACCCAAACATACTCCGATGGGGACTAAACTTTGCAAGCATGTGGGAGGGGGCCACCCCCACATGTTTAGAAAGTTTGGTCACAATCGGAGCATGTTTGGATTGGTAATTAGCGGCCAGTGTGGATTTTTCAAGTCTCTTGGTGCTTAAGAGGCCATGGAAAATCCAGGCCATCCCCATACCATCATACCCAAACATACTCCGATGGGGACTAAACTTTGCAAGCATGTGGGAGGGGGCCACCCCCACATGTTTGGAAAGTTTGGTCACAATCGGAGCATGTTTGGATTGGTAATTAGCGGCCAGTGTGGATTTTTCAAGTCTCTTGGTGCTTAAGAGGCCATGGAAAATCTAGGCCATCCCCATACCATCGTACCCAAACATGCTCCGATGGGGACCAAACTTTGTAAGCATGTGGGGGACCCACCCCCACATGCTTGCAGAGTTTGGTCACAATCGGAGCATGTTTGGATTGGTAAATAGCCAGTGCGGATTTTTCATGTCTCTTGGTGCTTAAGAGGCCATGGAAAATCCGGGCCTTCCCCGTACCATCGTACCCAAACATGCTCCGATAGGGACCAAACCTTGCAAGCATGTGGGGGGGAGCCACCCCCACATGCTTGCAAAGTTTTGGTCATGATCGGAGCACGTTTGGATTGATAATTAGCGGGCCAGTGTGGATTTTTCAAGTCTCTTGGTGCTTAAGAGGCCATGGAAAATCCGGGCCAGTGTGGATTTTTCAAGTCTCTTGGTGCTTAAGAGGCCATGGGAAATCCGGGCCACCCCATACCATCGTACCCAAACACGCTCCGATGGGGATTAAACTTTGCAAGCATGTGGGAGGGGCCAACCCCCATAAGCTTGCAAAGTTTGGTCACAATCGGAGCATGTTTGGATTGGTGATTAGCGGCCATTGCGGATTTTTCAAGTCTCTTGGTGCTTAAGAGGCCATGGAAAATCCGAGCCTTCCCCATACCATCGTACCCAAACATGCTCTGATAGGGACCAAACTTTGCAAGCATGTGGGGGGGGGACCCACCCCAACATGCTTGTAGAGTTTGGTCACAATCGGAGCATGTTTGGATTGGTACCAGTGTGGATTTTTCAGGTCTCTTGGTGCTTAAGAGGCCATGGAAAATCCGGGCCTTCCCCATACCATCATACCCAAAAATGCTCCGATGGGGACTAAACTTTTCAAGCATGTGGGGGGGACCCACCCCCACATGCTTGCAAAGTTTGGTCAAAATCGGAGCATGTTTGGATTGGTAATTAGTGGCCAGTGTGGATTTTTCAAGTCTCTTGGTGCTTAAGAGGCCATGGAAAATCCGGGCCTTCCTTATACCATCGTACCCAAACATGCTCCGATTGTGACCAAACTTTGCAAGCGTGTGGGGGGGACCCACCCCATATGCTTGCAGAGTTTGGTCACAATCAGAGCATGTTTGGATTGGTAATTAGCGACCTGCGCGGATTTTTCAAGTCTCTTGGTGCTTAGAGGCCATGGAAGATCCGGGCCATCCCCATACCATCATACCCAAACATACTCCGATGGGGACTAAACTTTGCAAGCATGTGGGAGGGGGCCACCCCCACATGTTTGGAAAGTTTGGTCACAATCGGAGCATGTTTGGATTGGTAATTAGCGGCCAGTGTGGATTTTTCAAGTCTCTTGGTGCTTAAGAGGCCATGGAAAATCCAGGCCATCCCCATACCATCATACCCAAACATACTCCGATGGGGACTAAACTTTGCAAGCATGTGGGAGGGGGCCACCCCCACATGTTTGGAAAGTTTGGTCACAATCGGAGCATGTTTGGATTGGTAATTAGTGGCCAGTGTGGATTTTTCAAGTCTCTTGGTGCTTAAGAGGCCATGGAAAATCCAGGCCATCCCCATACCATCGTACCCAAACATGCTCCGATGGGGTCCAAACTTTGTAAGCATGTGGGGGGACCCACCCCCACATGCTTGTAGAGTTTGGTCACAATCGGAGCATGTTTGGATTGGTAAATAGCCAGTGCGGATTTTTCATGTCTCTTGGCGCTTAAGAGGCCATGGAAAATCCGGGCCTTCCCCGTACCATCGTACCCAAACATGCTCCGATAGGGACCAAACCTTGCAAGCATGTGGGGGGGAGCCACCCCCACATGCTTGCAAAGTTTTGGTCATGATCGGAGCACGTTTGGATTGATAATTAGCGGGCCAGTGTGGATTTTTCAAGTCTCTTGGTGCTTAAGAGGCCATGGGAAATCCGGGCCAGTGTGGATTTTTCAAGTCTCTTGGTGCTTAAGAGGCCATGGGAAATCCGGGCCACCCCATACCATCGTACCCAAACACGCTCCAATGGGGATTAAACTTTGCAAGCATGTGGGAGGGGCGAACCCCCATAAGCTTGCAAAGTTTGGTCACAATCGGAGCATGTTTGGATTGGTGATTAGCGGCCACTGCGGATTTTTCAAGTCTCTTGGTGCTTAAGAGGCCATGGAAAATCCGGGCCATCCCCATGCCATCGTACCCAAACATGCTCCCATGGGAACTAAACTTTGCAAGCATGTGGGAGGGGGCCACCCCCACATGTTTGGAAAGTTTAGTCACAATCGGAGCGTGTTTGGATTGGTAATTAGCGGCCAGTGCAGATTTTTCAAGTCTCTTGGTGCTTAAGAGGCCATGGAAAATCCGGGCCATCCCCATACCATCGTACCCAAACATGCTCAGATGGGGACCAAACTTTGCAAGCATGTGGGGGGGACCCACCCCCACATGCTTGCAGTGTTTGGTCACAATCGGAGCAATGTTTGGATTGGTAAATAGAGGCCAGTGCGGATTTTTCATGTCTCATGGTGCTTAAGAGGCCATGGAAAATCCAGGCCTTCCCCATACCATCGTACCCAAACATGCTCCGATGGGGACCAAACTTTGCAAGCATGTGGGGGGGACCACCCCTACATGCTTGCAAAGTTTGGTCATGATCGGAGCATGTTTGGATTGGTAATTAGCGGCCAGTGTGGATTTTTCAAGTCTCTTGGATCTTAAGAGGCCATGGAAAGTCCGGGCCTTCCCCATACCATCGTACCCAAACATGCTCCGATGGGAACCAAACTTTGCAAGCATGTGGGAGGGGACCCACCCCCACATGCTTGTAGAGTTTGGTCACAATCGAAGCATGTTTGGATTGGTAATTAGCGGCCAGTGCGGATTTTTCAAGTCTCTTGGTGCTTAAGAGGCCATGGAAAATCCGGGCCTTCCCCGTACCATCCTACCCAAACATGCTCTGATTGTGACCAAACTTTGCAAGCGTATGGGGGGAACCCACCCCATATGCTTGCAGAGTTTGGTCACAATCGGAGCATGTTTGGATTGGTAATTAGCGACCTGCGCGGATTTTTCAAGTCTCTTGGTGCTTAAGAGGCCATGGAAAATCCGGGCCATCCCCATACCATCGTACCCAAACATGCTCCGATGGGGACTAAACTTTGCAAGCATGTGGGAGGGGGCCACCCCCACATGTTTGGAAAGTTTGGTCACAATAGGAGCATGTTTGGATTGGTAATTAGCGGCCAGTGTGGATTTTTCAAGTCTCTTGGTGCTTAAGAGGCCATGGAAAATCCAGGCCATCCCCATACCATCGTACCCAAACATGCTCCGATGGGGACCAAACTTTGCAAGCATGTGGGGGGACCCACCCCCACATGCTTGCAGAGTTTGGTCATGATCGGAGCACGTTTGGATTGATAATTAGCGGGCCTGTGTGGATGTTTCAAGTCTCTTGGTGCTTAAGAGGCCATGGGAAATCCGGGCCATCCCCATACCATCGTACCCAAACATGCTCCGATGGGGACCAAACTTTGCAAGCATGTGGGGGGGACCCACCCCCACATGCTTTTTGTAGAGTTTGGTCACAATCGGAGCATGTTTGGATTGGTAAGTGCGGATTTTTCAAGTCTCTTGGTGCTGAAGAGGCCATGGAAAATCCGGGCCTTCCCCATACCATCGTACCCAAACATACTCCGATGGGGACCAAACTTTGCAAGCATGTGGGAGGGGCCAACCCCCATAAGCTTGCAAAGTTTGGTCACAATCGGAGCATGTTTGGATTGGTGATTAGCGGCCACTGCGGATTTTTCAAGTCTCTTGGTGCTTAAGAGGCCATGGAAAATCCGGGCCTTCCCCATACCATCGTACCCAAACATGCTCTGATAGGGACCAAACTTTGCAAGCATGTGGGGGGGGACCTAGCCCCACATGCTTGTAGAGTTTGGTCACAATCGGAGCATGTTTGGATTGGTAATTAGCGGCCAGTGTGGATTTTTCAAGTCTCTTGGTGCTTAAGAGGCCATGGAAAATCCGAGCCTTCCCCATACCATCATACCCAAAAATGATCCGATGGGGACCAAACTTTGCAAGCATGTGGGGGGGACCCACCCCCACATGCTTGCAAAGTTTGGTCAAAATCGGAGCATGTTTGGATTGGTAATTAGTGGCCAGTGTGGATTTTTTAAGTCTCTTGGTGCTTAAGAGGCCATGGAAAATCCGGGCCTTCCCCATACCATCGTACCCAAACATGCTCCGATTGTGACCAAACTTTGCAAGCATGTGGGGGGGACCCACCCCATATGCTTGCAAAGTTTGGTCACAATCAGAGCATGTTTGGATTGGTAATTAGCAACCTGCGCGGATTTTTCAAGTCTCTTGGCGCTTAAGAGGCCATGGAAAATCCGGGCCATCCCCATACCATCGTACCCAAACATGCTCCGATGGGGACTAAACTTTGCAAGCATGTGGGAGGGGGCCACCCCTACATGTTTGGAAAGTTTGGTCACAATCGGAGCATGTTTGGATTGGTAATTAGCGGCTAGTGTGGATTTTTCAAGTCTCTTGGTGCTTAAGAGGCCATGGAAAATCCAGGCCATTCCCATACCATCATACCCAAACATGCTCCGATGGGGACCAAACTTTGCAAGCACGTGGGGGGGACCCACCCCCACATGCTTAAAGAGTTTGGTCACAATCGGAGCATGTTTGGATTGGTAAATAGCGGCCAGTGCAGATTCTTGGTGCTTAAGAGGCCATGGAAAATCCGGGCCTTCCCCATACCATCGTACCCAAACATGCTTCGATAGGGACCAAACCTTGCAAGCATGCGGGGGGGGAGCCACCCCCACATGCTTGCAAAGTTTGGTCATGATCGGAGCACGTTTGGATTGATAATTAGCGGGCCAGTGTGGATTTTTCAAGTCTCTTGGTGCTTAAGAGGCCATGGGAAATCCGGGCCATCCCCATACCATCATACCCAAACATGCTCCGATGGGGATCAAACTTTGCAAGCATGTGGGAGGGGCCAACCCCAATAAGCTTGCAAAGTTTGGTCACAATCGGAGCATGTTTGGATTGGTGATTAGCGGCCACTGCGGATTTTTCAAGTCTCTTAGTGCTTAAGAGGCCATGGAAAATCTGGGCCTTCCCCATACCATCGTACCCAAACATGCTCTGATGGGGACCAAACTTTGCAAGCATGTGGGGGGGGACCCACCCCCACATGCTTGTAGAGTTTGGTCACAATCGGAGCATGTTTGGATTGGTAATTGGCGGCCAGTGTGGATTTTTCAAGTCTCTTGGTGCTTAAGAGGCCATGGAAAATCCGGGCCTTCCCCATACTATCATACCCAAAAATGCTCCGATGGGGACCAAACTTTGCAAGCATGTGGGGGGGACCCACCCCCACATGCTTGCAAAGTTTGGTCCCCATCGGAGCATGTTTGGATTGGTAATTAGTGGCCAGTGTGGATTTTTCAAGTCTCTTGGTGCTTAAGAGGCCATGGAAAATCCGGGCCTTCCCCATACCATCGTACCCAAACATGCTCCGATGGGAACAAAACTTTGCAGGCATGTGGGGGGGGGGGGCTAACCCTCACAGGCTTGCAAAGTTTGGTCACAATTGGAGTATGTTTGGATTGGTAATTAGCGGCCAGTGTGGATTCTTCAAGTCTATTGGTGCTTAAGAGGCCATGGAAAATCCGGTCCTTCCCCATACCATCGTACCCAAACATGCTCCAATGGGGAGAACGACACTTTGCAAGAATGTGGGGGGGAGCCCACCCCCACATGCTTGCAAAGTTCGGTTCCCATCGGAGCATGTTTGGAATAGTAATTAGTACCCACTGTGGATTTTTCAAGTCTCTTGGTGCTTAAGAGGCCATGGAAAATCCGGGCCATCCCCATACCATCGTACCCAAACATGCTCCGATGGGGACCAAACTTTGCAAGCATGTGGGGGGGACCCACCCCCACATGCTTGCAGAGTTTGGTCACAATCGGAGCAATGTTTGGATTGGTAAATAGAGGCCAGTGCGGATTTTTCAAGTCTCTTGGTGCTTAAGAGGCCATGGAAAATCCGGGCCTTCCCCATACCATCGTACCCAAACATGCTCCGATGGGGACCAAACTTTGCAAGCATGTTGGAGGGACCACCCCTACATGCTTGCAAAGTTTGGTCATGATCGGAGCATGTTTGGATTGGTAATTAGCGGCCAGTGTGGATTTTTCAAGTCTCTTACATCTTAAGAGGCCATGGAAAGTCCGGGCCTTCCCCATACCATCGTACCCAACAAACATGCTCCGATGGGAACCAAACTTTGCAAGCATGTGGGAGGGGACCCACCCCCACATGCTTGTAGAGTTTGGTCACAATCAGAGCATGTTTGGATTGGTAATTTGCGGCCAGTGCGGATTTTTCAAGTCTCTTGGTGCTTAAGAGGCCATGGAAAATCCGGGCCTTCCCCATACCATCGTACCCAAACATGCTCTGATTGTAACCAAAGCTTGCAAGCGTGTGGGGGGGACCCACCCCCATATGCTTGCAGAGTTTGGTCACAATCGGAGCATGTTTGGATTGGTAATTAGCGACCTGCGTGGATTTTTCAAGTCTCTTGGTGCTTAAGAGGCCATGGAAAATCCGGGCCATCCCCATACCATCGTACCCAAACATGCTCCGATGGGGACTAAACTTTGCAAGCATGTGGGAGGGGGCCACCCCCACATGTTTGGAAAGTTTGGTCACAATCGGAGCATGTTTGGATTGGTAATTAGCGGCCAGTGTGGATTTTTCAAGTCTCTTGGTGCTTAAGAGGCCATGGAAAATCTAGGCCATCCCCATACCATCGTACCCAAACATGCTCCGATGGGGACCAAACTTTGTAAGCATGTGGGGGACCCACCCCCACATGCTTGCAGAGTTTGGTCACAATCGGAGCATGTTTGGATTGGTAAATAGCCAGTGCGGATTTTTCATGTCTCTTGGTGCTTAAGAGGCCATGGAAAATCCGGGCCTTCCCCGTACCATCGTACCCAAACATGCTCCGATAGGGACCAAACCTTGCAAGCATGTGGGGGGGAGCCACCCCCACATGCTTGCAAAGTTTTGGTCATGATCGGAGCACGTTTGGATTGATAATTAGCGGGCCAGTGTGGATTTTTCAAGTCTCTTGGTGCTTAAGAGGCCATGGGAAATCCGGGCCAGTGTGGATTTTTCAAGTCTCTTGGTGCTTAAGAGGCCATGGGAAATCCGGGCCACCCCATACCATCGTACCCAAACACGCTCCGATGGGGATTAAACTTTGCAAGCATGTGGGAGGGGCCAACCCCCATAAGCTTGCAAAGTTTGGTCACAATCGGAGCATGTTTGGATTGGTGATTAGCGGCCATTGCGGATTTTTCAAGTCTCTTGGTGCTTAAGAGGCCATGGAAAATCCGGGCCTTCCCCATACCATCGTACCCAAACATGCTCTGATAGGGACCAAACTTTGCAAGCATGTGGGGGGGGACCCACCCCAACATGCTTGTAGAGTTTGGTCACAATCGGAGCATATTTGGATTGGTACCAGTGTGGATTTTTCAGGTCTCTTGGTGCTTAAGAGGCCATGGAAAATCCGGGCCTTCCCCATACCATCATACCCAAAAATGCTCCGATGGGGACTAAACTTTTCAAGCATGTGGGGGGGACCCACCCCCACATGCTTGCAAAGTTTGGTCAAAATCGGAGCATGTTTGGATTGGTAATTAGTGGCCAGTGTGGATTTTTCAAGTCTCTTGGTGCTTAAGAGGCCATGGAAAATCCGGGCCTTCCCCATACCATCGTACCCAAACATGCTCCGATTGTGACTAAACTTTGCAAGCGTGTGGGGGGGACCCACCCCATATGCTTGCAGAGTTTGGTCACAATCAGAGCATGTTTGGATTGGTAATTATCGACCTGCGCGGATTTTTCAAGTCTCTTGGTGCTTAGAGGCCATGGAAGATCCGGGCCATCCCCATACCATCATACCCAAACATACTCCGATGGGGACTAAACTTTGCAAGCATGTGGGAGGGGGCCACCCCCACATGTTTGGAAAGTTTGGTCACAATCGGAGCATGTTTGGATTGGTAATTAGCGGCCAGTGTGGATTTTTCAAGTCTCTTGGTGCTTAAGAGGCCATGGAAAATCCAGGCCATCCCCATACCATCGTACCCAAACATGCTCCGATGGGGACCAAACTTTGCAAGCATGTGGGGGGGACCCACCCCCACATGCTTAAAGAGTTTGGTCACAATCAGAGCATGTTTGGATTGGTAAATAGCGGCCAGTGCGGATTCTTGGTGCTTAAGAGGCCATGGAAAATCCGGGCCTTCCCCATAACATCGTACCCAAACATGCTCCGATAGGGACCAAACCTTGCAAGCATGTGGGGGGGAGCCACCCCCACATGCTTGCAAAGTTTGGTCATGATCGGAGCACGTTTGGATTGATAATTAGCGGGCCAGTGTGGATTTTTCAAGTCTCTTGGTGCTTAAGAGGCCATGGGAAATCCGGGCCATCCCCATACCATCGTACCCAAACATGCTCCGATGGGGATCAAACTTTGCAAGCATGTGGGAGGGGCCAACCCCCATAAGCTTGCAAAGTTTGGTCACAAATCGGAGCATGTTTGGATTGGTGATTAGCGGCAAATGCAGATTTTTCAAGTCTCTTAGTGCTTAAGGGTGGGTCCCCCTCACATGCTTAAAGAGTTTGGTCACAATCAGAGCATGTTTGGATTGGTAAATAGCGGCCAGTGCGGATTCTTGGTGCTTAAGAGGCCATGGAAAATCCGGGCCTTCCCCATAACATCGTACCCAAACATGCTCCGATAGGGACCAAACCTTGCAAGCATGTGGGGGGGAGCCACCCCCACATGCTTGCAAAGTTTGGTCATGATCGGAGCACGTTTGGATTGATAATTAGCGGGCCAGTGTGGATTTTTCAAGTCTCTTGGTGCTTAAGAGGCCATGGGAAATCCGGGCCATCCCCATACCATCATACCCAAACATGCTCTGATGGGGACCAAACTTTGCAAGCATGTGGGGGGGGACCCACCCCCACATGCTTGTAGAGTTTGGTCACAATCGGAGCATGTTTGGATTGGTAATTAGCGGCCAGTGTGGATTTTTCAAGTCTCTTGGTGCTTAAGAGGCCATGGAAAATCCGGGCCTTCCCCATACCATCATACCCATGCTCCGATATGGGGACCAAACTTTGCAAGCATGTGGGGAGGACCCACCCCCACATGCTTGCAAAGTTTGGTCACAATCGGAGTATGTTTGGATTGGTAATTAGCGGCGAGTGTTGATTTTTCAAGTCTCTTGGTGCTTAAGAGGCCATGGAAAATCCGGGCCTTCCCCATACCATCATACCCAAACATGCTCCAATGGGGAGAATGACACTTTGCAAGAATGTGGGGGGGAGCCCACCCCCACATGCTTGCAAAGTTCGGTTCCCATCGGAGCATGTTTGGAATAGTAATTAGTACCCACTGTGGATTTTTCAAGTCTCTTGGTGCTTAAGAGGCCATGGAAAATCCGGGCCATCCCCATACCATCGTACCCAAACATACTCCGATGGGGACCAAACTTTGCGAGCATCTGGAAAGGACCCACCCCCACATGCTTGCAAAGTTTGGTCACAATCGGAGCATGTTTGGATTGGTAATTAGCGGCCAGTGTGGATTTTTCAAGTCTCTTGGTGCTTATGAGGCCATGGAAAATCCAGGCCTTCCGCATACCATTGTACCCAAACATGCTCCGATGGGAACCAAACTTTGCAAGCATGTGGGGGGAAACCCACCCCACATGCTTGCAAAGTTTGGTCACCATCCGAGCATGTGTGGATTGGTAATTAGTGGCCAGTGTGGATTTTTCAAGTCTCTTAGTGCTTAAGGCCATCCCCATGCCATCGTACCCAAACATGCTCCGATGGGGACCAAACTTTGCAAGCATGTGAGGGGGACCCACCCCCACATGCTTGCAGAGTTTGGTCACAATCGGAGCAATGTTTGGATTCGTAAATAGAGGCCAGTGCGGATTTTTCAAGTCTCTTGGTGCTTAAGAGGCCATGGAAAATCCGGGCCTTCCCCATACCATCGTACCCAAACATGCTCCGATGGGGACCAAAATTTGCAAGCATGTGGGAGGGACCACCCCTACATGCTTGCAAAGTTTGGTCATGATCGGAGCATGTTTGGATTGGCTAGTGTGGATTTTTCAAGTCTCTTGGATCTTAAGAGGCCATGGAAAGTCCGGGCCTTCCCCATACCATCGTACCCAAACATGCTCCGATGTGGGAGGGGACCCACCCCCACATGCTTGTAGAGTTTGGTCACAGTCGGAGCATGTTTGGATTGGTAATTTGCGACCTGCGCGGATTTTTCAAGTCTCTTGGTGCTTAAGAAGCCATGGAAAATCCGGGCCATCCCCATACCATCGTACCCAAACATGCTCCGATGGGGACTAAACTTTGCAAGCATGTGGGAGGGGGCCACCCCCACATGTTTGGAAAGTTTGGTCACAATCGGAGCATGTTTGGATTGGTAATTAGCGGCCAGTGTGGATTTTTCAAGTCTCTTGGTGCTTAAGAGGCCATGGAAAATCCAGGCCATCCCCATACCATCGTTCCCAAACATGCTCCGATGGTGACCAAACTTTGCAAGCATGTGGGGGGACCCACCCCCACATGCTTGCAGAGTTTGGTCACAATCGGAGCATGTTTGGATTGGTAAATAGCGGCCATTGCCGATTTTTCCTGTCTCTTGGTGCTTAAGAGGCCATGGAAAATCCGGGCCTTCCCCATACCATCGTACCCAAACATGCTCCGATAGGGACCAAACCTTGCAAGCATGTGGGGGGGAGCCACCCCCACATGCTTGCAAAGTTTGGTCATGATCGGAGCACGTTTGGATTGATAATTAGCGGGCCAGTGTGGATTTTTCAAGTCTCTTGGTGCTTAAGAGGCCATGGGAAATCCGGGCCAGTGTGGATTTTTCAAGTCTCTTGGTGCTTAAGAGGCCATGGGAAATCCGGGCCATCCCCATACCATCGTACCCAAACATGCTCCGATGGGGACCAAACTTTGCAAGCATGTGGGAGGGGCCAACCCCCATAAGCTTGCAAAGTTTGGTCACAATCGGAGCATGTTTGGATTGGTGATTAGCGGCCACTGAGGATTTTTCAAGTCTCTTGGTGCTTAAGAGGCCATGGAAAATCCGGGCCTTCCCCATACCATCGTACCCAAACATGCTCTGATAGGGACCAAACTTTGCAAGCATGTGGGGGGGGACCCACCCCCACATGCTTGTAGAGTTTGGTCACAATCGGAGCATGTTTGGATTGGTAATGAGCGGCCAGTGTGGATTTTTCAAGTCTCTTGGTGCTTAAGAGGCCATGGAAAATCCGGGCCTTCCCCATACCATCATACCCAAAAATGATCCGATGGGGACCAAACTTTGCAAGCATGTGGGGGGGACCCACCCCCACATGCTTGCAAAGTTTGGTCAAAATCGGAGCATGTTTAGATTGGTAATTAGTGGCCAGTGTGGATTTTTCAAGTCTCTTGGTGCTTAAGAGGCCATGGAAAATCCGGGCCTATCACATACCATCGTACCCAAACATGCTCCGATTGTGACCAAACTTTGCAAGCGTGTGGGGGGGACCCACCCCATATGCTTGCAGAGTTTGGTCACAATCAGAGCATGTTTGGATTGGTAATTAGCGACCTGCGTGGATTTTTCAAGTCTCTTGGCGCTTAAGAGGCCATGGAAAATCTGGGCCATCCCCATACCATCGTACCCAAACATGCTCTAATGGGGACTAAACTTTGCAAGCATGTGGGAGGGAGCCACCCCCACATGCTTAAAGAGTTTGGTCACAATCGGAGCATGTTTGGATTGGTAAATAGCGGCTAGTGCAGATTCTTGGAGCTTAAGAGGCCATGGAAAATCCGGGCCTTCCCCATACCATCGTACCCAAACATGCTCCGATAGGGACCAAACCTTGCAAGCATGCGGGGGGGAGCCACCCCCACATGCTTGCAAAGTTTGGTCATGATCGGAGCACGTTTGGATTGATAATTAGCGGGCCAGTGTGGATTTTTCAAGTCTCTTGGTGCTTAAGAGGCCATGGGAAATCCGGGCCAGTGTCGATTTTTCAAGTCTCTTGGTGCTTAAGAGGCCATGGGAAATCGGGGCCATCCCCATAACATCGTACCCAGACATGCTCCGATGGGGATCAAACTTTGCAAGCGTATGGGAGGGGCCAACCCCCATAAGCTTGCAAAGTTTGGTCACAATCGGAGCATGTTTGGATTGGTGATTAGCGGCCACTGCGGATTTTTCAAGTCTCTTAGTGCTTAAGAGGCCATGGAAAATCTGGGCCTTCCCCATACCATCGTACCCAAACATGCTCTGATGGGGACCAAACTTTGCAAGCATGTGGGGGGGGACCCACCCCCACATGCTTGTAGAGTTTGGTCACAATCGGAGCATGTTTGGATTGGTAATTGGCGGCCAGTGTGGATTTTTCAAGTCTCTTGGTGCTTAAGAGGCCATGGAAAATCCGGGCCTTCCCCATACCATCGTACCCAAACATGCTCCGATAGGGACCAAACCTTGCAAGCATGCGGGGGGGAGCCACCCCCACATGCTTGCAAAGTTTGGTCATGATCGGAGCACGTTTGGATTGATAATTAGCGAGCCAGTGTGGATTTTTCAAGTCTCTTGGTGCTTAAGAGGCCATGGGAAATCCGGGCCAGTGTGGATTTTTCAAGTCTCTTGGTGCTTAAGAGGCCATGGGAAATCCGGGCCATCCCCATACCATCGTACCCAAACATGCTCCGATGGGGACCAAACTTTGCAAGCATGTGGGAGGGGCCAACCCCCATAAGCTTGCAAAGTTTGGTCACAATCGGAGCATGTTTGGATTGGTGATTAGCGGCCACTGCGGATTTTTCAAGTCTCTTGGTGCTTAAGAGGCCATGGAAAATCCGGGCCTTCCCCATACCATCGTACCCAAACATGCTCTGATAGGGACCAAACTTTGCAAGCATGTGGGGGGGGTCCCACCCCCACATGCTTGTAGAGTTTGGTCACAATCGGAGCATGTTTGGATTGGTAATGAGTGGCCAGTGTGGATTTTTCAAGTCTCTTGGTGCTTAAGAGGCCATGGAAAATCCGGGCCTTCCCCATACCATCATACCCAAAAATGCTCCGATGGGGACCAAACTTTGCAAGCATGTGGGGGGGACCCACCCCCACATGCTTGCAAAGTTTGGTCCCCATCGGAGCATGTTTGGATTGGTAATTAGTGGCCAGTGTGGATTTTTCAAGTCTCTTGGTGCTTAAGAGGCCATGGAAAATCCGGGCCTTCCCCATACCATCGTACCCAAACATGCTCCGATGGGAACAAAACTTTGCAGGCATGTGGGGGGGGGGGGGGGGGGGGGGGCTAACCCTCATAGGCTTGCAAAGTTTGGTCACAATTGGAGTATGTTTGGATTGGTAATTAGCGGCCAGTGTGGATTCTTCAAGTCTATTGGTGCTTAAGAGGCCATGGAAAATCCGGTCCTTCCCCATACCATCGTACCCAAACATGCTCCAATGGGGAGAACGACACTTTGCAAGAATGTGGGGGGGAGCCCACCCCCACATGCTTGCAAAGTTCGGTTTCCATCGGAGCATGTTTGGAATAGTAATTAGTACCCACTGTGGATTTTTCAAGTCTCTTGGTGCTTAAGAGGCCATGGAAAATCCGGGCCATCCCCATACCATCGTACCCAAACATGCTCCGATGGGGACCAAACTTTGCAAGCATGTGGGGGGGACCCACCCCCACATGCTTGCAGAGTTTGGTCACAATCGGAGCAATGTTTGGATTGGTAAATAGAGGCCAGTGCGGATTTTTCAAGTCTCTTTGGTGCTTAAGAGGCCATGGAAAATCCGGGCCTTCCCCATACCATCGTACCCAAACATGCTCCGATGGGGACCAAACTTTGCAAGCATGTGGGAGGACCACCCCTACATGCTTGCAAAGTTTGGTCATGATCGGAGCATGTTTGGATTGGTAATTAGCGGCCAGTGTGGATTTTTCAAGTCTCTTGGATCTTAAGAGGCAATGGAAAGTCCGGGCCTTCCCCATACCATCGTACCCAACAAACATGCTCCGATGGGAACCAAACTTTGCAAGCATGTGGGAGGGGACCCACCCCCACATGCTTGTAGAGTTTGGTCACAATCAGAGCATGTTTGGATTGGTAATTTGCGGCCAGTGCGGATTTTTCAAGTCTCTTGGTGCTTAAGAGGCCATGGAAAATCCGGGCCTTCCCCATACCATCGTACCCAAACATGCTCTGATTGTGACCAAAGTTTGCAAGCGTGTGGGGGGGACCCACCCCCATATGCTTGCAGAGTTTGGTCACAATCGGAGCATGTTTGGATTGGTAATTAGCGACCTGCGTGGATTTTTCAAGTCTCTTGGTGCTTAAGAGGCCATGGAAAATCCGGGCCATCCCCATACCATCGTACCCAAACATGCTTCGATGGGGACTAAACTTTGCAAGCATGTGGGAGGGGGCCACCCCCACATGTTTGGAAAGTTTGGTCACAATCGGAGCATGTTTGGATTGGTAATTAGCGGCCAGTGTGGATTTTTCAAGTCTCTTGGTGCTTAAGAGGCCATGGAAAATCCAGGCCATCCCCATACCATCGTACCCAAACATGCTCCGATGGGGACCAAACTTTGTAAGCATGTGGGGAGACCCACCCCCACATGCTTGCAGAGTTTGGTCACAATCGGAGCATGTTTGGATTGGTAAATAGCCAGTGCGGATTTTTCATGTCTCTTGGTGCTTAAGAGGCCATGGAAAATCCGGGCCTTCCCCGTACCATCGTACCCAAACATGCTCCGATAGGGACCAAACCTTGCAAGCATGTGGGGGGGAGCCACCCCCACATGCTTGCAAAGTTTTGGTCATGATCGGAGCACGTTTGGATTGATAATTAGCGGGCCAGTGTGGATTTTTCAAGTCTCTTGGTGCTTAAGAGGCCATGGGAAATCCGGGCCAGTGTGGATTTTTCAAGTCTCTTGGTGCTTAAGAGGCCATGGGAAATCCGGGCCACCCCATACCATCGTACCCAAACACGCTCCGATGGGGATTAAACTTTGCAAGCATGTGGGAGGGGCCAACCCCCATAAGCTTGCAAAGTTTGGTCACAATCGGAGCATGTTTGGATTGGTGATTAGCGGCCACTACGGATTTTTCAAGTCTCTTGGTGCTTAAGAGGCCATGGAAAATCCGGGCCTTCCCCATACCATCGTACCCAAACAAGCTCTGATAGGGACCAAACTTTGCAAGCATGTGGGGGGGGACCCACCCCAACATGCTTGTAGAGTTTGGTCACAATCGGAGCATGTTTGGATTGGTACCAGTGTGGATTTCTCAAGTCTCTTGGTGCTTAAGAGGCCATGGAAAATCCGGGCCTTCCCCATACCATCATACCCAAAAATGCTCCGAAACTTTTCAAGCATGTGGGGGGGACCCACCCCCACATGCTTGCAAAGTTTGGTCAAAATCGGAGCATGTTTGGATTGGTAATTAGCGGCCAGTGTGGATTTTTCAAGTCTCTTGGTGCTTAAGAGGCCATGGAAAATCCGGGCCTTCCCCATACCATCGTACCCAAACATGCTCCGATTGTGACCAAACTTTGCAAGCGTGTGGGGGGGACCCACCCCATATGCTTGCAGAGTTTTGTCACAATCAGAGCATGTTTGGATTGGTAATTAGCGACCTGCGCGGATTTTTCAAGTCTCTTGGTGCTTAAGAGGCCTTGGAAGATCCGGGCCATCCCCATACCGTCGTACCCAACATGCTCCGATGGGGACTAAACTTTGCAAGCATGTGGGAGGGGGCCACCCCCACATGTTTGGAAAGTTTGGTCACAATCGGAGCATGTTTGGATTGGTAATTAGCGGCCAGTGTGGATTTTTCAAGTCTCTTGGTGCTTAAGAGGCCATGGAAAATCCAGGCCATCCCCATACGATCGTACCCAAACATGCTCCGATGGGGACCAAACTTTGCAAGCATGTGGGGGGGACCCACCCCCACATGCTTAAAGAGTTTGGTCACAATCGGAGCATGTTTGGATTGGTAAATAGCGGCCAGTGCGGATTCTTGGTGCTTAAGAGGCCATGGAAAATCCGGGCCTTCCCCATACCATCGTACCGAAACATGCTCCGATAGGGACCAAACCTTGCAAGCATGTGGGGGGGAGCCACCCCCACATGCTTGCAAAGTTTGGTCATGATCGGAGCACGTTTGGATTGATAATTAGCGGGCCAGTGTGGATTTTTCAAGTCTCTTGGTGCTTAAGAGGCCATGGGAAATCCGGGCCTTCCCCATACCATCGTACCCAAACATGCTCCGATAGGGACCAAACCTTGCAAGCATGCGGGGGGGAGCCACCCCCACATGCTTGCAAAGTTTGGTCATGATCGGAGCACGTTTGGATTGATAATTAGCGGGCCAGTGTGGATTTTTCAAGTCTCTTGGTGCTTAAGAGGCCATGGGAAATCCGGGCCAGTGTGGATTTTTCAAGTCTCTTGGTGCTTAAGAGGCCATGGGGAATCCGGGCCAGTGTGGATTTTTCAAGTCTCTTGGTGCTTAAGAGGCCATGGGAAATCCGGGCCATCCCCATACCATCGTACCCAAACATGCTCCGATGGGGATCAAACTTTGCAAGCATGTGGGAGGGGCCAACCCCCATAAGCTTGCAAAGTTTGGTCACAATCGAAGCATGTTTGGATTGGTGATTAGCGGCCACTGCGAATTTTTCAAGTCTCTTAGTGCTTAAGAGGCCATGGAAAATCCGGGCCTTCCCCATACCATCGTACTCAAACATGCTCTGATGGGGACCAAACTTTGCAAGCATGTGGGGGGGGGACCCACCCCTACATGCTTGTAGACTTTGGTCACAATCCGAGCATGTTTGGATTGGTAATTAGCAGCCAGTGTGGATTTTTCAAGTCTCTTGGTGCTTAAGAGGCCATGGAAAATCCGGGCCTTCCCCATACCATCATACCCAAAAATGCTCTGATGGGGACCAAACTTTGCAAGCATGTGGGGAGGACCCACCCCCACATGCTTGCAAAGTTTGGTCAAAATCGGAGCATGTTTGGATTGGTAATTAGTGGCCAGTGTGGATTTTTCAAGTCTCTTGGTGCTTAAGAGGCCATGGAAAATCCGGGCCTTCCCCATACCATCGTACCCAAACATGCTCCAATGGGAACAAAACTTTCCAGGCATGTGGGGGGGGGGCTAACCCTCACAGGCTTGCATAGTTTGGTCACAATCGGAGTATGTTTGGATTGGTAATTAGCGGCGAGTGTTGATTTTTCAAGTCTCTTGGTGCTTAAGAGGCCATGGAAAATCCGGGCCTTCCCCATACCATCATACCCAAACATGCTCCAATGGGGAGAACGACACTTTGCAAGAATGTGGGGGGGAGCCCACCCCCACATGCTTGCAAAGTTCGGTTCCCATCGGAGCATGTTTGGAATAGTAATTAGTACCCACTGTGGATTTTTCAAGTCTCTTGGTGCTTAAGAGGCCATGGAAAATCTGGGCCATCCCCATACCATCGTACCCAAACATGCTCCGATGGGGACCAAACTTTGCGAGCATCTGGAAAGGACCCACCCCCACATGCTTGCAGAGTTTGGTCACAATCAGAGCATGTTTGGATTGGTAATTAGCGGCCAGTGTGGATTTTTCAAGTCTCTTGGTGCTTATGAGGCCATGGAAAATCCAGGCCTTCCGCATACCATTGTACCCAAACATGCTCCGATGGGAACCAAACTTTGGAAGCATGTGGGAGGGACCCACGCCCAGAGGCTTGCAAAGTTTGGTCACAATTGGAGCATGTTTGGATTGGTAATTAGCGGCCAGTGTGGATTTTTCAAGTCTCTTGGTGCTTAAGAGGCCATGGAAAATTCGGGCCTTCCCCATACTATTGTACCCAAACATGCTCCGATGGGAACAAGACTTTGCAAGCATGTGGGAGGGACCCACCCCCACAGGCTTGCAAAGTTTGGTCACAATCAGAGCATGTTTGGATTGGTAATTAGCGGCTAGTGCGGATTTTTCAAGTCTCTTGGTGCTTAAGAGGCCATGGAAAATCCGGGCCTTCCCCATACCATCGTACCCAAACATGTTACGATTGTGACCAAACTTTGCAAGCGTGTGGGGGGGCCCACCCACACATGCTTGCAGCGTTTGGTCACAATCGGAGCATGTTTGGATTGGTAAATAGCGGCCAGTGCGGATTTTTCAAGTCTCTTGGTGCTTAAGAGGCCATGGAAAATCCGGGCCTTCCCCATACCATCGTACCCAAATATGCTCCGATGGGGACCAAACTTTGCAAGCAGGTGGGAGGGACCACCCCTACATGCTTGCAAAGTTTGGTTATGATCGGAGCATGTTTGGATTGGCTAGTGTGGATTTTTCAAGTCTCTTGGATCTTAAGAGGCCATGGAAAGTCCGGGCCTTCCCCATACCATCGTACCCAAACATGCTCCGATGGGAACCAAACTTTGCAAGCATGTGGGAGGGGACCCACCCCCACATGCTTGTAGAGTTTGGTCACAATCGGAGCATGTTTGGATTGGTAATTAGCGACCTACGCGGATTTTTCAAGTCTCTTGGTGCTTAAGAGGCCATGGAAAATCCGGGCCATCCCCATACCATCGTACCCAAACATGCTCCGATGGGGACTAAACTTTGCAAGCATGTGGGAGGGGGCCACCCCCACATGTTTGGAAAGTTTGGTCACAATCGGAGCATGTTTGGATTGGTAATTAGCGGCCAGTGTGGATTTTTCAAGTCTCTTGGTGCTTAAGAGGCCATGGAAAATCCAGGCCATCCCCATACCATCGTACCCAAACATGCTCCGATGGTGACCAAACTTTGCAAGCATGTGGGGGGACCCACCCCCACATGCTTGCAGAGTTTGGTCACAATCGGAGCATGTTTGGATTGGTAAATAGCGGCCAGTGCGGATTTTTCCTGTCTCTTGGTGCTTAAGAGGCCATGGAAAATCCGGGCCTTCCCCATACCATCGTACCCAAACATGCTCCGATAGGGACCAAACCTTGCAAGCATGTGGGGGGGAGCCACCCCCACATGCTTGCAAAGTTTGGTCATGATCGGAGCACGTTTGGATTGATAATTAGCGGGCCAGTGTGGATTTTTCAAGTCTCTTGGTGCTTAAGAGGCCATGGGAAATCCGGGCCAGTGTGGATTTTTCAAGTCTCTTGGTGCTTAAGAGGCCATGGGAAATCCGGGCCATCCCCATACCATCGTACCCAAACATGCTCCGATGGGGACCAAACTTTGCAAGCATGTGGGAGGGGCCAACCCCCATAAGCTTGCAAAGTTTGGTCACAATCGGAGCATGTTTGGATTGGTGATTAGCGGCCACTGCGGATTTTTCAAGTCTCTTGGTGCTTAAGAGGCCATGGAAAATCCGAGCCTTCCCCATACCATCATACCCAAACATGCTCTGATAGGTACCAAACTTTGCAAGCATGTGGGGGGGGACCCACCCCCACATGCTTGTAGAGTTTGGTCACAATCGGAGCATGTTTGGATTGGTAATGAGCGGCCAGTGTGGATTTTTCAAGTCTCTTGGTGCTTAAGAGGCCATGGAAAATCCGGGCCTTCCCCATACCATCATACCCAAAAATGCTCCGATGGGGACCAAACTTTGCAAGCATGTGGGGGAGACCCACCCCCACATGCTTGCAAAGTTTGGTCAAAATCGGAGCATGTTTAGATTGGTAATTAGTGGCCAGTGTGGATTTTTCAAGTCTCTTGGTGCTTAAGAGGCCATGGAAAATCCGGGCCTATCCCATACCATCGTACCCAAACATGCTCCGATTGTGACCAAACTTTGCAAGCGTGTGGGGGGGACCCACCCCATATGCTTGCAAACTTTGGTCACAATCAGAGCATGTTTGGATTGGTAATTAGCGACCTGCGCGTATTTTTCAAGTCTCTTGGCGCTTAAGAGGCCATGGAAAATCCGGGCCATCCCCATACCATCGTACCCAAACATGCTCTGATGGGGACTAAACTTTGCAAGCATGTGGGAGGGGGCCACCCCGACATGTTTGGAAAGCTTGGTCACAATCGGAGCCTGTTTGGATTGGTAATTAGCGGCCAGTGTGGATTTTTCAAGTCTCTTGGTGCTTAAGAGGCCATGGAAAATCCAGGCCATTCCCATACCATCGTACCCAAACATGCTCTGATGGGGACCAAACTTTGCAAGCACGTGGGGGGGACCCACCACCCCCACATGCTTAAAGAGTTTGGTCACAATCGGAGCATGTTTGGATTGGTAAATAGCGGCCAGTGCAGATTCTTGGTGCTTAAGAGGCCATGGAAAATCCGGGCCTTCCCTATACCATCGTACCCAAACATGCTTCGATAGGGACCAAACCTTGCAAGCATGCGGGGGGGAGCCACCCCCACATGCTTGCAAAGTTTGGTCATGATCGGAGCACGTTTGGATTGATAATTAGCGGGCCAGTGTGGATTTTTCAAGTCTCTTGGTGCTTAAGAGGCCATGGGAAATCCGGGCCATCCCCATACCATCATACCCAAACATGCTCCGATGGGGATCAAACTTTGCAAGCATGTGGGAGGTGCCAACCCCAATAAGCTTGCAAAGTTTGGTCACAATCGAAGCATGTTTGGATTGGTGATTAGCGGCCACTGCGGATTTTTCAAGTCTCTTAGTGCTTAAGAGGCCATGGAAAATCTGGGCCTTCCCCATACCATCGTACCCAAACATGCTCTGATGGGGACCAAACTTTGCAAGCATGTGGGGGGGGACCCACCCCCACATGCTTGTAGAGTTTGGTCACAATCGGAGCATGTTTGGATTGGTAATTGGCGGCCAGTGTGGATTTTTCAAGTCTCTTGGTGCTTAAGAGGCCATGGAAAATCCGGGCCTTCCCCATACCATCATACCCAAAAATGCTCCGATGGGGACCAAACTTTGCAAGCATGTGGGGGGGACCCACCCCCACATGCTTGCAAAGTTTGGTCCCCATCGGAGCATGTTTGGATTGGTAATTAGTGGCCAGTGTGGATTTTTCAAGTCTCTTGGTGCTTAAGAGGCCATGGAAAATCCGGGCCTTCCCCATACCATCGTAGCTAACCCTCACAGGCTTGCAAAGTTTGGTCACAATTGGAGTATGTTTGGATTGGTAATTAGCGGCCAGTGTGGATTCTTCAAGTCTATTGGTGCTTAAGAGGCCATGGAAAATCCGGTCCTTCCCCATACCATCGTACCCAAACATGCTCCAATGGGGAGAACGACACTTTGCAAGAATGTGGGGGGGAGCCCACCCCCACATGCTTGCAAAGTTCGGTTCCCATCGGAGCATGTTTGGAATAGTAATTAGTACCCACTGTGGATTTTTCAAGTCTCTTGGTGCTTAAGAGGCCATGGAAAATCCGGGCCATCCCCATACCATCGTACCCAAACATGCTCCGATGGGGACCAAACTCTGCAAGCATGTGGGGGGGACCCACCCCCACATGCTTGCAGAGTTTGGTCACAATCGAAGCAATGTTTGGATTGGTAAATAGAGGCCAGTGCGGATTTTTCAAGTCTCTTGGTGCTTAAGAGGCCATGGAAAATCCGGGCCTTCCCCATACCATCGTACCCAAACATGCTCCGATGGGGACCAAACTTTGCAAGCATGTGGGAGGGACCACCCCTACATGCTTGCAAAGTTTGGTCATGATCGGAGCATGTTTGGATTGGTAATTAGCGGCCAGTGTGGATTTTTCAAGTCTCTTGGATCTTAAGAGGCCATGGAAAGTCCGGGCCTTCCCCATACCATCGTACCCAACAAACATGCTCCGATGGGAACCAAACTTTGCAAGCATGTGGGAGGGGACCCACCCCCACATGCTTGTAGAGTTTGGTCACAATCAGAGCATGTTTGGATTGGTAATTAGCGGCCAGTGCGGATTTTTCAAGTCTCTTGGTGCTTAAGAGGCCATGGAAAATCCGGGCGTTCCCCATACCATCGTACCCAAACATGCTCTGATTGTGACCAAAGTTTGCAAGCGTGTGGGGGGGACCCACCCCCATATGCTTGCAGAGTTTGGTCACAATCGAAGCATGTTTGGATTGGTAATTAGCGACCTGCGTGGATTTTTCAAGTCTCTTGGTGCTTAAGAGGCCATGGAAAATCCGGGCCATCCCCATACCATCGTACCCAAACATGCTCCGATGGGGACTAAACTTTGCAAGCATGTGGGAGGGGGCCACCCCCACATGTTTGGAAAGTTTGGTCACAATCGGAGCATGTTTGGATTGGTAATTAGCGGCCAGTGTGGATTTTTCAAGTCTCTTGGTGCTTAAGAGGCCATGGAAAATCCAGGCCATCCCCATACCATCGTACCCAAACATGCTCCGATGGGGACCAAACTTTGTAAGCATGTGGGGGGACACACCCCCAAATGCTTGCAGAGTTTGGTCACAATCGGAGCATGTTTGGATTGGTAAATAGCCAGTGCGGATTTTTCATGTCTCTTGGTGCTTAAGAGGCCATGGAAAATCCGGGCCTTCCCCGTACCATCGTACCCAAACATGCTCCGATAGGGACCAAACCTTGCAAGCATGTGGGGGGGAGCCACCCCCACATGCTTGCAAAGTTTTGGTCATGATCGGAGCACGTTTGGATTGATAATTAGCGGGCCAGTGTGGATTTTTCAAGTCTCTTGGTGCTTAAGAGGCCATGGGAAATCCGGGCCAGTGTGGATTTTTCAAGTCTCTTGGTGCTTAAGAGGCCATGGGAAATCCGGGCCACCCCATACCATCGTACCCAAACACGCTCCGATGGGGATTAAACTTTGCAAGCATGTGGGAGGGGCCAACCCCCATAAGCTTGCAAAGTTTGGTCACAATCGGAGCATGTTTGGATTGGTGATTAGCGGCCACTGCGGATTTTTCAAGTCTCTTGGTGCTTAAGAGGCCATGGAAAATCCGGGCCTTCCCCATACCATCGTACCCAAACAAGCTCTGATAGGGACCAAACTTTGCAAGCATGTGGGGGGGGACCCACCCCAACATGCTTGTAGAGTTTGGTCACAATCGGAGCATGTTTGGATTGGTACCAGTGTGGATTTCTCAAGTCTCTTGGTGCTTAAGAGGCCATGGAAAATCCGGGCCTTCCCCATACCATCATACCCAAAAATGCTCCGAAACTTTTCAAGCATGTGGGGGGGACCCACCCCCACATGCTTGCAAAGTTTGGTCAAAATCGGAGCATGTTTGGGTTGGTAATTAGTGGCCAGTGTGGATTTTTCAATTCTCTTGGTGCTTAAGAGGCCATGGAAAATCCGGGCCTTCCCCATACCATCGTACCCAAACATGCTCCGATTGTGACCAAACTTTGCAAGCGTGTGGGGGGGACCCACCCCATATGCTTGCAGAGTTTGGTCACAATCAGAGCATGTTTGGATTGGTAATTAGCGACCTGCGCGGATTTTTCAAGTCTCTTGGTGCTTAGAGGCCATGGAAGATCCGGGCCATCCCCATACCATCGTACCCAAACATACTCCGATGGGGACTAAACTTTGCAAGCATGTGGGAGGGGGCCACCCCCACATGTTTGGAAAGTTTGGTCACAATCGGAGCATGTTTGGATTGGTAATTAGCGGCCAGTGTGGATTTTTCAAGTCTCTTGGTGCTGAAGAGGCCATGGAAAATCCAGGCCATTCCCATACCATCGTACCCAAACATGCTCCGATGGGGACCAAACTTTGCAAGCATGTGGGGGGGACCCACCCCCACATGCTTAAAGAGTTTGGTCACAATCGGAGCATGTTTGGATTGGTAAATAGCGGCCAGTGTGGATTCTTGGTGCTTAAGAGGCCATGGAAAATCCGGGCCTTCCCCATACCATCGTACCCAAACATGCTCCGATAGGGACCAAACCTTGCAAGCATGTGGGGGGGAGCCACCCCCACATGCTTGCAAAGTTTGGTCATGATCGGAGCACGTTTGGATTGATAATTAGCGGGCCAGTGTGGATTTTTCAAGTCTCTTGGTGCTTAAGAGGCCATGGGAAATCCCGGCCAGTGTGGATTTTTCAAGTCTCTTGGTGCTTAAGAGGCCATGGGAAATCCGGGCCATCCCCATACCATCGTACCCAAACATGCTCCGATGAGGATCAAACTTTGCAAGCATGTGGGAGGGGCCAACCCCCATAAGCTTCCAAAGTTTGGTCACAATCGGAGCATGTTTGGATTCGTGATTAGCGGCCACTGCGAATTTTTCAAGTCTCTTAGTGCTTAAGAGGCCATGGAAAATCCGGGCCTTCCCCATACCATCGTACCCAAACATGCTCTGATGGGGACCAAACTTTGCAAGCGTGTGGGGGGGACCCACCCCCACATGCTTGTAGAGTTTGGTCACAATCGGAGCATGTTTGGATTGGTAATTAGCGGCCAGTGTGGGTTTTTCAAGTCTCTTGGTGCTTAAGAGGCCATGGAAAATCCGGGCCTTCCACATACCATCATACCCATGCTCCGATGGGGACCAGACTTTGCAAGCATGTGGGGAGGACCCACCCCCACATGCTTGCAAAGTTTGGTCAAAATCGGAGCATGTTTGGATTGGTAATTAGTGGCCAGTGTGGATTTTTCAAGTCTCTTGGTGCTTAAGAGGCCATGGAAAATCCGGGCCTTCCCCACACCATCGTACCCAAACATGCTCCGATGGGAACAAAACTTTGCAGGCATGTGGGGGGGGGGGGGCGAACCCTCACAGGCTTGCATAGTTTGGTCACAATCGGAGTATGTTTGGATTGGTAATTAGCGGCGAGTGTTGATTTTTCAAGTCTCTTGGTGCTTAAGAGGCCATGGAAAATCCGGGCCTTCCCCATACCATCATACCCAAACATGCTCCAATGGGGAGAACGACACTTTGCAAGAATGTGGGGGGGAGCCCACCCCCACATGCTTGCAAAGTTCGGTTCCTATCGGAGCATGTTTGGAATAGTAATTAGTACCCACTGTGGATTTTTCAAGTCTCTTGGTGCTTAAGAGGCCATGGAAAATCCGGGCCATCCCCATAGCATCGTACCCAAACATACTCCGATGGGGACCAAACTTTGCGAGCATCTGGAAAGGACCCACCCCCACATGCTTGCAAAGTTTGGTCACAATCGGAGCATGTTTGGATTGGTAATTAGCGGCCAGTGTGGATTTTTCAAGTCTCTTGGTGCTTATGAGGCCATGGAAAATCTAGGCCTTCCGCATACCATTGTACCAAAACATGCTCCGATGGGAACCAAACTTTGCAAGCATGTGGGAAAAAACCCACCCCACATGCTTGCAAAGTTTGGTCACCATCGGAGCATGTGTGGATTGGTAATTAGTGGCCAGTGTGGATTTTTCAAGTCTCTTAGTGCTTAAGAGGCCATGGAAAATCCGGGCCTTCCCCATACCATCGTACCCAAACATGCTCCGATGGGAACAAAACTTTGCAGGCATGTGGGGGGGGGGGGGGCTAACCCTCACAGGCTTGCAAAGTTTGGTCACAATCGGAGTATGTTTGGATTGGTAATTAGCGGCCAGTGTGGATTTTTCAAGTCTATTGGTGCTTAAGAGGCCATGGAAAATCCGGGCCTTCCCCATACCATCGTACCCAAACATGCTCCAATGGGGAGAACGACACTTTGCAAGAATGTGGGGGGGAGCCCACCCCCACATGCTTGCAAAGTTCGGTTCCCATCGGAGCATGTTTGGAATAGTAATTAGGACCCACTGTGGATTTTTCAAGTCTCTTGGTGCTTAAGAGGCCATGGAAAATCCAGGCCATCCCCATACCATCGTACCCAAACATGCTCCGATGGGGACCAAACTTTGCAAGCATGTGGGGGGGACCCACCCCCACATGCTTGCAGAGTTTGGTCACAATCGGAGCAATGTTTGGATTGGTAAATAGAGGCCAGTGCGGATTTTTCAAGTCTCATGGTGCTTAAGAGGCCATGGAAAATCCGGGCCTTCCCCATACCATCGTACCCAAACATGCTCCGATGGGGACCAAACTTTGCAAGCATGTGGGGGGGACCACCCCTACATGCTTGCAAAGTTTGGTCATGATCGGAGCATGTTTGGATTGGTAATTAGCGGCCAGTGTGGATTTTTCAAGTCTCTTGGATCTTAACAGGCCATGGAAAGTCCGGGCCTTCCCCATACCATCGTACCCAAACATGCTTCGATGGGAACCAAACTTTGCAAGCATGTGGGCGGGGACCCACCCCCACATGCTTGTAGAGTTTGGTCATAATCGAAGCATGTTTGGATTGGTAATTAGCGGCCAGTGCGGATTTTTCAAGTCTCTTGGTGCTTAAGAGGCCATGGAAAATCCGGGCCTTCCCCATACCATCGTACGCAAACATGCTCTGATTGTGACCAAACTTTGCAAGCGTATGGGGGGAACCCACCCCCATATGCTTGCAGAGTTTGCTCACAATCGGAGCATGTTTGGATTGGTAATTAGCGACCTGCGCGGATTTTTCAAGTCTCTTGGTGCTTAAGAGGCCATGGAAAATCCGGGCCATCCCCATACCATCGTACCCAAACATGCTCCGATGGGGACTAAACTTTGCAAGCATGTGGGAGGGGGCCACCCCCACATGTTTGGAAAGTTTGGTCACAATCGGAGCATGTTTGGATTGGTAATTAGCGGCCAGTGTGGATTTTTCAAGTCTCTTGGTGCTTAAGAGGCCATGGAAAATCCAGGCCATCCCCATACCATCGTACCCAAACATGCTCCGATGGGGACCAAACTTTGCAAGCATGTGGGGGGACCCACCCCCACATGCTTGCAGAGTTTGGTCATGATCGGAGCACGTTTGGATTGATAATTAGCGGGCCAGTGTGGATTTTTCAAGTCTCTTGGTGCTTAAGAGGCCATGGGAAATCCGGGCCAGTGTGGATTTTTCAAGTCTCTTGGTGCTTAAGAGGCCATGGGAAATCCGGGCCATCCCCATACCATCGTACCCAAACATGCTCCGATGGGGACCAAACTTTGCAAGCATGTGGGAGGGGCCAACCCCCATAAGCTTGCAAAGTTTGGTCACAATCGGAGCATGTTTGGATTGGTGATTAGAGGCCACTGCGGATTTTTCAAGTCTCTTGGTGCTTAAGAGGCCATGGAAAATCCGGGCCTTCCATATACCATCGTACCCAAACATGCTCTGATAGGGACCAAACTTTGCAAGCATGTGGGGGGGACCTAGCCCCACATGCTTGTAGAGTTTGGTCACAATCGGAGCATGTTTGGATTGGTAATTAGCGGCCAGTGTGGATTTTTCAAGTCTCTTGGTGCTTAAGAGGCCATGGAAAATCCGGGCCTTCCCCATACCATCATACCCAAAAATGATCCGATGGGGACCAAACTTTGCAAGCATGTGGGGGGGACCCACCCCCACATGCTTGCAAAGTTTGGTCAAAATCGGAGCATGTTTGGATTGGTAATTAGTGGCCAATGTGGATTTTTCAAGTCTCTTGGTGCTTAAGAGGCCATGGAAAATCCGGGCCTTCCCCATACCATCGTACCCAAACATGCTCCGATGGTGACCAAACTTTGCAAGCATGTGGGGGGGACCCACCCCATATGCTTGCAGAGTTTGGTCACAATCAGAGCATGTTTGGATTGGTAATTAGCGACCTGCGCGGATTTTTCAAGTCTCTTGGCGCTTAAGAGGCCATGGAAAATCCGGGCCATCCCCATACCATCGTACCCAAACATGCTCCGATGGGGACTAAACTTTGCAAGCATGTGGGAGGGGGCCACCCCTACATGTTTGGAAAGTTTGGTCACAATCGGAGCATGTTTGGATTGGTAATTAGCGGCTAGTGTGGATTTTTCAAGTCTCTTGGTGCTTAAGAGGCCATGGAAAATCCAGGCCATTCCCATACCATCGTACCCAAACATGCTCCGATGGTGACCAAACTTTGCAAGCATGTGGGGGGGACCCACCCCCACATGCTTAAAGAGTTTGGTCACAATCGGAGCATGTTTGGATTGGTAAATAGCGGCCAGTGCAGATTCTTGGTGCTTAAGAGGCCATGGAAAATCCGGGCCTTCCCCATACCATCGTACCCAAACATGCTCCGATAGGGACCAAACCTTGCAAGCATGTGGGGGGGAGCCACCCCCACATGCTTGCAAAGTCTCTTGGTGCTTAAGAGGCCATGGGAAATCCGGGCCAGTGTGGATTTTTCAAGTCTCTTGGTGCTTAAGAGGCCATGGGAAATCCGGGCCATCCCCATACCATCGTACCCAAACATGCTCCGATGGGGACCAAACTTTGCAAGCATGTGGGAGGGGCCAACCCCCATAAGCTTGCAAAGTTTGGTCACAGTCGGAGCATGTTTGGATTGGTGATTAGCGGCCACTGCGGATTTTTCAAGTCTCTTGGTGCTAAAGAGGCCATGGAAAATCCGGGCCTTCCCCATACCATCGTACCCAAACATGCTCCGATACGGACCAAACTTTGCAAGCATGTGGGGGGAAACCCACCCCCACATGCTTGTAGAGTTTGGTCACAATCGGAGCATGTTTGGATTGGTAATTAGCGGCCAGTGTGGACTTTTCAAGTCTCTTGGTGCTTAAGAGGCCATGGAAAATCCGGGCCTTCCCCATACAATCATACCCAAAAATGCTCCGATGGGGACCAAACTTTGCAAGCATGTGGGGGGGACCCACCCCACATGCTTGCAAAGTTTGGTGACCATCCGAGCATGTGTGGATTGGTAATTAGTGGCCAGTGTGGATTTTTCAAGTCTCTTAGTGCTTAAGAGGCCATGGAAAATCCGGGCCTTCCCCATACCATCGTACCCAAACATGCTCCGATGGGAACAAAACTTTGCAGGCATGTGGGGGGGGGCTAACCCTCACAGGCTTGCAAAGTTTGGTCACAATCGGAGTATGTTTGGATTGGTAATTAGCGGCCAGTGTGGATTTTTCAAGTCTATTGGTGCTTAAGAGGCCATGGAAAATCCGGGCCTTCCCCATACCATCGTACCCAAACATGCTCCAATGGGGAGAACGACACTTTGCAAGAATGTGGGGGGGAGCCCACCCCCACATGCTTGCAAAGTTCGGTTCCCATCGGAGCATGTTTGGAATAGTAATTAGGACCCACTGTGGATTTTTCAAGTCTCTTGGTGCTTAAGAGGCCATGGAAAATCTGGGCCTTCCCCATACCATCGTACCCAAACATGCTCCGATTGTGACCAAACTTTGCAAGCGTGTGGGGGGGACCCACCCCATATGCTTGCAGAGTTTGGTCACAATCAGAGCATGTTTGGATTGGTAATTAGCGACCTGCGCGGATTTTTCAAGTCTCTTGGTGCTTAGAGGCCATGGAAGATCCGGGCCATCCCCATACCATCGTACCCAAACATACTCCGATGGGGACTAAACTTTGCAAGCATGTGGGAGGGGGCCACCCCCACATGTTTGGAAAGTTTGGTCACAATCGGAGCATGTTTGGATTGGTAATTAGCGGCCAGTGTGGATTTTTCAAGTCTCTTGGTGCTGAAGAGGCCATGGAAAATCCAGGCCATTCCCATACCATCGTACCCAAACATGCTCCGATGGGGACCAAACTTTGCAAGCATGTGGGGGGGACCCACCCCCACATGCTTAAAGAGTTTGGTCACAATCGGAGCATGTTTGGATTGGTAAATAGCGGCCAGTGTGGATTCTTGGTGCTTAAGAGGCCATGGAAAATCCGGGCCTTCCCCATACCATCGTACCCAAACATGCTCCGATAGGGACCAAACCTTGCAAGCATGTGGGGGGGAGCCACCCCCACATGCTTGCAAAGTTTGGTCATGATCGGAGCACGTTTGGATTGATAATTAGCGGGCCAGTGTGGATTTTTCAAGTCTCTTGGTGCTTAAGAGGCCATGGGAAATCCCGGCCAGTGTGGATTTTTCAAGTCTCTTGGTGCTTAAGAGGCCATGGGAAATCCGGGCCATCCCCATACCATCGTACCCAAACATGCTCCGATGAGGATCAAACTTTGCAAGCATGTGGGAGGGGCCAACCCCCATAAGCTTCCAAAGTTTGGTCACAATCGGAGCATGTTTGGATTCGTGATTAGCGGCCACTGCGAATTTTTCAAGTCTCTTAGTGCTTAAGAGGCCATGGAAAATCCGGGCCTTCCCCATACCATCGTACCCAAACATGCTCTGATGGGGACCAAACTTTGCAAGCGTGTGGGGGGGACCCACCCCCACATGCTTGTAGAGTTTGGTCACAATCGGAGCATGTTTGGATTGGTAATTAGCGGCCAGTGTGGGTTTTTCAAGTCTCTTGGTGCTTAAGAGGCCATGGAAAATCCGGGCCTTCCACATACCATCATACCCATGCTCCGATGGGGACCAGACTTTGCAAGCATGTGGGGAGGACCCACCCCCACATGCTTGCAAAGTTTGGTCAAAATCGGAGCATGTTTGGATTGGTAATTAGTGGCCAGTGTGGATTTTTCAAGTCTCTTGGTGCTTAAGAGGCCATGGAAAATCCGGGCCTTCCCCACACCATCGTACCCAAACATGCTCCGATGGGAACAAAACTTTGCAGGCATGTGGGGGGGGGGCGAACCCTCACAGGCTTGCATAGTTTGGTCACAATCGGAGTATGTTTGGATTGGTAATTAGCGGCGAGTGTTGATTTTTCAAGTCTCTTGGTGCTTAAGAGGCCATGGAAAATCCGGGCCTTCCCCATACCATCATACCCAAACATGCTCCAATGGGGAGAACGACACTTTGCAAGAATGTGGGGGGGAGCCCACCCCCACATGCTTGCAAAGTTCGGTTCCTATCGGAGCATGTTTGGAATAGTAATTAGTACCCACTGTGGATTTTTCAAGTCTCTTGGTGCTTAAGAGGCCATGGAAAATCCGGGCCATCCCCATAGCATCGTACCCAAACATACTCCGATGGGGACCAAACTTTGCGAGCATCTGGAAAGGACCCACCCCCACATGCTTGCAAAGTTTGGTCACAATCGGAGCATGTTTGGATTGGTAATTAGCGGCCAGTGTGGATTTTTCAAGTCTCTTGGTGCTTATGAGGCCATGGAAAATCTAGGCCTTCCGCATACCATTGTACCAAAACATGCTCCGATGGGAACCAAACTTTGCAAGCATGTGGGAAAAAACCCACCCCACATGCTTGCAAAGTTTGGTCACCATCGGAGCATGTGTGGATTGGTAATTAGTGGCCAGTGTGGATTTTTCAAGTCTCTTAGTGCTTAAGAGGCCATGGAAAATCCGGGCCTTCCCCATACCATCGTACCCAAACATGCTCCGATGGGAACAAAACTTTGCAGGCATGTGGGGGGGGGGGGGCTAACCCTCACAGGCTTGCAAAGTTTGGTCACAATCGGAGTATGTTTGGATTGGTAATTAGCGGCCAGTGTGGATTTTTCAAGTCTATTGGTGCTTAAGAGGCCATGGAAAATCCGGGCCTTCCCCATACCATCGTACCCAAACATGCTCCAATGGGGAGAACGACACTTTGCAAGAATGTGGGGGGGAGCCCACCCCCACATGCTTGCAAAGTTCGGTTCCCATCGGAGCATGTTTGGAATAGTAATTAGGACCCACTGTGGATTTTTCAAGTCTCTTGGTGCTTAAGAGGCCATGGAAAATCCAGGCCATCCCCATACCATCGTACCCAAACATGCTCCGATGGGGACCAAACTTTGCAAGCATGTGGGGGGGACCCACCCCCACATGCTTGCAGAGTTTGGTCACAATCGGAGCAATGTTTGGATTGGTAAATAGAGGCCAGTGCGGATTTTTCAAGTCTCATGGTGCTTAAGAGGCCATGGAAAATCCGGGCCTTCCCCATACCATCGTACCCAAACATGCTCCGATGGGGACCAAACTTTGCAAGCATGTGGGGGGGACCACCCCTACATGCTTGCAAAGTTTGGTCATGATCGGAGCATGTTTGGATTGGTAATTAGCGGCCAGTGTGGATTTTTCAAGTCTCTTGGATCTTAACAGGCCATGGAAAGTCCGGGCCTTCCCCATACCATCGTACCCAAACATGCTTCGATGGGAACCAAACTTTGCAAGCTTGTGGGCGGGGACCCACCCCCACATGCTTGTAGAGTTTGGTCATAATCGAAGCATGTTTGGATTGGTAATTAGCGGCCAGTGCGGATTTTTCAAGTCTCTTGGTGCTTAAGAGGCCATGGAAAATCCGGGCCTTCCCCATACCATCGTACGCAAACATGCTCTGATTGTGACCAAACTTTGCAAGCGTATGGGGGGAACCCACCCCCATATGCTTGCAGAGTTTGCTCACAATCGGAGCATGTTTGGATTGGTAATTAGCGACCTGCGCGGATTTTTCAAGTCTCTTGGTGCTTAAGAGGCCATGGAAAATCCGGGCCATCCCCATACCATCGTACCCAAACATGCTCCGATGGGGACTAAACTTTGCAAGCATGTGGGAGGGGGCCACCCCCACATGTTTGGAAAGTTTGGTCACAATCGGAGCATGTTTGGATTGGTAATTAGCGGCCAGTGTGGATTTTTCAAGTCTCTTGGTGCTTAAGAGGCCATGGAAAATCCAGGCCATCCCCATACCATCGTACCCAAACATGCTCCGATGGGGACCAAACTTTGCAAGCATGTGGGGGGACCCACCCCCACATGCTTGCAGAGTTTGGTCATGATCGGAGCACGTTTGGATTGATAATTAGCGGGCCAGTGTGGATTTTTCAAGTCTCTTGGTGCTTAAGAGGCCATGGGAAATCCGGGCCAGTGTGGATTTTTCAAGTCTCTTGGTGCTTAAGAGGCCATGGGAAATCCGGGCCATCCCCATACCATCGTACCCAAACATGCTCCGATGGGGACCAAACTTTGCAAGCATGTGGGAGGGGCCAACCCCCATAAGCTTGCAAAGTTTGGTCACAATCGGAGCATGTTTGGATTGGTGATTAGAGGCCACTGCGGATTTTTCAAGTCTCTTGGTGCTTAAGAGGCCATGGAAAATCCGGGCCTTCCATATACCATCGTACCCAAACATGCTCTGATAGGGACCAAACTTTGCAAGCATGTGGGGGGGACCTAGCCCCACATGCTTGTAGAGTTTGGTCACAATCGGAGCATGTTTGGATTGGTAATTAGCGGCCAGTGTGGATTTTTCAAGTCTCTTGGTGCTTAAGAGGCCATGGAAAATCCGGGCCTTCCCCATACCATCATACCCAAAAATGATCCGATGGGGACCAAACTTTGCAAGCATGTGGGGGGGACCCACCCCCACATGCTTGCAAAGTTTGGTCAAAATCGGAGCATGTTTGGATTGGTAATTAGTGGCCAATGTGGATTTTTCAAGTCTCTTGGTGCTTAAGAGGCCATGGAAAATCCGGGCCTTCCCCATACCATCGTACCCAAACATGCTCCGATGGTGACCAAACTTTGCAAGCATGTGGGGGGGACCCACCCCATATGCTTGCAGAGTTTGGTCACAATCAGAGCATGTTTGGATTGGTAATTAGCGACCTGCGCGGATTTTTCAAGTCTCTTGGCGCTTAAGAGGCCATGGAAAATCCGGGCCATCCCCATACCATCGTACCCAAACATGCTCCGATGGGGACTAAACTTTGCAAGCATGTGGGAGGGGGCCACCCCTACATGTTTGGAAAGTTTGGTCACAATCGGAGCATGTTTGGATTGGTAATTAGCGGCTAGTGTGGATTTTTCAAGTCTCTTGGTGCTTAAGAGGCCATGGAAAATCCAGGCCATTCCCATACCATCGTACCCAAACATGCTCCGATGGTGACCAAACTTTGCAAGCATGTGGGGGGGACCCACCCCCACATGCTTAAAGAGTTTGGTCACAATCGGAGCATGTTTGGATTGGTAAATAGCGGCCAGTGCAGATTCTTGGTGCTTAAGAGGCCATGGAAAATCCGGGCCTTCCCCATACCATCGTACCCAAACATGCTCCGATAGGGACCAAACCTTGCAAGCATGTGGGGGGGAGCCACCCCCACATGCTTGCAAAGTCTCTTGGTGCTTAAGAGGCCATGGGAAATCCGGGCCAGTGTGGATTTTTCAAGTCTCTTGGTGCTTAAGAGGCCATGGGAAATCCGGGCCATCCCCATACCATCGTACCCAAACATGCTCCGATGGGGACCAAACTTTGCAAGCATGTGGGAGGGGCCAACCCCCATAAGCTTGCAAAGTTTGGTCACAGTCGGAGCATGTTTGGATTGGTGATTAGCGGCCACTGCGGATTTTTCAAGTCTCTTGGTGCTAAAGAGGCCATGGAAAATCCGGGCCTTCCCCATACCATCGTACCCAAACATGCTCCGATACGGACCAAACTTTGCAAGCATGTGGGGGGAAACCCACCCCCACATGCTTGTAGAGTTTGGTCACAATCGGAGCATGTTTGGATTGGTAATTAGCGGCCAGTGTGGACTTTTCAAGTCTCTTGGTGCTTAAGAGGCCATGGAAAATCCGGGCCTTCCCCATACAATCATACCCAAAAATGCTCCGATGGGGACCAAACTTTGCAAGCATGTGGGGGGGACCCACCCCACATGCTTGCAAAGTTTGGTGACCATCCGAGCATGTGTGGATTGGTAATTAGTGGCCAGTGTGGATTTTTCAAGTCTCTTAGTGCTTAAGAGGCCATGGAAAATCCGGGCCTTCCCCATACCATCGTACCCAAACATGCTCCGATGGGAACAAAACTTTGCAGGCATGTGGGGGGGGGCTAACCCTCACAGGCTTGCAAAGTTTGGTCACAATCGGAGTATGTTTGGATTGGTAATTAGCGGCCAGTGTGGATTTTTCAAGTCTATTGGTGCTTAAGAGGCCATGGAAAATCCGGGCCTTCCCCATACCATCGTACCCAAACATGCTCCAATGGGGAGAACGACACTTTGCAAGAATGTGGGGGGGAGCCCACCCCCACATGCTTGCAAAGTTCGGTTCCCATCGGAGCATGTTTGGAATAGTAATTAGGACCCACTGTGGATTTTTCAAGTCTCTTGGTGCTTAAGAGGCCATGGAAAATCTGGGCCATCCCCATACCATCGTACCCAAACATGCTCCGATGGGGACCAAACTTTGCAAGCATGTGGGGGGGACCCACCCCCACATGCTTGCAGAGTTTGGTCACAATCGGAGCAATGTTTGGATTCGTAAATAGCGGCCAGTGCGGATTTTTCAAGTCTCTTGGTGCTTAAGAGGCCATGGAAAATCCGGGCCTTCCCCATACCATCGTACCCAAACATGCTCCGATGGGGACCAAACTTTGCAAGCATGTGGGAGGGACCACCCCTACATGCTTGCAAAGTTTGGTCATGATCGGAGCATGTTTGAATTGGCTAGTGTGGATTTTTCAAGTCTCTTGGATCTTAAGAGGCCATGGAAAGTCCGGGCCTTCCCCATACCATCGTACCCAAACATGCTCCGATGGGAACCAAACTTTGCAAGCATGTGGGAGGGGACCCACCCCCACATGCTTGTAGAGTTTGGTCACAATCGGAGCATGTTTGGATTGGTAATTAGTGACCTGCGCGGATTTTTCAAGTCTCTTGGTGCTTAAGAGGCCATGGAAAATCCGGGCCATCCCTATACCATCGTACCCAAACATGCTCCGATGGGGACTAAACTTTGCAAGCATGTGGGAGGGGGCCACCCCCACATGTTTGGAAAGTTTGGTCACAATCGGAGCATGTTTGGATTGGTAATTAGCGGCCAGTGTGGATTTTTCAAGTCTCTTGGTGCTTAAGAGGCCATGGAAAATCCAGGCCATCCCCATACCATCGTACCCAAACATGCTCCGATGGTGACCAAACTTTGCAAGCATGTGGGGGGACCCACCCCCACATGCTTGCAGAGTTTGGTCACAATCGGAGCATGTTTGGATTGGTAAATAGCGGCCAGTGCGGATTTTTCCTGTCTCTTGGTGCTTAAGAGGCCATGGAAAATCCGGGCCTTCCCCATACCATCGTACCCAAACATGCTCCGATAGGGACCAAACCTTGCAAGCATGTGGGGGGGAGCCACCCCCACATGCTTGCAAAGTTTGGTCATGATCGGAGCACGTTTGGATTGATAATTAGCGGGCCAGTGTGGATTTTTCAAGTCTCTTGGTGCTTAAGAGGCCATGGGAAATCCGGGCCAGTGTGGATTTTTCAAGTCTCTTGGTGCTTAAGAGGCCATGGGAAATCCGGGCCATCCCCATACCATCGTACCCAAACATGCTCCGATGGGGACCAAACTTTGCAAGCATGTGGGAGGGGTCAACCCCCATAAGCTTGCAAAGTTTGGTCACAATCGGAGCATGTTTGGATTGGTGATTAGCGGCCACTGCGGATTTTTCAAGTCTCTTGGTGCTTCAGAGGCCATGGAAAATCCGGGCCTTCCCCATACCATTGTACCCAAACATGCTCTGATAGGTACCAAACTTTGCAAGCATGTGGGGGGGGACCCACCCCCACATGCTTGTAGAGTTTGGTCACAATCGGAGCATGTTTGGATTGGTAATGAGCGGCCAGTGTGGATTTTTCAAGTCTCTTGGTGCTTAAGAGGCCATGGAAAATCCGGGCCTTCCCTATACCATCATACCCAAAAATGATCCGATGGGGACCAAACTTTGCAAGCATGTGGGGGGGACCCACCCCCACATGCTTGCAAAGTTTGGTCAAAATCGGAGCATGTTTAGATTGGTAATTAGTGGCCAGTGTGGATTTTTCAAGTCTCTTGGTGCTTAAGAGGCCATGGAAAATCCGGGCCTATCCCATACCATCGTACCCAAACATGCTCCGATTGTGACCAAACTTTGCAAGCGTGTGGGGGGGACCCACCCCATATGCTTGCAAAGTTTGGTCACAATCAGAGCATGTTTGGATTGGTAATTAGTGACCTGCGCGGTTTTTTCAAGTCTCTTGGCGCTTAAGAGGCCATGGAAAATCCGGGCCATCCCCATACCATCGTACCCAAACATGCTCTGATGGGGACTAAACTTTGCAAGCATGTGGGAGGGGGCCACCCCCACATGTTTGGAAAGTTTGGTCACAATCGGAGCATGTTTGGATTGGTAATTAGCGGCCAGTGTGGGTTTTTCAAGTCTCTTGGTGCTTAAGAGGCCATGGAAAATCCGGGCCTTCCACATACCATCATACCCATGCTCCGATGGGGACCAGACTTTGCAAGCATGTGGGGAGGACCCACCCCCACATGCTTGCAAAGTTTGGTCAAAATCGGAGCATGTTTGGATTGGTAATTAGTGGCCAGTGTGGATTTTTCAAGTCTCTTGGTGCTTAAGAGGCCATGGAAAATCCGGGCCTTCCCCACACCATCGTACCCAAACATGCTCCGATGGGAACAAAACTTTGCAGGCATGTGGGGGGGGGGGGGGGCGAACCCTCACAGGCTTGCATAGTTTGGTCACAATCGGAGTATGTTTGGATTGGTAATTAGCGGCGAGTGTTGATTTTTCAAGTCTCTTGGTGCTTAAGAGGCCATGGAAAATCCGGGCCTTCCCCATACCATCATACCCAAACATGCTCCAATGGGGAGAACGACACTTTGCAAGAATGTGGGGGGGAGCCCACCCCCACATGCTTGCAAAGTTCGGTTCCCATCGGAGCATGTTTGGAATAGTAATTAGTACCCACTGTGGATTTTTCAAGTCTCTTGGTGCTTAAGAGGCCATGGAAAATCCGGGCCATCCCCATAGCATCGTACCCAAACATACTCCGATGGGGACCAAACTTTGCGAGCATCTGGAAAGGACCCACCCCCACATGCTTGCAAAGTTTGGTCACAATCAGAGCATGTTTGGATTGGTAATTAGCGGCCAGTGTGGATTTTTCAAGTCTCTTGGTGCTTATGAGGCCATGGAAAATCTAGGCCTTCCGCATACCATTGTACCAAAACATGCTCCGATGGGAACCAAACTTTGCAAGCATGTGGGAAAAAACCCACCCCACATGCTTGCAAAGTTTGGTCACCATCGGAGCATGTGTGGATTGGTAATTAGTGGCCAGTGTGGATTTTTCAAGTCTCTTAGTGCTTAAGAGGCCATGGAAAATCCGGGCCTTCCCCATACCATCGTACCCAAACATGCTCCGATGGGAACAAAACTTTGCAGGCATGTGTTGGGGGGGCTAACCCTCACAGGCTTGCAAAGTTTGGTCACAATTGGAGTATGTTTGGATTGGTAATTAGCGGCCAGTGTGGATTTTTCAAGTCTATTGGTGCTTAAGAGGCCATGGAAAATCCGGGCCTTCCCCATACCATCGTACCCAAACATGCTCCAATGGGGAGAACGACACTTTGCAAGAATGTGGGGGGGAGCCCACCCCCACATGCTTGCAAAGTTCGGTTCCCATCGGAGCATGTTTGGAATAGTAATTAGGACCCACTGTGGATTTTTCAAGTCTCTTGGTGCTTAAGAGGCCATGGAAAATCCGGGCCATCCCCATACCATCGTACCCAAACATGCTCTGATGGGGACCAAACTTTGCAAGCATGTGGGGGGGACCCACCCCCACATGCTTGCAGAGTTTGGTCACAATCGGAGCAATGTTTGGATTGGTAAATAGAGGCCAGTGCGGATTTTTCAAGTCTCATGGTGCTTAAGAGGCCATGGAAAATCCGGGCCTTCCCCATACCATCGTACCCAAGCATGCTCCGATGGGGACCAAACTTTGCAAGCATGTGGGGGGGACCACCCCTACATGCTTGCAAAGTTTGGTCATGATCGGAGCATGTTTGGATTGGTAATTAGCGGCCAGTGTGGATTTTTCAAGTCTCTTGGATCTTAACAGGCCATGGAAAGTCCGGGCCTTCCCCATACCATCGTACCCAAACATGCTTCGATGGGAACCAAACTTTGCAAGCATGTGGGCGGGGACCCACCCCCACATGCTTGTAGAGTTTGGTCATAATCGAAGCATGTTTGGATTGGTAATTAGCGGCCAGTGCGGATTTTTCAAGTCTCTTGGTGCTTAAGAGGCCATGGAAAATCCGGGCCTTCCCCATACCATCGTACGCAAACATGCTCTGATTGTGACCAAACTTTGCAAGCGTATGGGGGGAACCCACCCCCATATGCTTGCAGAGTTTGCTCACAATCGGAGCATGTTTGGATTGGTAATTAGCGACCTGCGCGGATTTTTCAAGTCTCTTGGTGCTTAAGAGGCCATGGAAAATCCGGGCCATCCCCATACCATCGTACCCAAACATGCTCCGATGGGGACTAAACTTTGCAAGCATGTGGGAGGGGGCCACCCCCACATGTTTGGAAAGTTTGGTCACAATCGGAGCATGTTTGGATTGGTAATTAGCGGCCAGTGTGGATTTTTCAAGTCTCTTGGTGCCTAAGAGGCCATGGAAAATCCAGGCCATCCCCATACCATCGTACCCAAACATGCTCCGATGGGGACCAAACTTTGCAAGCATGTGGGGGGACCCACCCCCACATGCTTGCAGAGTTTGGTCATGATCGGAGCACGTTTGGATTGATAATTAGCGGGCCAGTGTGGATTTTTCAAGTCTCTTGGTGCTTAAGAGGCCATGGGAAATCCGGGCCAGTGTGGATTTTTCAAGTCTCTTGGTGCTTAAGAGGCCATGGGAAATCCGGGCCATCCCCATACCATCGTACCCAAACATACTCCGATGGGGACCAAACTTTGCAAGCATGTGGGAGGGGCCAACCCCCATAAGCTTGCAAAGTTTGGTCACAATCGGAGCATGTTTGGATTGGTGATTAGAGGCCACTGCGGATTTTTCAAGTCTCTTGGTGCTTAAGAGGCCATGGAAAATCCGGGCCTTCCATATACCATCGTACCCAAACATGCTCTGATAGGGACCAAACTTTGCAAGCATGTGGGGGGGGACCTAGCCCCACATGCTTGTAGAGTTTGGTCACAATCGGAGCATGTTTGGATTGGTAATTAGCGGCCAGTGTGGATTTTTCAAGTCTCTTGGTGCTTAAGAGGCCATGGAAAATCCGGGCCTTCCCCATACCATCATACCCAAAAATGATCCGATGGGGACCAAACTTTGCAAGCATGTGGGGGGGACCCACCCCCACATGCTTGCAAAGTTTGGTCAAAATCGGAGCATGTTTGGATTGGTAATTAGTGGCCAGTGTGGATTTTTCAAGTCTCTTGGTGCTTAAGAGGCCATGGAAAATCCGGGCCTTCCCCATACCATCGTACCCAAACATGCTCCGATGGTGACCAAACTTTGCAAGCATGTGGGGGGGACCCACCCCATATGCTTGCAGAGTTTGGTCACAATCAGAGCATGTTTGGATTGGTAATTAGCGACCTGCGCGGATTTTTCAAGTCTCTTGGCGCTTAAGAGGCCATGGAAAATCCGGGCCATCCCCATACCATCGTACCCAAACATGCTCCGATGGGGACTAAACTTTGCAAGCATGTGGGAGGGGGCCACCCCTACATGTTTGGAAAGTTTGGTCACAATCGGAGCATGTTTGGATTGGTAATTAGCGGCTAGTGTGGATTTTTCAAGTCTCTTGGTGCTTAAGAGGCCATGGAAAATCCAGGCCATTCCCATACCATCGTACCCAAACATGCTCCGATGGTGACCAAACTTTGCAAGCATGTGGGGGGGACCCACCCCCACATGCTTAAAGAGTTTGGTCACAATCGGAGCATGTTTGGATTGGTAAATAGCGGCCAGTGCAGATTCTTGGTGCTTAAGAGGCCATGGAAAATCCGGGCCTTCCCCATACCATCGTACCCAAACATGCTCCGATAGGGACCAAACCTTGCAAGCATGTGGGGGGGAGCCACCCCCACATGCTTGCAAAGTCTCTTGGTGCTTAAGAGGCCATGGGAAATCCGGGCCAGTGTGGATTTTTCAAGTCTCTTGGTGCTTAAGAGGCCATGGGAAATCCGGGCCATCCCCATACCATCGTACCCAAACATGCTCCGATGGGGACCAAACTTTGCAAGCATGTGGGAGGGGCCAACCCCCATAAGCTTGCAAAGTTTGGTCACAATCGGAGCATGTTTGGATTGGTGATTAGCGGCCACTGCGGATTTTTCAAGTCTCTTGGTGCTAAAGAGGCCATGGAAAATCCGGGCCTTCCCCATACCATCGTACCCAAACATGCTCCGATACGGACCAAACTTTGCAAGCATGTGGGGGGAAACCCACCCCCACATGCTTGTAGAGTTTGGTCACAATCGGAGCATGTTTGGATTGGTAATTAGCGGCCAGTGTGGACTTTTCAAGTCTCTTGGTGCTTAAGAGGCCATGGAAAATCCGGGCCTTCCCCATACAATCATACCCAAAAATGCTCCGATGGGGACCAAACTTTGCAAGCATGTGGGGGGGACCCACCCCACATGCTTGCAAAGTTTGGTGACCATCCGAGCATGTGTGGATTGGTAATTAGTGGCCAGTGTGGATTTTTCAAGTCTCTTAGTGCTTAAGAGGCCATGGAAAATCCGGGCCTTCCCCATACCATCGTACCCAAACATGCTCCGATGGGAACAAAACTTTGCAGGCATGTGGGGGGGGGCTAACCCTCACAGGCTTGCAAAGTTTGGTCACAATCGGAGTATGTTTGGATTGGTAATTAGCGGCCAGTGTGGATTTTTCAAGTCTATTGGTGCTTAAGAGGCCATGGAAAATCCGGGCCTTCCCCATACCATCGTACCCAAACATGCTCCAATGGGGAGAACGACACTTTGCAAGAATGTGGGGGGGAGCCCACCCCCACATGCTTGCAAAGTTCGGTTCCCATCGGAGCATGTTTGGAATAGTAATTAGGACCCACTGTGGATTTTTCAAGTCTCTTGGTGCTTAAGAGGCCATGGAAAATCTGGGCCATCCCCATACCATCGTACCCAAACATGCTCCGATGGGGACCAAACTTTGCAAGCATGTGGGGGGGACCCACCCCCACATGCTTGCAGAGTTTGGTCACAATCGGAGCAATGTTTGGATTCGTAAATAGCGGCCAGTGCGGATTTTTCAAGTCTCTTGGTGCTTAAGAGGCCATGGAAAATCCGGGCCTTCCCCATACCATCGTACCCAAACATGCTCCGATGGGGACCAAACTTTGCAAGCATGTGGGAGGGACCACCCCTACATGCTTGCAAAGTTTGGTCATGATCGGAGCATGTTTGAATTGGCTAGTGTGGATTTTTCAAGTCTCTTGGATCTTAAGAGGCCATGGAAAGTCCGGGCCTTCCCCATACCATCGTACCCAAACATGCTCCGATGGGAACCAAACTTTGCAAGCATGTGGGAGGGGACCCACCCCCACATGCTTGTAGAGTTTGGTCACAATCGGAGCATGTTTGGATTGGTAATTAGTGACCTGCGCGGATTTTTCAAGTCTCTTGGTGCTTAAGAGGCCATGGAAAATCCGGGCCATCCCTATACCATCGTACCCAAACATGCTCCGATGGGGACTAAACTTTGCAAGCATGTGGGAGGGGGCCACCCCCACATGTTTGGAAAGTTTGGTCACAATCGGAGCATGTTTGGATTGGTAATTAGCGGCCAGTGTGGATTTTTCAAGTCTCTTGGTGCTTAAGAGGCCATGGAAAATCCAGGCCATCCCCATACCATCGTACCCAAACATGCTCCGATGGTGACCAAACTTTGCAAGCATGTGGGGGGACCCACCCCCACATGCTTGCAGAGTTTGGTCACAATCGGAGCATGTTTGGATTGGTAAATAGCGGCCAGTGCGGATTTTTCCTGTCTCTTGGTGCTTAAGAGGCCATGGAAAATCCGGGCCTTCCCCATACCATCGTACCCAAACATGCTCCGATAGGGACCAAACCTTGCAAGCATGTGGGGGGGAGCCACCCCCACATGCTTGCAAAGTTTGGTCATGATCGGAGCACGTTTGGATTGATAATTAGCGGGCCAGTGTGGATTTTTCAAGTCTCTTGGTGCTTAAGAGGCCATGGGAAATCCGGGCCAGTGTGGATTTTTCAAGTCTCTTGGTGCTTAAGAGGCCATGGGAAATCCGGGCCATCCCCATACCATCGTACCCAAACATGCTCCGATGGGGACCAAACTTTGCAAGCATGTGGGAGGGGTCAACCCCCATAAGCTTGCAAAGTTTGGTCACAATCGGAGCATGTTTGGATTGGTGATTAGCGGCCACTGCGGATTTTTCAAGTCTCTTGGTGCTTCAAGTCTCTTGGTGCTTAAGAGGCCATGGAAAATCCGGGCCTATCCCATACCATCGTACCCAAACATGCTCCGATTGTGACCAAACTTTGCAAGCGTGTGGGGGGGACCCACCCCATATGCTTGCAAAGTTTGGTCACAATCAGAGCATGTTTGGATTGGTAATTAGTGACCTGCGCGGTTTTTTCAAGTCTCTTGGCGCTTAAGAGGCCATGGAAAATCCGGGCCATCCCCATACCATCGTACCCAAACATGCTCTGATGGGGACTAAACTTTGCAAGCATGTGGGAGGGGGCCACCCCCACATGTTTGGAAAGTTTGGTCACAATCGGAGCATGTTTGGATTGTTAATTAGCGGCCAGTGTGGATTTTTCAAGTCTCTTGGTGCTTAAGAGGCCATGGAAAATCCAGGCCATTCCCATACCATCGTACCCAAACATGCTCCGATGGGGACCAAACTTTGCAAGCACGTGGGGGGGACCCACCCCCACATGCTTAAAGAGTTTGGTCACAATCGGAGCATGTTTGGATTGGTAAATAGCGGCCAGTGCAGATTCTTGGTGCTTAAGAGGCCATGGAAAATCCGGGCCTTCCCCATACCATCGTACCCAAACATGCTTCGATAGGCACCAAACCTTGCAAGCATGCGGGGGGGAGCCACCCCCACATGCTTGCAAAGTTTGGTCATGATCGGAGCACGTTTGGATTGATAATTAGCGGGCCAGTGTGGATTTTTCAAGTCTCTTGGTGCTTAAGAGGCCATGGGAAATCCGGGCCATCCCCATACCATCGTACCCAAACATGCTCCGATGGGGATCAAACTTTGCAAGCATGTGGGAGGGGCCAACCCCCATAAGCTTGCAAAGTTTGGTCACAATCGGAGCATGTTTGGATTGGTGATTAGCGGCCACTGCGGATTTTTCAAGTCTCTTAGTGCTTAAGAGGCCATGGAAAATCTGGGCCTTCCCCATACCATCGTACCCAAACATGCTCTGATGGGGACCAAACTTTGCAAGCATGTGGGGGGGGACCCACCCCCACATGCTTGTAGAGTTTGGTCACAATCGGAGCATGTTTGGATTGGTAATTGGCGGCCAGTGTGGATTTTTCAAGTCTCTTGGTGCTTAAGAGGCCATGGAAAATCCGGGCCTTCCCCATACCATCATACCCAAAAATGCTCCGATGGGGACCAAACTTTGCAAGCATGTGGGGGGGACCCACCCCCACATGCTTGCAAAGTTTGGTCCCCATCGGAGCATGTTTGGATTGGTAATTAGTGGCCAGTGTGGATTTTTCAAGTCTCTTGGTGCTTAAGAGGCCATGGAAAATCCGGGCCTTCCCCATACCATCGTACCCAAACATGCTCCGATGGGAACAAAACTTTGCAGGCATGTGTTGGGGGGGCTAACCCTCACAGGCTTGCAAAGTTTGGTCACAATTGGAGTATGTTTGGATTGGTAATTAGCGGCCAGTGTGGATTCTTCAAGTCTATTGGTGCTTAAGAGGCCATGGAAAATCCGGTCCTTCCCCATACCATCGTACCCAAACATGCTCCAATGGGGAGAACGACACTTTGCAAGAATGTGGGGGGGAGCCCACCCCCACATGCTTGCAAAGTTCGGTTCCCATCGGAGCATGTTTGGAATAGTAATTAGTACCCACTGTGGATTTTTCAAGTCTCTTGGTGCTTAAGAGGCCATGGAAAATCCGGGCCATCCCCATACCATCGTACCCAAACATGCTCCGATGGGGACCAAACTTTGCAAGCATGTGGGGGGGACCCACCCCCACATGCTTGCAGAGTTTGGTCACAATCGGAGCAATGTTTGGATTGGTAAATAGAGGCCAGTGCGGATTTTTCAAGTCTCTTTGGTGCTTAAGAGGCCATGGAAAATCCGGGCCTTCCCCATACCATCGTACCCAAACATGCTCCGATGGGGACCAAACTTTGCAAGCATGTGGGAGGGACCACCCCTACATGCTTGCAAAGTTTGGTCATGATCGGAGCATGTTTGGATTGGTAATTAGCGGCCAGTGTGGATTTTTCAAGTCTCTTGGATCTTAAGAGGCCATGGAAAGTCCGGGCCTTCCCCATACCATCGTACCCAACAAACATGCTCCGATGGGAACCAAACTTTGCAAGCATGTGGGAGGGGACCCACCCCCACATGCTTGTAGAGTTTGGTCACAATCAGAGCATGTTTGGATTGGTAATTTGCGGCCAGTGCGGATTTTTCAAGTCTCTTGGTGCTTAAGAGGCCATGGAAAATCCGGGCCTTCCCCATACCATCGTACCCAAACATGCTCCGATTGTGACCAAAGTTTGCAAGCGTGTGGGGGGGACCCACCCCCATATGCTTGCAGAGTTTGGTCACAATCGGAGCATGTTTGGATTGGTAATTAGCGACCTGCGTGGATTTTTCAAGTCTCTTGGTGCTTAAGAGGCCATGGAAAATCCGGGCCATCCCCATACCATCGTACCCAAACATGCTCCGATGGGGACTAAACTTTGCAAGCATGTGGGAGGGGGCCACCCCCACATGTTTGGAAAGTTTGGTCACAATCGGAGCATGTTTGGATTGGTAATTAGCGGCCAGTGTGGATTTCTCAAGTCTCTTGGTGCTTAAGAGGCCATGGAAAATCCAGGCCATCCCCATACCATCGTACCCAAACATGCTCCGATGGGGACCAAACTTTGTAAGCATGTGGGGGGACCCACCCCACATGCTTGCAGAGTTTGGTCACAATCGTAGCATGTTTGGATTGGTAAATAGGCAGTGCGGATTTTTCATGTCTCTTGGTGCTTAAGAGGCCATGGAAAATCCGGGCCTTCCCCATACCATTGTACCCAAACATGCTCTGATAGGTACCAAACTTTGCAAGCATGTGGGGGGGGACCCACCCCCACATGCTTGTAGAGTTTGGTCACAATCGGAGCATGTTTGGATTGGTAATGAGCGGCCAGTGTGGATTTTTCAAGTCTCTTGGTGCTTAAGAGGCCATGGAAAATCCGGGCCTTCCCCATACCATCATACCCAAAAATGATCCGATGGGGACCAAACTTTGCAAGCATGTGGGGGGGACCCACCCCCACATGCTTGCAAAGTTTGGTCAAAATCGGAGCATGTTTAGATTGGTAATTAGTGGCCAGTGTGGATTTTTCAAGTCTCTTGGTGCTTAAGAGGCCATGGAAAATCCGGGCCTATCCCATACCATCGTACCCAAACATGCTCCGATTGTGACCAAACTTTGCAAGCGTGTGGGGGGGACCCACCCCATATGCTTGCAAAGTTTGGTCACAATCAGAGCATGTTTGGATTGGTAATTAGTGACCTGCGCGGTTTTTTCAAGTCTCTTGGCGCTTAAGAGGCCATGGAAAATCCGGGCCATCCCCATACCATCGTACCCAAACATGCTCTGATGGGGACTAAACTTTGCAAGCATGTGGGAGGGGGCCACCCCCACATGTTTGGAAAGTTTGGTCACAATCGGAGCATGTTTGGATTGTTAATTAGCGGCCAGTGTGGATTTTTCAAGTCTCTTGGTGCTTAAGAGGCCATGGAAAATCCAGGCCATTCCCATACCATCGTACCCAAACATGCTCCGATGGGGACCAAACTTTGCAAGCACGTGGGGGGGACCCACCCCCACATGCTTAAAGAGTTTGGTCACAATCGGAGCATGTTTGGATTGGTAAATAGCGGCCAGTGCAGATTCTTGGTGCTTAAGAGGCCATGGAAAATCCGGGCCTTCCCCATACCATCGTACCCAAACATGCTTCGATAGGCACCAAACCTTGCAAGCATGCGGGGGGGAGCCACCCCCACATGCTTGCAAAGTTTGGTCATGATCGGAGCACGTTTGGATTGATAATTAGCGGGCCAGTGTGGATTTTTCAAGTCTCTTGGTGCTTAAGAGGCCATGGGAAATCCGGGCCATCCCCATACCATCGTACCCAAACATGCTCCGATGGGGATCAAACTTTGCAAGCATGTGGGAGGGGCCAACCCCCATAAGCTTGCAAAGTTTGGTCACAATCGGAGCATGTTTGGATTGGTGATTAGCGGCCACTGCGGATTTTTCAAGTCTCTTAGTGCTTAAGAGGCCATGGAAAATCTGGGCCTTCCCCATACCATCGTACCCAAACATGCTCTGATGGGGACCAAACTTTGCAAGCATGTGGGGGGGGACCCACCCCCACATGCTTGTAGAGTTTGGTCACAATCGGAGCATGTTTGGATTGGTAATTGGCGGCCAGTGTGGATTTTTCAAGTCTCTTGGTGCTTAAGAGGCCATGGAAAATCCGGGCCTTCCCCATACCATCATACCCAAAAATGCTCCGATGGGGACCAAACTTTGCAAGCATGTGGGGGGGACCCACCCCCACATGCTTGCAAAGTTTGGTCCCCATCGGAGCATGTTTGGATTGGTAATTAGTGGCCAGTGTGGATTTTTCAAGTCTCTTGGTGCTTAAGAGGCCATGGAAAATCCGGGCCTTCCCCATACCATCGTACCCAAACATGCTCCGATGGGAACAAAACTTTGCAGGCATGTGTTGGGGGGGCTAACCCTCACAGGCTTGCAAAGTTTGGTCACAATTGGAGTATGTTTGGATTGGTAATTAGCGGCCAGTGTGGATTCTTCAAGTCTATTGGTGCTTAAGAGGCCATGGAAAATCCGGTCCTTCCCCATACCATCGTACCCAAACATGCTCCAATGGGGAGAACGACACTTTGCAAGAATGTGGGGGGGAGCCCACCCCCACATGCTTGCAAAGTTCGGTTCCCATCGGAGCATGTTTGGAATAGTAATTAGTACCCACTGTGGATTTTTCAAGTCTCTTGGTGCTTAAGAGGCCATGGAAAATCCGGGCCATCCCCATACCATCGTACCCAAACATGCTCCGATGGGGACCAAACTTTGCAAGCATGTGGGGGGGACCCACCCCCACATGCTTGCAGAGTTTGGTCACAATCGGAGCAATGTTTGGATTGGTAAATAGAGGCCAGTGCGGATTTTTCAAGTCTCTTTGGTGCTTAAGAGGCCATGGAAAATCCGGGCCTTCCCCATACCATCGTACCCAAACATGCTCCGATGGGGACCAAACTTTGCAAGCATGTGGGAGGGACCACCCCTACATGCTTGCAAAGTTTGGTCATGATCGGAGCATGTTTGGATTGGTAATTAGCGGCCAGTGTGGATTTTTCAAGTCTCTTGGATCTTAAGAGGCCATGGAAAGTCCGGGCCTTCCCCATACCATCGTACCCAACAAACATGCTCCGATGGGAACCAAACTTTGCAAGCATGTGGGAGGGGACCCACCCCCACATGCTTGTAGAGTTTGGTCACAATCAGAGCATGTTTGGATTGGTAATTTGCGGCCAGTGCGGATTTTTCAAGTCTCTTGGTGCTTAAGAGGCCATGGAAAATCCGGGCCTTCCCCATACCATCGTACCCAAACATGCTCCGATTGTGACCAAAGTTTGCAAGCGTGTGGGGGGGACCACCCCCATATGCTTGCAGAGTTTGGTCACAATCGGAGCATGTTTGGATTGGTAATTAGCGACCTGCGTGGATTTTTCAAGTCTCTTGGTGCTTAAGAGGCCATGGAAAATCCGGGCCATCCCCATACCATCGTACCCAAACATGCTCCGATGGGGACTAAACTTTGCAAGCATGTGGGAGGGGGCCACCCCCACATGTTTGGAAAGTTTGGTCACAATCGGAGCATGTTTGGATTGGTAATTAGCGGCCAGTGTGGATTTCTCAAGTCTCTTGGTGCTTAAGAGGCCATGGAAAATCCAGGCCATCCCCATACCATCGTACCCAAACATGCTCCGATGGGGACCAAACTTTGTAAGCATGTGGGGGGACCCACCCCACATGCTTGCAGAGTTTGGTCACAATCGTAGCATGTTTGGATTGGTAAATAGGCAGTGCGGATTTTTCATGTCTCTTGGTGCTTAAGAGGCCATGGAAAATCCGGGCCTTCCCCGTACCATCGTACCCAAACATGCTCCGATAGGGACCAAACCTTGCAAGCATGTGGGGGGGAGCCACCCCCACATGCTTGCATAGTTTTGGTCATGATCGGAGCACGTTTGGATTGATAATTAGCGAGCCAGTGTGGATTTTTCAAGTCTCTTGGTGCTTAAGAGGCCATGGGAAATCCGGGCCAGTGTGGATTTTTCAAGTCTCTTGGTGCTTAAGAGGCCATGGGAAATCCGGGCCACCCCATACCATCGTACCCAAACACGCTCCGATGGGGATTAAACTTTGCAAGCATGTGGGAGGGGCCAACCCCCATAAGCTTGCAAAGTTTGGTCACAATCGGAGCATGTTTGTATTGGTGATTAGCGGCCATTGCGGATTTTTCAAGTCTCTTGGTGCTTAAGAGGCCATGGAAAATCCGGGCCTTCCCCATACCATCGTACCCAAACATGCTCTGATAGGGACCAAACTTTGCAAGCATGTGGAGGGGGACCCACCCCAACATGCTTGTAGAGTTTGGTCACAATCGGAGCATGTTTGGATTGGTACCAGTGTGGATTTTTCAAGTCTCTTGGTGCTTAAGAGGCCATGGAAAATCCGGGCCTTCCCCATACCATCATACCCAAAAATGCTCCGATGGGGACTAAACTTTTCAAGCATGTGGGGGGGACCCACCCCCACATGCTTGCAAAGTTTGGTCAAAATCGGAGCATGTTTGGATTGGTAATTAGTGGCCAGTGTGGATTTTTCAAGTCTCTTGGTGCTTAAGAGGCCATGGAAAATCCGGGCCTTCCCCATACCATCGTACCCAAACATGCTCCGATTGTGACCAAACTTTGCAAGCGTGTGGGGGAGACCCACCCCATATGCTTGCAGAGTTTGGTCACAATCAGAGCATGTTTGGATTGGTAATTAGCGACCTGCGCGGATTTTTCAAGTCTCTTGGTGCTTAGAGGCCATGGAAGATCCGGGCCATCCCCATACCATCGTACCCAAACATACTCCGATGGGGACTAAACTTTGCAAGCATGTGGGAGGGGGCCACCCCCACATGTTTGGAAAGTTTGGTCACAATCGGAGCATGTTTGGATTGGTAATTAGCGGCCAGTGTGGATTTTTCAAGTCTCTTGGTGCTTAAGAGGCCATGGAAAATCCAGGCCATCCCCATACCAACGTATCCAAACATGCTCCGATGGGGACCAACTTTTGCAAGCATGTGGGGGGGACCCACCCCCACATGCTTAAAGAGTTTGGTCACAATCGGAGCATGTTTGGATTGGTAAATAGCGGCCAGTGCGGATTCTTGGTGCTTAAGAGGCCATGGAAAATCCGGGCCTTCCCCATACCATCGTACCCAAACATGCTCCGATAGGGACCAAACCTTGCAAGCATGTGGGGGGGAGCCACCCCCACATGCTTGCAAAGTTTGGTCATGATCGGAGCACGTTTGGATTGATAATTAGCGGGCCAGTGTGGATTTTTCAAGTCTCTTGGCGCTTAAGAGGCCATGGGAAATCCGGGCCAGTGTGGATTTTTCAAGTCTCTTGGTGCTTAAGAGGCCATGGGAAATCTGGGCCATCCCCATACCATCGTACCCAAACATGCTCCGATGGGGATCAAACTTTGCAAGCATGTGGGAGGGGCCAACCCCCATAAGCTTGCAAAGTTTGGTCACAAATCGGAGCATGTTTGGATTGGTGATTAGCGGCCAATGCAGATTTTTCAAGTCTCTTAGTGCTTAAGAGGCCATGGAAAATCCGGGCCTTCCCCATACCATCGTACCCAAACATGCTCTGATGGGGACCAAACTTTGCAAGCATGTGGGGGGGGACCCACCCCCACATGCTTGTAGAGTTTGGTCACAATCGGAGCATGTTTGGATTGGTAATTAGCGGCCAGTGTGGATTTTTCAAGTCTCTTGGTGCTTAAGAGGCCATGGAAAATCCGGGCCTTCCCCATACCATCATACCCATGCTCCGATGGGGACCAAACTTTGCAAGCATGTGGGGAGGACCCACCCCCACATGCTTGCAAAGTTTGGTCAAAATCGGAGCATGTTTGGATTGGTAATTAGTAGCCAGTGTGGATTTTTCAAGTCTCTTGGTGCTTAAGAGGCCATGGAAAATCCGGGCCTTCCCCACACCATCGTACCCAAACATGCTCCGATGGGAACAAAACTTTGCAGGCATGTGGGGGGGGGGGGGGGGGGCTAACCCTCAAAGGCTTGCGTAGTTTGGTCACAATCGGAGTATGTTTGGATTGGTAATTAGCGGCGAGTGTTGATTTTTCAAGTCTCTTGGTGCTTAAGAGGCCATGGAAAATCCGGGCCTTCCCCATACCATCATACCCAAACATGCTCCAATGGGGAGAACGACACTTTGCAAGAATGTGGGGGGGAGCCCACCCCCACATGCTTGCAAAGTTCGGTTCCCATCGGAGCATGTTTGGAATAGTAATTAGTACCCACTGTGGATTTTTCAAGTCTCTTCGTGCTTAAGAGGCCATGGAAAATCCGGGCCATCCCCATACCATCGTACCCAAACATACTCCGATGGGGACCAAACTTTGCGAGCATCTAGAAAGGACCCACCCCCACATGCTTGCAAAGTTTGGTCACAATCGGAGCATGTTTGGATTGGTAATTAGCGGCCAGTGTGGATTTTTCAAGTCTCTTGGTGCTTATGAGGCCATGGAAAATCCAGGCCTTCCGCATACCATTGTACCCAAACATGCTCCGATGGGAACCAAACTTTGCAAGCATGTGGGGGGAAACCCACCCCACATGCTTGCAAAGTTTGGTCACCATCGGAGCATGTGTGGATTGGTAATTAGTGGCCAGTGTGGATTTTTCAAGTCTCTTAGTGCTTAAGAGGCCATGGAAAATCCGGGCCTTCCCCATACCATCATACCCAAACATGCTCCGATGGGAACAAAACTTTGCAGGCATGTGGGGGGGGGGCTAACCCTCACAGGCTTGCAAAGTTTGGTCACAATCGGAGTATGTTTGGATTGGTAATTAGCGGCCAGTGTGGATTTTTCAAGTCTATTGGTGCTTAAGAGGCCATGGAAAATCCGGGCCTTCCCCATACCATCGTACCCAAACATGCTCCAATGGGGAGAACGACACTTTGCAAGAATGTGGGGGGGAGCCCACCCCCACATGCTTGCAAAGTTCGGTTCCCATCGGAGCATGTTTGGAATAGTAATTAGGACCCACTGTGGATTTTTCAAGTCTCTTGGTGCTTAAGAGGCCATGGAAAATCTGGGCCATCCCCATACCATCGTACCCAAACATGCTCCGATGGGGACCAAACTTTGCAAGCATGTGGGAGGGGCCAACCCCCATAAGCTTGCAAAGTTTGGTCACAATCGGAGCATGTTTGGATTGGTGATTAGCGGCCACTGCGGATTTTTCAAGTCTCTTGGTGCTAAAGAGGCCATGGAAAATCCGGGCCTTCCCCATACCATCGTACCCAAACATGCTCCGATACGGACCAAACTTTGCAAGCATGTGGGGGGAAACCCACCCCCACATGCTTGTAGAGTTTGGTCACAATCGGAGCATGTTTGGATTGGTAATTAGCGGCCAGTGTGGACTTTTCAAGTCTCTTGGTGCTTAAGAGGCCATGGAAAATCCGGGCCTTCCCCATACAATCATACCCAAAAATGCTCCGATGGGGACCAAACTTTGCAAGCATGTGGGGGGGACCCACCCCACATGCTTGCAAAGTTTGGTGACCATCCGAGCATGTGTGGATTGGTAATTAGTGGCCAGTGTGGATTTTTCAAGTCTCTTAGTGCTTAAGAGGCCATGGAAAATCCGGGCCTTCCCCATACCATCGTACCCAAACATGCTCCGATGGGAACAAAACTTTGCAGGCATGTGGGGGGGGGCTAACCCTCACAGGCTTGCAAAGTTTGGTCACAATCGGAGTATGTTTGGATTGGTAATTAGCGGCCAGTGTGGATTTTTCAAGTCTATTGGTGCTTAAGAGGCCATGGAAAATCCGGGCCTTCCCCATACCATCGTACCCAAACATGCTCCAATGGGGAGAACGACACTTTGCAAGAATGTGGGGGGGAGCCCACCCCCACATGCTTGCAAAGTTCGGTTCCCATCGGAGCATGTTTGGAATAGTAATTAGGACCCACTGTGGATTTTTCAAGTCTCTTGGTGCTTAAGAGGCCATGGAAAATCTGGGCCATCCCCATACCATCGTACCCAAACATGCTCCGATGGGGACCAAACTTTGCAAGCATGTGGGGGGGACCCACCCCCACATGCTTGCAGAGTTTGGTCACAATCGGAGCAATGTTTGGATTCGTAAATAGCGGCCAGTGCGGATTTTTCAAGTCTCTTGGTGCTTAAGAGGCCATGGAAAATCCGGGCCTTCCCCATACCATCGTACCCAAACATGCTCCGATGGGGACCAAACTTTGCAAGCATGTGGGAGGGACCACCCCTACATGCTTGCAAAGTTTGGTCATGATCGGAGCATGTTTGAATTGGCTAGTGTGGATTTTTCAAGTCTCTTGGATCTTAAGAGGCCATGGAAAGTCCGGGCCTTCCCCATACCATCGTACCCAAACATGCTCCGATGGGAACCAAACTTTGCAAGCATGTGGGAGGGGACCCACCCCCACATGCTTGTAGAGTTTGGTCACAATCGGAGCATGTTTGGATTGGTAATTAGTGACCTGCGCGGATTTTTCAAGTCTCTTGGTGCTTAAGAGGCCATGGAAAATCCGGGCCATCCCTATACCATCGTACCCAAACATGCTCCGATGGGGACTAAACTTTGCAAGCATGTGGGAGGGGGCCACCCCCACATGTTTGGAAAGTTTGGTCACAATCGGAGCATGTTTGGATTGGTAATTAGCGGCCAGTGTGGATTTTTCAAGTCTCTTGGTGCTTAAGAGGCCATGGAAAATCCAGGCCATCCCCATACCATCGTACCCAAACATGCTCCGATGGTGACCAAACTTTGCAAGCATGTGGGGGGACCCACCCCCACATGCTTGCAGAGTTTGGTCACAATCGGAGCATGTTTGGATTGGTAAATAGCGGCCAGTGCGGATTTTTCCTGTCTCTTGGTGCTTAAGAGGCCATGGAAAATCCGGGCCTTCCCCATACCATCGTACCCAAACATGCTCCGATAGGGACCAAACCTTGCAAGCATGTGGGGGGGAGCCACCCCCACATGCTTGCAAAGTTTGGTCATGATCGGAGCACGTTTGGATTGATAATTAGCGGGCCAGTGTGGATTTTTCAAGTCTCTTGGTGCTTAAGAGGCCATGGGAAATCCGGGCCAGTGTGGATTTTTCAAGTCTCTTGGTGCTTAAGAGGCCATGGGAAATCCGGGCCATCCCCATACCATCGTACCCAAACATGCTCCGATGGGGACCAAACTTTGCAAGCATGTGGGAGGGGTCAACCCCCATAAGCTTGCAAAGTTTGGTCACAATCGGAGCATGTTTGGATTGGTGATTAGCGGCCACTGCGGATTTTTCAAGTCTCTTGGTGCTTCAAGTCTCTTGGTGCTTAAGAGGCCATGGAAAATCCGGGCCTATCCCATACCATCGTACCCAAACATGCTCCGATTGTGACCAAACTTTGCAAGCGTGTGGGGGGGACCCACCCCATATGCTTGCAAAGTTTGGTCACAATCAGAGCATGTTTGGATTGGTAATTAGTGACCTGCGCGGTTTTTTCAAGTCTCTTGGCGCTTAAGAGGCCATGGAAAATCCGGGCCATCCCCATACCATCGTACCCAAACATGCTCTGATGGGGACTAAACTTTGCAAGCATGTGGGAGGGGGCCACCCCCACATGTTTGGAAAGTTTGGTCACAATCGGAGCATGTTTGGATTGTTAATTAGCGGCCAGTGTGGATTTTTCAAGTCTCTTGGTGCTTAAGAGGCCATGGAAAATCCAGGCCATTCCCATACCATCGTACCCAAACATGCTCCGATGGGGACCAAACTTTGCAAGCACGTGGGGGGGACCCACCCCCACATGCTTAAAGAGTTTGGTCACAATCGGAGCATGTTTGGATTGGTAAATAGCGGCCAGTGCAGATTCTTGGTGCTTAAGAGGCCATGGAAAATCCGGGCCTTCCCCATACCATCGTACCCAAACATGCTTCGATAGGCACCAAACCTTGCAAGCATGCGGGGGGGAGCCACCCCCACATGCTTGCAAAGTTTGGTCATGATCGGAGCACGTTTGGATTGATAATTAGCGGGCCAGTGTGGATTTTTCAAGTCTCTTGGTGCTTAAGAGGCCATGGGAAATCCGGGCCATCCCCATACCATCGTACCCAAACATGCTCCGATGGGGATCAAACTTTGCAAGCATGTGGGAGGGGCCAACCCCCATAAGCTTGCAAAGTTTGGTCACAATCGGAGCATGTTTGGATTGGTGATTAGCGGCCACTGCGGATTTTTCAAGTCTCTTAGTGCTTAAGAGGCCATGGAAAATCTGGGCCTTCCCCATACCATCGTACCCAAACATGCTCTGATGGGGACCAAACTTTGCAAGCATGTGGGGGGGGACCCACCCCCACATGCTTGTAGAGTTTGGTCACAATCGGAGCATGTTTGGATTGGTAATTGGCGGCCAGTGTGGATTTTTCAAGTCTCTTGGTGCTTAAGAGGCCATGGAAAATCCGGGCCTTCCCCATACCATCATACCCAAAAATGCTCCGATGGGGACCAAACTTTGCAAGCATGTGGGGGGGACCCACCCCCACATGCTTGCAAAGTTTGGTCCCCATCGGAGCATGTTTGGATTGGTAATTAGTGGCCAGTGTGGATTTTTCAAGTCTCTTGGTGCTTAAGAGGCCATGGAAAATCCGGGCCTTCCCCATACCATCGTACCCAAACATGCTCCGATGGGAACAAAACTTTGCAGGCATGTGTTGGGGGGGCTAACCCTCACAGGCTTGCAAAGTTTGGTCACAATTGGAGTATGTTTGGATTGGTAATTAGCGGCCAGTGTGGATTCTTCAAGTCTATTGGTGCTTAAGAGGCCATGGAAAATCCGGTCCTTCCCCATACCATCGTACCCAAACATGCTCCAATGGGGAGAACGACACTTTGCAAGAATGTGGGGGGGAGCCCACCCCCACATGCTTGCAAAGTTCGGTTCCCATCGGAGCATGTTTGGAATAGTAATTAGTACCCACTGTGGATTTTTCAAGTCTCTTGGTGCTTAAGAGGCCATGGAAAATCCGGGCCATCCCCATACCATCGTACCCAAACATGCTCCGATGGGGACCAAACTTTGCAAGCATGTGGGGGGGACCCACCCCCACATGCTTGCAGAGTTTGGTCACAATCGGAGCAATGTTTGGATTGGTAAATAGAGGCCAGTGCGGATTTTTCAAGTCTCTTTGGTGCTTAAGAGGCCATGGAAAATCCGGGCCTTCCCCATACCATCGTACCCAAACATGCTCCGATGGGGACCAAACTTTGCAAGCATGTGGGAGGGACCACCCCTACATGCTTGCAAAGTTTGGTCATGATCGGAGCATGTTTGGATTGGTAATTAGCGGCCAGTGTGGATTTTTCAAGTCTCTTGGATCTTAAGAGGCCATGGAAAGTCCGGGCCTTCCCCATACCATCGTACCCAACAAACATGCTCCGATGGGAACCAAACTTTGCAAGCATGTGGGAGGGGACCCACCCCCACATGCTTGTAGAGTTTGGTCACAATCAGAGCATGTTTGGATTGGTAATTTGCGGCCAGTGCGGATTTTTCAAGTCTCTTGGTGCTTAAGAGGCCATGGAAAATCCGGGCCTTCCCCATACCATCGTACCCAAACATGCTCCGATTGTGACCAAAGTTTGCAAGCGTGTGGGGGGGACCCACCCCCATATGCTTGCAGAGTTTGGTCACAATCGGAGCATGTTTGGATTGGTAATTAGCGACCTGCGTGGATTTTTCAAGTCTCTTGGTGCTTAAGAGGCCATGGAAAATCCGGGCCATCCCCATACCATCGTACCCAAACATGCTCCGATGGGGACTAAACTTTGCAAGCATGTGGGAGGGGGCCACCCCCACATGTTTGGAAAGTTTGGTCACAATCGGAGCATGTTTGGATTGGTAATTAGCGGCCAGTGTGGATTTCTCAAGTCTCTTGGTGCTTAAGAGGCCATGGAAAATCCAGGCCATCCCCATACCATCGTACCCAAACATGCTCCGATGGGGACCAAACTTTGTAAGCATGTGGGGGGACCCACCCCACATGCTTGCAGAGTTTGGTCACAATCGTAGCATGTTTGGATTGGTAAATAGGCAGTGCGGATTTTTCATGTCTCTTGGTGCTTAAGAGGCCATGGAAAATCCGGGCCTTCCCCATACCATTGTACCCAAACATGCTCTGATAGGTACCAAACTTTGCAAGCATGTGGGGGGGGACCCACCCCCACATGCTTGTAGAGTTTGGTCACAATCGGAGCATGTTTGGATTGGTAATGAGCGGCCAGTGTGGATTTTTCAAGTCTCTTGGTGCTTAAGAGGCCATGGAAAATCCGGGCCTTCCCCATACCATCATACCCAAAAATGATCCGATGGGGACCAAACTTTGCAAGCATGTGGGGGGGACCCACCCCCACATGCTTGCAAAGTTTGGTCAAAATCGGAGCATGTTTAGATTGGTAATTAGTGGCCAGTGTGGATTTTTCAAGTCTCTTGGTGCTTAAGAGGCCATGGAAAATCCGGGCCTATCCCATACCATCGTACCCAAACATGCTCCGATTGTGACCAAACTTTGCAAGCGTGTGGGGGGGACCCACCCCATATGCTTGCAAAGTTTGGTCACAATCAGAGCATGTTTGGATTGGTAATTAGTGACCTGCGCGGTTTTTTCAAGTCTCTTGGCGCTTAAGAGGCCATGGAAAATCCGGGCCATCCCCATACCATCGTACCCAAACATGCTCTGATGGGGACTAAACTTTGCAAGCATGTGGGAGGGGGCCACCCCCACATGTTTGGAAAGTTTGGTCACAATCGGAGCATGTTTGGATTGTTAATTAGCGGCCAGTGTGGATTTTTCAAGTCTCTTGGTGCTTAAGAGGCCATGGAAAATCCAGGCCATTCCCATACCATCGTACCCAAACATGCTCCGATGGGGACCAAACTTTGCAAGCACGTGGGGGGGACCCACCCCCACATGCTTAAAGAGTTTGGTCACAATCGGAGCATGTTTGGATTGGTAAATAGCGGCCAGTGCAGATTCTTGGTGCTTAAGAGGCCATGGAAAATCCGGGCCTTCCCCATACCATCGTACCCAAACATGCTTCGATAGGCACCAAACCTTGCAAGCATGCGGGGGGGAGCCACCCCCACATGCTTGCAAAGTTTGGTCATGATCGGAGCACGTTTGGATTGATAATTAGCGGGCCAGTGTGGATTTTTCAAGTCTCTTGGTGCTTAAGAGGCCATGGGAAATCCGGGCCATCCCCATACCATCGTACCCAAACATGCTCCGATGGGGATCAAACTTTGCAAGCATGTGGGAGGGGCCAACCCCCATAAGCTTGCAAAGTTTGGTCACAATCGGAGCATGTTTGGATTGGTGATTAGCGGCCACTGCGGATTTTTCAAGTCTCTTAGTGCTTAAGAGGCCATGGAAAATCTGGGCCTTCCCCATACCATCGTACCCAAACATGCTCTGATGGGGACCAAACTTTGCAAGCATGTGGGGGGGGACCCACCCCCACATGCTTGTAGAGTTTGGTCACAATCGGAGCATGTTTGGATTGGTAATTGGCGGCCAGTGTGGATTTTTCAAGTCTCTTGGTGCTTAAGAGGCCATGGAAAATCCGGGCCTTCCCCATACCATCATACCCAAAAATGCTCCGATGGGGACCAAACTTTGCAAGCATGTGGGGGGGACCCACCCCCACATGCTTGCAAAGTTTGGTCCCCATCGGAGCATGTTTGGATTGGTAATTAGTGGCCAGTGTGGATTTTTCAAGTCTCTTGGTGCTTAAGAGGCCATGGAAAATCCGGGCCTTCCCCATACCATCGTACCCAAACATGCTCCGATGGGAACAAAACTTTGCAGGCATGTGTTGGGGGGGCTAACCCTCACAGGCTTGCAAAGTTTGGTCACAATTGGAGTATGTTTGGATTGGTAATTAGCGGCCAGTGTGGATTCTTCAAGTCTATTGGTGCTTAAGAGGCCATGGAAAATCCGGTCCTTCCCCATACCATCGTACCCAAACATGCTCCAATGGGGAGAACGACACTTTGCAAGAATGTGGGGGGGAGCCCACCCCCACATGCTTGCAAAGTTCGGTTCCCATCGGAGCATGTTTGGAATAGTAATTAGTACCCACTGTGGATTTTTCAAGTCTCTTGGTGCTTAAGAGGCCATGGAAAATCCGGGCCATCCCCATACCATCGTACCCAAACATGCTCCGATGGGGACCAAACTTTGCAAGCATGTGGGGGGGACCCACCCCCACATGCTTGCAGAGTTTGGTCACAATCGGAGCAATGTTTGGATTGGTAAATAGAGGCCAGTGCGGATTTTTCAAGTCTCTTTGGTGCTTAAGAGGCCATGGAAAATCCGGGCCTTCCCCATACCATCGTACCCAAACATGCTCCGATGGGGACCAAACTTTGCAAGCATGTGGGAGGGACCACCCCTACATGCTTGCAAAGTTTGGTCATGATCGGAGCATGTTTGGATTGGTAATTAGCGGCCAGTGTGGATTTTTCAAGTCTCTTGGATCTTAAGAGGCCATGGAAAGTCCGGGCCTTCCCCATACCATCGTACCCAACAAACATGCTCCGATGGGAACCAAACTTTGCAAGCATGTGGGAGGGGACCCACCCCCACATGCTTGTAGAGTTTGGTCACAATCAGAGCATGTTTGGATTGGTAATTTGCGGCCAGTGCGGATTTTTCAAGTCTCTTGGTGCTTAAGAGGCCATGGAAAATCCGGGCCTTCCCCATACCATCGTACCCAAACATGCTCCGATTGTGACCAAAGTTTGCAAGCGTGTGGGGGGGACCCACCCCCATATGCTTGCAGAGTTTGGTCACAATCGGAGCATGTTTGGATTGGTAATTAGCGACCTGCGTGGATTTTTCAAGTCTCTTGGTGCTTAAGAGGCCATGGAAAATCCGGGCCATCCCCATACCATCGTACCCAAACATGCTCCGATGGGGACTAAACTTTGCAAGCATGTGGGAGGGGGCCACCCCCACATGTTTGGAAAGTTTGGTCACAATCGGAGCATGTTTGGATTGGTAATTAGCGGCCAGTGTGGATTTCTCAAGTCTCTTGGTGCTTAAGAGGCCATGGAAAATCCAGGCCATCCCCATACCATCGTACCCAAACATGCTCCGATGGGGACCAAACTTTGTAAGCATGTGGGGGGACCCACCCCACATGCTTGCAGAGTTTGGTCACAATCGTAGCATGTTTGGATTGGTAAATAGGCAGTGCGGATTTTTCATGTCTCTTGGTGCTTAAGAGGCCATGGAAAATCCGGGCCTTCCCCGTACCATCGTACCCAAACATGCTCCGATAGGGACCAAACCTTGCAAGCATGTGGGGGGGAGCCACCCCCACATGCTTGCATAGTTTTGGTCATGATCGGAGCACGTTTGGATTGATAATTAGCGAGCCAGTGTGGATTTTTCAAGTCTCTTGGTGCTTAAGAGGCCATGGGAAATCCGGGCCAGTGTGGATTTTTCAAGTCTCTTGGTGCTTAAGAGGCCATGGGAAATCCGGGCCACCCCATACCATCGTACCCAAACACGCTCCGATGGGGATTAAACTTTGCAAGCATGTGGGAGGGGCCAACCCCCATAAGCTTGCAAAGTTTGGTCACAATCGGAGCATGTTTGTATTGGTGATTAGCGGCCATTGCGGATTTTTCAAGTCTCTTGGTGCTTAAGAGGCCATGGAAAATCCGGGCCTTCCCCATACCATCGTACCCAAACATGCTCTGATAGGGACCAAACTTTGCAAGCATGTGGAGGGGGACCCACCCCAACATGCTTGTAGAGTTTGGTCACAATCGGAGCATGTTTGGATTGGTACCAGTGTGGATTTTTCAAGTCTCTTGGTGCTTAAGAGGCCATGGAAAATCCGGGCCTTCCCCATACCATCATACCCAAAAATGCTCCGATGGGGACTAAACTTTTCAAGCATGTGGGGGGGACCCACCCCCACATGCTTGCAAAGTTTGGTCAAAATCGGAGCATGTTTGGATTGGTAATTAGTGGCCAGTGTGGATTTTTCAAGTCTCTTGGTGCTTAAGAGGCCATGGAAAATCCGGGCCTTCCCCATACCATCGTACCCAAACATGCTCCGATTGTGACCAAACTTTGCAAGCGTGTGGGGGAGACCCACCCCATATGCTTGCAGAGTTTGGTCACAATCAGAGCATGTTTGGATTGGTAATTAGCGACCTGCGCGGATTTTTCAAGTCTCTTGGTGCTTAGAGGCCATGGAAGATCCGGGCCATCCCCATACCATCGTACCCAAACATACTCCGATGGGGACTAAACTTTGCAAGCATGTGGGAGGGGGCCACCCCCACATGTTTGGAAAGTTTGGTCACAATCGGAGCATGTTTGGATTGGTAATTAGCGGCCAGTGTGGATTTTTCAAGTCTCTTGGTGCTTAAGAGGCCATGGAAAATCCAGGCCATCCCCATACCAACGTATCCAAACATGCTCCGATGGGGACCAACTTTTGCAAGCATGTGGGGGGGACCCACCCCCACATGCTTAAAGAGTTTGGTCACAATCGGAGCATGTTTGGATTGGTAAATAGCGGCCAGTGCGGATTCTTGGTGCTTAAGAGGCCATGGAAAATCCGGGCCTTCCCCATACCATCGTACCCAAACATGCTCCGATAGGGACCAAACCTTGCAAGCATGTGGGGGGGAGCCACCCCCACATGCTTGCAAAGTTTGGTCATGATCGGAGCACGTTTGGATTGATAATTAGCGGGCCAGTGTGGATTTTTCAAGTCTCTTGGCGCTTAAGAGGCCATGGGAAATCCGGGCCAGTGTGGATTTTTCAAGTCTCTTGGTGCTTAAGAGGCCATGGGAAATCTGGGCCATCCCCATACCATCGTACCCAAACATGCTCCGATGGGGATCAAACTTTGCAAGCATGTGGGAGGGGCCAACCCCCATAAGCTTGCAAAGTTTGGTCACAAATCGGAGCATGTTTGGATTGGTGATTAGCGGCCAATGCAGATTTTTCAAGTCTCTTAGTGCTTAAGAGGCCATGGAAAATCCGGGCCTTCCCCATACCATCGTACCCAAACATGCTCTGATGGGGACCAAACTTTGCAAGCATGTGGGGGGGGACCCACCCCCACATGCTTGTAGAGTTTGGTCACAATCGGAGCATGTTTGGATTGGTAATTAGCGGCCAGTGTGGATTTTTCAAGTCTCTTGGTGCTTAAGAGGCCATGGAAAATCCGGGCCTTCCCCATACCATCATACCCATGCTCCGATGGGGACCAAACTTTGCAAGCATGTGGGGAGGACCCACCCCCACATGCTTGCAAAGTTTGGTCAAAATCGGAGCATGTTTGGATTGGTAATTAGTAGCCAGTGTGGATTTTTCAAGTCTCTTGGTGCTTAAGAGGCCATGGAAAATCCGGGCCTTCCCCACACCATCGTACCCAAACATGCTCCGATGGGAACAAAACTTTGCAGGCATGTGGGGGGGGGGGGGGCTAACCCTCAAAGGCTTGCGTAGTTTGGTCACAATCGGAGTATGTTTGGATTGGTAATTAGCGGCGAGTGTTGATTTTTCAAGTCTCTTGGTGCTTAAGAGGCCATGGAAAATCCGGGCCTTCCCCATACCATCATACCCAAACATGCTCCAATGGGGAGAACGACACTTTGCAAGAATGTGGGGGGGAGCCCACCCCCACATGCTTGCAAAGTTCGGTTCCCATCGGAGCATGTTTGGAATAGTAATTAGTACCCACTGTGGATTTTTCAAGTCTCTTCGTGCTTAAGAGGCCATGGAAAATCCGGGCCATCCCCATACCATCGTACCCAAACATACTCCGATGGGGACCAAACTTTGCGAGCATCTAGAAAGGACCCACCCCCACATGCTTGCAAAGTTTGGTCACAATCGGAGCATGTTTGGATTGGTAATTAGCGGCCAGTGTGGATTTTTCAAGTCTCTTGGTGCTTATGAGGCCATGGAAAATCCAGGCCTTCCGCATACCATTGTACCCAAACATGCTCCGATGGGAACCAAACTTTGCAAGCATGTGGGGGGAAACCCACCCCACATGCTTGCAAAGTTTGGTCACCATCGGAGCATGTGTGGATTGGTAATTAGTGGCCAGTGTGGATTTTTCAAGTCTCTTAGTGCTTAAGAGGCCATGGAAAATCCGGGCCTTCCCCATACCATCATACCCAAACATGCTCCGATGGGAACAAAACTTTGCAGGCATGTGGGGGGGGGGCTAACCCTCACAGGCTTGCAAAGTTTGGTCACAATCGGAGTATGTTTGGATTGGTAATTAGCGGCCAGTGTGGATTTTTCAAGTCTATTGGTGCTTAAGAGGCCATGGAAAATCCGGGCCTTCCCCATACCATCGTACCCAAACATGCTCCAATGGGGAGAACGACACTTTGCAAGAATGTGGGGGGGAGCCCACCCCCACATGCTTGCAAAGTTCGGTTCCCATCGGAGCATGTTTGGAATAGTAATTAGGACCCACTGTGGATTTTTCAAGTCTCTTGGTGCTTAAGAGGCCATGGAAAATCTGGGCCATCCCCATACCATCGTACCCAAACATGCTCCGATGGGGACCAAACTTTGCAAGCATGTGGGGGGGACCCACCCCCACATGCTTGCAGAGTTTGGTCACAATCGGAGCAATGTTTGGATTGGTAAATAGAGGCCAGTGCGGATTTTTCAAGTCTCTTGGTGCTTAAGAGGCCATGGAAAATCCGGGCCTTCCCCATACCATCGTACCCAAACATGCTCCGATGGGGACCAAACTTTGCAAGCATGTGGGAGGGACCACCCCTACATGCTTGCAAAGTTTGGTCATGATCGGAGCATGTTTGGATTGGCTAGTGTGGATTTTTCAAGTCTCTTGGATCTTAGGAGGCCATGGAAAGTCCGGGCCTTCCCCATACCATCGTACCCAAACATGCTCCGATGGGAACCAAACTTTGCAAGCATGTGGGAGGGGACCCACCCCCACATGCTTGTAGAGTTTGGTCACAATCGGAGCATGTTTGGATTGGTGATTAGCGACCTGCGCGGATTTTTCAAGTCTCTTGGTGCTTAAGAGGCCATGGAAAATCCTGGCCATCCCCATACCATCGTACCCAAACATGCTCCGATGGGGACTAAACTTTGCAAGCATGTGGGAGGGGGCCACCCCCACATGTTTGGAAAGTTTGGTCACAATCGGAGCATGTTTGGATTGGTAATTAGCGGCCAGTGTGGATTTTTCAAGTCTCTTGGTGCTTAAGAGGCCATGGAAAATCCAGGCCATCCCCATACCATCGTTCCCAAACATGCTCCGATGGTGACCAAACTTTGCAAGCATGTGGGGGGGACCCACCCCCACATGCTTGCAGAGTTTGGTCACAATCGGAGCATGTTTGGATTGGTAAATAGCCGCCAGTGCGGATTTTTCATGTCTCTTGGTGCTTAAGAGGCCATGGAAAATCCGGGCCTTCCCCATACCATCGTACCCAAACATGCTCCGATAGGGACCAAACCTTGCAAGCATGTGGGGGGGAGCCACCCCCACATGCTTGCAAAGTTTGGTCATGATCGGAGCACGTTTGGATTGATAATTAGCGAGCCAGTGTGGATTTTTCAAGTCTCTTGGTGCTTAAGAGGCCATGGGAAATCCGGGCCAGTGTGGATTTTTCAAGTCTCTTGGTGCTTAAGAGGCCATGGGAAATCCGGGCCATCCCCATACCATCGTACCCAAACATGCTCCGATGGGGACCAAACTTTGCAAGCATGTGGGAGGGGCCAACCCCCATAAGCTTGCAAAGTTTGGTCACAATCGGAGCATGTTTGGATTGGTGATTAGCGGCCACTGCGGATTTTTCAAGTCTCTTGGTGCTTAAGAGGCCATGGAAAATCCGGGCCTTCCCCATACCATCGTACCCAAACATGCTCTGATAGGGACCAAACTTTGCAAGCATGTGGGGGGGGTCCCACCCCCACATGCTTGTAGAGTTTGGTCACAATCGGAGCATGTTTGGATTGGTAATGAGTGGCCAGTGTGGATTTTTCAAGTCTCTTGGTGCTTAAGAGGCCATGGAAAATCCGGGCCTTCCCCATACCATCATACCCAAAAATGATCCGATGGGGACCAAACTTTGCAAGCATGTGGGGGGGACCCACCCCCACATGCTTGCAAAGTTTGGTCAAAATCGGAGCATGTTTAGATTGGTAATTAGTGGCCAGTGTGGATTTTTTAAGTCTCTTGGTGCTTAAGAGGCCATGGAAAATCCGGGCCTATCCCATACCATCGTACCCAAGCATGCTCCGATTGTGACCAAACTTTGCAAGCGTGTGGGGGGGACCCACCCCATATGCTTGCAGAGTTTGCTCACAATCAGAGCATGTTTGGATTGGTAATTAGCGACCTGCGTGGATTTTTCAAGTCTCTTGGTGCTTAAGAGGCCATGGAAAATCTGGGCCATCCCCATACCATCGTACCCAAACATGCTCTGATGGGGACTAAACTTTGCAAGCATGTGGGAGGGGGCCACCCCCACATGTTTGGAAAGTTTGGTCACAATCGGAGCCTGTTTGGATTGGTAATTAGCGGCCAGTGTGGATTTTTCAAGTCTCTTGGTGCTTAAGAGGCCATGGAAAATCCAGGCCATTCCCATACCATCGTACCCAAACATGCTCCGATGGGGACCAAACTTTGCAAGCACGTGGGGGGGACCCACCCCCACATGCTTAAAGAGTTTGGTCACAATCGGAGCATGTTTGGATTGGTAAATAGCGGCCAGTGCGGATTCTTGGTGCTTAAGAGGCCATGGAAAATCCGGGCCTTCCCCATACCATCGTACCCAAACATGCTCCGATAGGGACCAAACCTTGCAAGCATGCGGGGGGGAGCCACCCCCACATGCTTGCAAAGTTTGGTCATGATCGGAGCACGTTTGGATTGATAATTAGCGGGCCAGTGTGGATTTTTCAAGTCTCTTGGTGCTTAAGAGGCCATGGGAAATCCGGGCCAGTGTGGATTTTTCAAGTCTCTTGGTGCTTAAGAGGCCATGGGAAATCCGGGCCATCCCCATACCATCGTACCCAAACATGCTCCGATGGGGATCAAACTTTGCAAGCATGTGGGAGGGGCCAACCCCCATAAGCTTGCAAAGTTTGGTCACAATCGGAGCATGTTTGGATTGGTGATTAGCGGCCACTGCAGATTTTTCAAGTCTCTTGGTGCTTAAGAGGCCATGGAAAATCCGGGCCTTCCCCATACCATCGTACCCAAACATGCTCCGATACGGACCAAACTTTGCAAGCATGTGGGGGGAAACCCAACCCCACATGCTTGTAGAGTTTGGTCACAATCGGAGCATGTTTGGATTGGTAATTAGCGGCCAGTGTGGATTTTTCAAGTCTCTTGGTGCTTAAGAGGCCATGGAAAATCCGGGCCTTCCCCATACCATCATACGCAAAAATGCTCCGATGGGGACCAAACTTTGCAAGCATGTGGGGGGGACCCACCCCCACATGCTTGCAAAGTTTGGTCCCCATCGGAGCATGTTTGGATTGGTAATTAGTGGCCAGTGTGGATTTTTCAAGTCTCTTGGAGCTTAAGAGGCCATGGAAAATCCGGGCCTTCCCCATACCATCGTACGCAAACATGCTCCGATGGGGACCAAACTTTGCAAGCATGTGGGAGGACCACCCCTACATGCTTGCAAAGTTTGGTCATGATCGGAGCATGTTTGGATTGGTAATTAGCGGCCAGTGTGGATTTTTCAAGTCTCTTGGATCTTAAGAGGCCATGGAAAGTCCGGGCCTTCCCCATACCATCGTACCCAACAAACATGCTCCGATGGGAACCAAACTTTGCAAGCATGTGGGAGGGGACCCACCCCCACATGCTTGTAGAGTTTGGTCACAATCAGAGCATGTTTGGATTGGTAATTTGCGGCCAGTGCGGATTTTTCAAGTCTCTTGGTGCTTAAGAGGCCATGGAAAATCCGGGCCTTCCCCATACCATCGTACCCAAACATGCTCTGATTGTGACCAAAGTTTGCAAGCGTGTGGGGGGGACCCACCCCCATATGCTTGCAGAGTTTGGTCACAATCGGAGCATGTTTGGATTGGTAATTAGCGACCTGCGTGGATTTTTCAAGTCTCTTGGTGCTTAAGAGGCCTTGGAAAATCCGGGCCATCCCCATACCATCGTACCCAAACATGCTCCGATGGGGACTAAACTTTGCAAGCATGTGGGAGGGGGCCACCCCCACATGTTTGGAAAGTTTGGTCACAATCGGAGCATGTTTGGATTGGTAATTAGCGGCCAGTGTGGATTTTTCAAGTCTCTTGGTGCTTAAGAGGCCATGGAAAATCCAGGCCATCCCCATACCATCGTACCCAAACATGCTCCGATGGGGACCAAACTTTGTAAGCATGTGGGGGGACCCACCCCCACATGCTTAAAGAGTTTGGTCACAATCGGAGCATGTTTGGATTGGTAAATAGCCAGTGCGGATTTTTCATGTCTCTTGGTGCTTAAGAGGCCATGGAAAATCCGGGCCTTCCCCGTACCATCGTACCCAAACATGCTCCGATAGGGACCAAACCTTGCAAGCATGTGGGGGGGAGCCGCCCCCACATGCTTGCAAAGTTTGGTCATGATCGGAGCACGTTTGGATTGATAATTAGCGGGCCAGTGTGGATTTTTCAAGTCTCTTGGTGCTTAAGAGGCCATGGGAAATCCGGGCCAGTGTGGATTTTTCAAGTCTCTTGGTGCTTAAGAGGCCATGGGAAATCCGGGCCACCCCATACCATCGTACCCAAACACGCTCCGATGGGGATTAAACTTTGCAAGCATGTGGGAGGGGCCAACCCCCATAAGCTTGCAAAGTTTGGTCACAATCGGAGCATGTTTGGATTGGTGATTAGCGGCCACTGCGAATTTTTCAAGTCTCTTGGTGTTTAAGAGGCCATGGAAAATCCGGGCCTTCCCCATAGCATCGTACCCAAACATGCTCTGATAGGGACCAAACTTTGCAAGCATGTGGGGGGGGACCCACCCCAACATGCTTGTAGAGTTTGGTCACAATCGGAGCATGTTTGGATTGGTACCAGTGTGGATTTCTCAAGTCTCTTGGTGCTTAAGAGGCCATGGAAAATCCGGGCCTTCCCCATACCATCATACCCAAAAATGCTCCAAAACTTTTCAAGCATGTGGGGGGGACCCACCCCCACATGCTTGCAAAGTTTGGTCAAAATCGGAGCATGTTTGGATTGGTAATTAGTGGCCAGTGTGGATTTTTCAAGTCTCTTGGTGCTTAAGAGGCCATGGAAAATCCGGGCCTTCCCCATACCATCGTACCCAAACATGCTCCGATTGTGACCAAACTTTGCAAGCGTGTGGGGGGGATCCACCCCATATGCTTGCAGAGTTTGGTCATAATCAGAGCATGTTTGGATTGGTAATTAGCGACCTGCGCGGATTTTTCAAGTCTCTTGGTGCTTAGAGGCCATGGAAGATCCGGGTCATCCCCATACCATCATACCCAAACATACTCCGATGGGGACTAAACTTTGCAAGCATGTGGGAGGGGGCCACCCCCACATGTTTGGAAAGTTTGGTCACAATCCGAGCATGTTTGGATTGGTAATTAGTGGCGAGTGTGGATTTTTCAAGTCTCTTGGTGCTTAAGAGGCCATGGAAAATCTGGGCCTTCCCCATACTATCGTACCCAAACATGCTTCGATGGGAACAAAACTTTGCAAGCATGTGGGAGGGGCCAACCCTCATAGGCTTGCAAAGTTTGGTCACAATCGGAGTATGTTTGGATTGGTAATTAGCGGCCAGTGTGGATTTCTCAAGTCTCTTGGTGCTTAAGAGGCCATGGAAAATCCAGGCCATCCCCATACCATCGTACCCAAACATGCTCCGATGGGGACCAAACTTTGTAAGCATGTGGGGGGACCCACCCCACATGCTTGCAGAGTTTGGTCACAATCGTAGCATGTTTGGATTGGTAAATAGGCAGTGCGGATTTTTCATGTCTCTTGGTGCTTAAGAGGCCATGGAAAATCCGGGCCTTCCCCGTACCATCGTACCCAAACATGCTCCGATAGGGACCAAACCTTGCAAGCATGTGGGGGGGAGCCACCCCCACATGCTTGCATAGTTTTGGTCATGATCGGAGCACGTTTGGATTGATAATTAGCGAGCCAGTGTGGATTTTTCAAGTCTCTTGGTGCTTAAGAGGCCATGGGAAATCCGGGCCAGTGTGGATTTTTCAAGTCTCTTGGTGCTTAAGAGGCCATGGGAAATCCGGGCCACCCCATACCATCGTACCCAAACACGCTCCGATGGGGATTAAACTTTGCAAGCATGTGGGAGGGGCCAACCCCCATAAGCTTGCAAAGTTTGGTCACAATCGGAGCATGTTTGTATTGGTGATTAGCGGCCATTGCGGATTTTTCAAGTCTCTTGGTGCTTAAGAGGCCATGGAAAATCCGGGCCTTCCCCATACCATCGTACCCAAACATGCTCTGATAGGGACCAAACTTTGCAAGCATGTGGAGGGGGACCCACCCCAACATGCTTGTAGAGTTTGGTCACAATCGGAGCATGTTTGGATTGGTACCAGTGTGGATTTTTCAAGTCTCTTGGTGCTTAAGAGGCCATGGAAAATCCGGGCCTTCCCCATACCATCATACCCAAAAATGCTCCGATGGGGACTAAACTTTTCAAGCATGTGGGGGGGACCCACCCCCACATGCTTGCAAAGTTTGGTCAAAATCGGAGCATGTTTGGATTGGTAATTAGTGGCCAGTGTGGATTTTTCAAGTCTCTTGGTGCTTAAGAGGCCATGGAAAATCCGGGCCTTCCCCATACCATCGTACCCAAACATGCTCCGATTGTGACCAAACTTTGCAAGCGTGTGGGGGAGACCCACCCCATATGCTTGCAGAGTTTGGTCACAATCAGAGCATGTTTGGATTGGTAATTAGCGACCTGCGCGGATTTTTCAAGTCTCTTGGTGCTTAGAGGCCATGGAAGATCCGGGCCATCCCCATACCATCGTACCCAAACATACTCCGATGGGGACTAAACTTTGCAAGCATGTGGGAGGGGGCCACCCCCACATGTTTGGAAAGTTTGGTCACAATCGGAGCATGTTTGGATTGGTAATTAGCGGCCAGTGTGGATTTTTCAAGTCTCTTGGTGCTTAAGAGGCCATGGAAAATCCAGGCCATCCCCATACCAACGTATCCAAACATGCTCCGATGGGGACCAACTTTTGCAAGCATGTGGGGGGGACCCACCCCCACATGCTTAAAGAGTTTGGTCACAATCGGAGCATGTTTGGATTGGTAAATAGCGGCCAGTGCGGATTCTTGGTGCTTAAGAGGCCATGGAAAATCCGGGCCTTCCCCATACCATCGTACCCAAACATGCTCCGATAGGGACCAAACCTTGCAAGCATGTGGGGGGGAGCCACCCCCACATGCTTGCAAAGTTTGGTCATGATCGGAGCACGTTTGGATTGATAATTAGCGGGCCAGTGTGGATTTTTCAAGTCTCTTGGCGCTTAAGAGGCCATGGGAAATCCGGGCCAGTGTGGATTTTTCAAGTCTCTTGGTGCTTAAGAGGCCATGGGAAATCTGGGCCATCCCCATACCATCGTACCCAAACATGCTCCGATGGGGATCAAACTTTGCAAGCATGTGGGAGGGGCCAACCCCCATAAGCTTGCAAAGTTTGGTCACAAATCGGAGCATGTTTGGATTGGTGATTAGCGGCCAATGCAGATTTTTCAAGTCTCTTAGTGCTTAAGAGGCCATGGAAAATCCGGGCCTTCCCCATACCATCGTACCCAAACATGCTCTGATGGGGACCAAACTTTGCAAGCATGTGGGGGGGGACCCACCCCCACATGCTTGTAGAGTTTGGTCACAATCGGAGCATGTTTGGATTGGTAATTAGCGGCCAGTGTGGATTTTTCAAGTCTCTTGGTGCTTAAGAGGCCATGGAAAATCCGGGCCTTCCCCATACCATCATACCCATGCTCCGATGGGGACCAAACTTTGCAAGCATGTGGGGAGGACCCACCCCCACATGCTTGCAAAGTTTGGTCAAAATCGGAGCATGTTTGGATTGGTAATTAGTAGCCAGTGTGGATTTTTCAAGTCTCTTGGTGCTTAAGAGGCCATGGAAAATCCGGGCCTTCCCCACACCATCGTACCCAAACATGCTCCGATGGGAACAAAACTTTGCAGGCATGTGGGGGGGGGGGGGGGGGCTAACCCTCAAAGGCTTGCGTAGTTTGGTCACAATCGGAGTATGTTTGGATTGGTAATTAGCGGCGAGTGTTGATTTTTCAAGTCTCTTGGTGCTTAAGAGGCCATGGAAAATCCGGGCCTTCCCCATACCATCATACCCAAACATGCTCCAATGGGGAGAACGACACTTTGCAAGAATGTGGGGGGGAGCCCACCCCCACATGCTTGCAAAGTTCGGTTCCCATCGGAGCATGTTTGGAATAGTAATTAGTACCCACTGTGGATTTTTCAAGTCTCTTCGTGCTTAAGAGGCCATGGAAAATCCGGGCCATCCCCATACCATCGTACCCAAACATACTCCGATGGGGACCAAACTTTGCGAGCATCTAGAAAGGACCCACCCCCACATGCTTGCAAAGTTTGGTCACAATCGGAGCATGTTTGGATTGGTAATTAGCGGCCAGTGTGGATTTTTCAAGTCTCTTGGTGCTTATGAGGCCATGGAAAATCCAGGCCTTCCGCATACCATTGTACCCAAACATGCTCCGATGGGAACCAAACTTTGCAAGCATGTGGGGGGAAACCCACCCCACATGCTTGCAAAGTTTGGTCACCATCGGAGCATGTGTGGATTGGTAATTAGTGGCCAGTGTGGATTTTTCAAGTCTCTTAGTGCTTAAGAGGCCATGGAAAATCCGGGCCTTCCCCATACCATCATACCCAAACATGCTCCGATGGGAACAAAACTTTGCAGGCATGTGGGGGGGGGGCTAACCCTCACAGGCTTGCAAAGTTTGGTCACAATCGGAGTATGTTTGGATTGGTAATTAGCGGCCAGTGTGGATTTTTCAAGTCTATTGGTGCTTAAGAGGCCATGGAAAATCCGGGCCTTCCCCATACCATCGTACCCAAACATGCTCCAATGGGGAGAACGACACTTTGCAAGAATGTGGGGGGGAGCCCACCCCCACATGCTTGCAAAGTTCGGTTCCCATCGGAGCATGTTTGGAATAGTAATTAGGACCCACTGTGGATTTTTCAAGTCTCTTGGTGCTTAAGAGGCCATGGAAAATCTGGGCCATCCCCATACCATCGTACCCAAACATGCTCCGATGGGGACCAAACTTTGCAAGCATGTGGGGGGGACCCACCCCCACATGCTTGCAGAGTTTGGTCACAATCGGAGCAATGTTTGGATTGGTAAATAGAGGCCAGTGCGGATTTTTCAAGTCTCTTGGTGCTTAAGAGGCCATGGAAAATCCGGGCCTTCCCCATACCATCGTACCCAAACATGCTCCGATGGGGACCAAACTTTGCAAGCATGTGGGAGGGACCACCCCTACATGCTTGCAAAGTTTGGTCATGATCGGAGCATGTTTGGATTGGCTAGTGTGGATTTTTCAAGTCTCTTGGATCTTAGGAGGCCATGGAAAGTCCGGGCCTTCCCCATACCATCGTACCCAAACATGCTCCGATGGGAACCAAACTTTGCAAGCATGTGGGAGGGGACCCACCCCCACATGCTTGTAGAGTTTGGTCACAATCGGAGCATGTTTGGATTGGTGATTAGCGACCTGCGCGGATTTTTCAAGTCTCTTGGTGCTTAAGAGGCCATGGAAAATCCTGGCCATCCCCATACCATCGTACCCAAACATGCTCCGATGGGGACTAAACTTTGCAAGCATGTGGGAGGGGGCCACCCCCACATGTTTGGAAAGTTTGGTCACAATCGGAGCATGTTTGGATTGGTAATTAGCGGCCAGTGTGGATTTTTCAAGTCTCTTGGTGCTTAAGAGGCCATGGAAAATCCAGGCCATCCCCATACCATCGTTCCCAAACATGCTCCGATGGTGACCAAACTTTGCAAGCATGTGGGGGGGACCCACCCCCACATGCTTGCAGAGTTTGGTCACAATCGGAGCATGTTTGGATTGGTAAATAGCCGCCAGTGCGGATTTTTCATGTCTCTTGGTGCTTAAGAGGCCATGGAAAATCCGGGCCTTCCCCATACCATCGTACCCAAACATGCTCCGATAGGGACCAAACCTTGCAAGCATGTGGGGGGGAGCCACCCCCACATGCTTGCAAAGTTTGGTCATGATCGGAGCACGTTTGGATTGATAATTAGCGAGCCAGTGTGGATTTTTCAAGTCTCTTGGTGCTTAAGAGGCCATGGGAAATCCGGGCCAGTGTGGATTTTTCAAGTCTCTTGGTGCTTAAGAGGCCATGGGAAATCCGGGCCATCCCCATACCATCGTACCCAAACATGCTCCGATGGGGACCAAACTTTGCAAGCATGTGGGAGGGGCCAACCCCCATAAGCTTGCAAAGTTTGGTCACAATCGGAGCATGTTTGGATTGGTGATTAGCGGCCACTGCGGATTTTTCAAGTCTCTTGGTGCTTAAGAGGCCATGGAAAATCCGGGCCTTCCCCATACCATCGTACCCAAACATGCTCTGATAGGGACCAAACTTTGCAAGCATGTGGGGGGGGTCCCACCCCCACATGCTTGTAGAGTTTGGTCACAATCGGAGCATGTTTGGATTGGTAATGAGTGGCCAGTGTGGATTTTTCAAGTCTCTTGGTGCTTAAGAGGCCATGGAAAATCCGGGCCTTCCCCATACCATCATACCCAAAAATGATCCGATGGGGACCAAACTTTGCAAGCATGTGGGGGGGACCCACCCCCACATGCTTGCAAAGTTTGGTCAAAATCGGAGCATGTTTAGATTGGTAATTAGTGGCCAGTGTGGATTTTTCAAGTCTCTTGGTGCTTAAGAGGCCATGGAAAATCCGGGCCTATCCCATACCATCGTACCCAAGCATGCTCCGATTGTGACCAAACTTTGCAAGCGTGTGGGGGGGACCCACCCCATATGCTTGCAGAGTTTGCTCACAATCAGAGCATGTTTGGATTGGTAATTAGCGACCTGCGTGGATTTTTCAAGTCTCTTGGTGCTTAAGAGGCCATGGAAAATCTGGGCCATCCCCATACCATCGTACCCAAACATGCTCTGATGGGGACTAAACTTTGCAAGCATGTGGGAGGGGGCCACCCCCACATGTTTGGAAAGTTTGGTCACAATCGGAGCCTGTTTGGATTGGTAATTAGCGGCCAGTGTGGATTTTTCAAGTCTCTTGGTGCTTAAGAGGCCATGGAAAATCCAGGCCATTCCCATACCATCGTACCCAAACATGCTCCGATGGGGACCAAACTTTGCAAGCACGTGGGGGGGACCCACCCCCACATGCTTAAAGAGTTTGGTCACAATCGGAGCATGTTTGGATTGGTAAATAGCGGCCAGTGCGGATTCTTGGTGCTTAAGAGGCCATGGAAAATCCGGGCCTTCCCCATACCATCGTACCCAAACATGCTCCGATAGGGACCAAACCTTGCAAGCATGCGGGGGGGAGCCACCCCCACATGCTTGCAAAGTTTGGTCATGATCGGAGCACGTTTGGATTGATAATTAGCGGGCCAGTGTGGATTTTTCAAGTCTCTTGGTGCTTAAGAGGCCATGGGAAATCCGGGCCAGTGTGGATTTTTCAAGTCTCTTGGTGCTTAAGAGGCCATGGGAAATCCGGGCCATCCCCATACCATCGTACCCAAACATGCTCCGATGGGGATCAAACTTTGCAAGCATGTGGGAGGGGCCAACCCCCATAAGCTTGCAAAGTTTTGTCACAATCGGAGCATGTTTGGATTGGTGATTAGCGGCCACTGCGGATTTTTCAAGTCTCTTGGTGCTTAAGAGGCCATGGAAAATCCGGGCCTTCCCCATACCATCGTACCCAAACATGCTCCGATACGGACCAAACTTTGCAAGCATGTGGGGGGAAACCCAACCCCACATGCTTGTAGAGTTTGGTCACAATCGCAGCATGTTTGGATTGGTAATTAGCGGCCAGTGTGGATTTTTCAAGTCTCTTGGTGCTTAAGAGGCCATGGAAAATCCGGGCCTTCCCCATACCATCATACGCAAAAATGCTCCGATGGGGACCAAACTTTGCAAGCATGTGGGGGGGACCCACCCCCACATGCTTGCAAAGTTTGGTCCCCATCGGAGCATGTTTGGATTGGTAATTAGTGGCCAGTGTGGATTTTTCAAGTCTCTTGGAGCTTAAGAGGCCATGGAAAATCCGGGCCTTCCCCATACCATCGTACGCAAACATGCTCCGATGGGGACCAAACTTTGCAAGCATGTGGGAGGACCACCCCTACATGCTTGCAAAGTTTGGTCATGATCGGAGCATGTTTGGATTGGTAATTAGCGGCCAGTGTGGATTTTTCAAGTCTCTTGGATCTTAAGAGGCCATGGAAAGTCCGGGCCTTCCCCATACCATCGTACCCAACAAACATGCTCCGATGGGAACCAAACTTTGCAAGCATGTGGGAGGGGACCCACCCCCACATGCTTGTAGAGTTTGGTCACAATCAGAGCATGTTTGGATTGGTAATTTGCGGCCAGTGCGGATTTTTCAAGTCTCTTGGTGCTTAAGAGGCCATGGAAAATCCGGGCCTTCCCCATACCATCGTACCCAAACATGCTCTGATTGTGACCAAAGTTTGCAAGCGTGTGGGGGGGACCCACCCCCATATGCTTGCAGAGTTTGGTCACAATCGGAGCATGTTTGGATTGGTAATTAGCGACCTGCGTGGATTTTTCAAGTCTCTTGGTGCTTAAGAGGCCTTGGAAAATCCGGGCCATCCCCATACCATCGTACCCAAACATGCTCCGATGGGGACTAAACTTTGCAAGCATGTGGGAGGGGGCCACCCCCACATGTTTGGAAAGTTTGGTCACAATCGGAGCATGTTTGGATTGGTAATTAGCGGCCAGTGTGGATTTTTCAAGTCTCTTGGTGCTTAAGAGGCCATGGAAAATCCAGGCCATCCCCATACCATCGTACCCAAACATGCTCCGATGGGGACCAAACTTTGTAAGCATGTGGGGGGACCCACCCCCACATGCTTAAAGAGTTTGGTCACAATCGGAGCATGTTTGGATTGGTAAATAGCCAGTGCGGATTTTTCATGTCTCTTGGTGCTTAAGAGGCCATGGAAAATCCGGGCCTTCCCCGTACCATCGTACCCAAACATGCTCCGATAGGGACCAAACCTTGCAAGCATGTGGGGGGGAGCCGCCCCCACATGCTTGCAAAGTTTGGTCATGATCGGAGCACGTTTGGATTGATAATTAGCGGGCCAGTGTGGATTTTTCAAGTCTCTTGGTGCTTAAGAGGCCATGGGAAATCCGGGCCAGTGTGGATTTTTCAAGTCTCTTGGTGCTTAAGAGGCCATGGGAAATCCGGGCCACCCCATACCATCGTACCCAAACACGCTCCGATGGGGATTAAACTTTGCAAGCATGTGGGAGGGGCCAACCCCCATAAGCTTGCAAAGTTTGGTCACAATCGGAGCATGTTTGGATTGGTGATTAGCGGCCACTGCGAATTTTTCAAGTCTCTTGGTGTTTAAGAGGCCATGGAAAATCCGGGCCTTCCCCATAGCATCGTACCCAAACATGCTCTGATAGGGACCAAACTTTGCAAGCATGTGGGGGGGGACCCACCCCAACATGCTTGTAGAGTTTGGTCACAATCGGAGCATGTTTGGATTGGTACCAGTGTGGATTTCTCAAGTCTCTTGGTGCTTAAGAGGCCATGGAAAATCCGGGCCTTCCCCATACCATCATACCCAAAAATGCTCCAAAACTTTTCAAGCATGTGGGGGGGACCCACCCCCACATGCTTGCAAAGTTTGGTCAAAATCGGAGCATGTTTGGATTGGTAATTAGTGGCCAGTGTGGATTTTTCAAGTCTCTTGGTGCTTAAGAGGCCATGGAAAATCCGGGCCTTCCCCATACCATCGTACCCAAACATGCTCCGATTGTGACCAAACTTTGCAAGCGTGTGGGGGGGATCCACCCCATATGCTTGCAGAGTTTGGTCATAATCAGAGCATGTTTGGATTGGTAATTAGCGACCTGCGCGGATTTTTCAAGTCTCTTGGTGCTTAGAGGCCATGGAAGATCCGGGTCATCCCCATACCATCATACCCAAACATACTCCGATGGGGACTAAACTTTGCAAGCATGTGGGAGGGGGCCACCCCCACATGTTTGGAAAGTTTGGTCACAATCCGAGCATGTTTGGATTGGTAATTAGTGGCGAGTGTGGATTTTTCAAGTCTCTTGGTGCTTAAGAGGCCATGGAAAATCTAGGCCTTCCCCATACTATCGTACCCAAACATGCTTCGATGGGAACAAAACTTTGCAAGCATGTGGGAGGGGCCAACCCTCATAGGCTTGCAAAGTTTGGTCACAATCGGAGTATGTTTGGATTGGTAATTAGCGGCTAGTGTGGATTTTTCAAGTCTCTTGGTGCTTAAGAGGCCATGGAAAATCCGGGCCTTCCCCATACCATCGTACCCAAACATGCTCCAATGGGGGGAACCACACTTTGCAAGCATATGGGGGGGAGCCCACCCCCACATGCTTGCAAGGTTCGGTTCCCATCGGAGCATGTTTAGGTTAGTAATTAGTGCCCACTGTGGATTTTTCAAGTCTCTTGGTGCTTAAGAGGCCATGGAAAATCCGGGCCTTTCCCATACCATCGTAACCAAACATGCTCCGATGGGGACCAATTTTTGCAAGCATGTGGGGGGGACCCACCCCCTCATAGGCTTGCAAAGTTTGGTCACAATCGGAGTATGTTTGGATTGGTAATTAGCGGCCAGTGTGGATTTTTCAAGTCTATTGGTGCTTAAGAGGCCATGGAAAATCCAGTCCTTCCCCATACCATCGTACCCAAACATGCTCCAATGGGGAGAACGACACTTTGCAAGAATGTGGGGGGGAGCCCACCCCCACATGCTTGCAAAGTTCGGTTCCCATCGGAGCATGTTTGGAATAGTAATTAGTACCCACTCTGATTGTGCTTAAGAGGCCATGGAAAATCCGGGCCATCCCCATACCATCGTACCCAAACATGCTCCGATGGGGACTAAACTTTGCAAGCATGTGGGAGGGGGCCACCCCCACATGTTTGGAAAGTTTGGTCACAATCGGAGCATGTTTGGATTGGTAATTAGCGGCCAGTGTGGATTTTTCAAGTCTCTTGGTGCTTAAGAGGCCATGGAAAATCCAGGCCATCCCCATACCATCGTTCCCAAACATGCTCCGATGGTGACCAAACTTTGCAAGCATGTGGGGGGGACCCACCCCCACATGCTTGCAGAGTTTGGTCACAATCGGAGCATGTTTGGATTGGTAAATAGCCGCCAATGCGGATTTTTCATGTCTCTTGGTGCTTAAGAGGCCATGGAAAATGCGGGCCTTCCCCATACCATCGTACCCAAACATGCTCCGATAGGGACCAAACCTTGCAAGCATGTGGGGGGGAGCCACCCCCACATGCTTGCAAAGTTTGGTCATGATCGGAGCACGTTTGGATTGATAATTAGCGAGCCAGTGTGGATTTTTCAAGTCTCTTGGTGCTTAAGAGGCCATGGGAAATCCGGGCCAGTGTGGATTTTTCAAGTCTCTTGGTGCTTAAGAGGCCATGGGAAATCCGGGCCATCCCCATACCATCGTACCCAAACATGCTCCGATGGGGACCAAACTTTGCAAGCATGTGGGAGGGGCCAACCCCCATAAGCTTGCAAAGTTTGGTCACAATCGGAGCATGTTTGGATTGGTGATTAGCGGCCACTGCGGATTTTTCAAGTCTCTTGGTGCTTAAGAGGCCATGGAAAATCCGGGCCTTCCCCATACCATCGTACCCAAACATGCTCTGATAGGGACCAAACTTTGCAAGCATGTGGGGGGGGTCCCACCCCCACATGCTTGTAGAGTTTGGTCACAATCGGAGCATGTTTGGATTGGTAATGAGTGGCCAGTGTGGATTTTTCAAGTCTCTTGGTGCTTAAGAGGCCATGGAAAATCCGGGCCTTCCCCATACCATCATACCCAAAAATGATCCGATGGGGACCAAACTTTGCAAGCATGTGGGGGGGACCCACCCCCACATGCTTGCAAAGTTTGGTCAAAATCGGAGCATGTTTAGATTGGTAATTAGTGGCCAGTGTGGATTTTTCAAGTCTCTTGGTGCTTAAGAGGCCATGGAAAATCCGGGCCTATCCCATACCATCGTACCCAAGCATGCTCCGATTGTGACCAAACTTTGCAAGCGTGTGGGGGGGACCCACCCCATATGCTTGCAGAGTTTGCTCACAATCAGAGCATGTTTGGATTGGTAATTAGCGACCTGCGTGGATTTTTCAAGTCTCTTGGTGCTTAAGAGGCCATGGAAAATCTGGGCCATCCCCATACCATCGTACCCAAACATGCTCTGATGGGGACTAAACTTTGCAAGCATGTGGGAGGGGGCCACCCCCACATGTTTGGAAAGTTTGGTCACAATCGGAGACTGTTTGGATTGGTAATTAGCGGCCAGTGTGGATTTTTCAAGTCTCTTGGTGCTTAAGAGGCCATGGAAAATCCAGGCCATTCCCATACCATCGTACCCAAACATGCTCCGATGGGGACCAAACTTTGCAAGCACGTGGGGGGGACCCACCCCCACATGCTTAAAGAGTTTGGTCACAATCGGAGCATGTTTGGATTGGTAAATAGCGGCCAGTGCGGATTTTTCCTGTCTCTTGGTGCTTAAGAGGCCATGGAAAATCCGGGCCTTCCCCATACCATCGTACCCAAACATGCTCCGATAGGGACCAAACCTTGCAAGCATGCGGGGGGGAGCCACCCCCACATGCTTGCAAAGTTTGGTCATGATCGGAGCACGTTTGGATTGATAATTAGCGGGCCAGTGTGGATTTTTCAAGTCTCTTGGTGCTTAAGAGGCCATGGGAAATCCGGGCCAGTGTGGATTTTTCAAGTCTCTTGGTGCTTAAGAGGCCATGGGAAATCCGGGCCATCCCCATACCATCGTACCCAAACATACTCCGATGGGGATCAAACTTTGCAAGCATGTGGGAGGGGCCAACCCCCATAAGCTTGCAAAGTTTGGTCACAATCGGAGCATGTTTGGATTGGTGATTAGCGGCCACTGCGGATTTTTCAAGTCTCTTAGTGCTTAAGAGGCCATGGAAAATCTGGGCCTTCCCCATACCATCGTACCCAAACATGCTCTGATGGGGACCAAACTTTGCAAGCATGTGGGGGGGGACCCACCCCCACATGCTTGTAGAGTTTGGTCACAATCGCAGCATGTTTGGATTGGTAATTGGCGGCCAGTGTGGATTTTTCAAGTCTCTTGGTGCTTAAGAGGCCATGGAAAATCGGGGCCTTCCCCATACCATCATACGCAAAAATGCTCCGATGGGGACCAAACTTTGCAAGCATGTGGGGGGGACCCACCCCCACATGCTTGCAAAGTTTGGTCCCCATCGGAGCATGTTTGGATTGGTAATTAGTGGCCAGTGTGGATTTTTCAAGTCTCTTGGAGCTTAAGAGGCCATGGAAAATCCGGGCCTTCCCCATACCATCGTACGCAAACATGCTCCGATGGGGACCAAACTTTGCAAGCATGTGGGAGGACCACCCCTACATGCTTGCAAAGTTTAGTCATGATCGGAGCATGTTTGGATTGGTAATTAGCGGCCAGTGTGGATTTTTCAAGTCTCTTGGATCTTAAGAGGCCATGGAAAGTCCGGGCCTTCCCCATACCATCGTACCCAACAAACATGCTCCGATGGGAACCAAACTTTGCAAGCATGTGGGAGGGGACCCACCCCCACATGCTTGTAGAGTTTGGTCACAATCAGAGCATGTTTGGATTGGTAATTTGCGGCCAGTGCGGATTTTTCAAGTCTCTTGGTGCTTAAGAGGCCATGGAAAATCCGGGCCTTCCCCATACCATCGTACCCAAACATGCTCTGATTGTGACCAAAGTTTGCAAGCGTGTGGGGGGGACCCACCCCCATATGCTTGCAGAGTTTGGTCACAATCGGAGCATGTTTGGATTGGTAATTAGCGACCTGCGTGGATTTTTCAAGTCTCTTGGTGCTTAAGAGGCCTTGGAAAATCCGGGCCATCCCCATACCATCGTACCCAAACATGCTCCGATGGGGACTAAACTTTGCAAGCATGTGGGAGGGGGCCACCCCCACATGTTTGGAAAGTTTGGTCACAATCGGAGCATGTTTGGATTGGTAATTAGCGGCCAGTGTGGATTTTTCAAGTCTCTTGGTGCTTAAGAGGCCATGGAAAATCCAGGCCATCCCCATACCATCGTACCCAAACATGCTCCGATGGGGACCAAACTTTGTAAGCATGTGGGGGGACCCACCCCCACATGCTTAAAGAGTTTGGTCACAATCGGAGCATGTTTGGATTGGTAAATAGCCAGTGCGGATTTTTCATGTCTCTTGGTGCTTAAGAGGCCATGGAAAATCCGGGCCTTCCCCGTACCATCGTACCCAAACATGCTCCGATAGGGACCAAACCTTGCAAGCATGTGGGGGGGAGCCGCCCCCACATGCTTGCAAAGTTTGGTCATGATCGGAGCACGTTTGGATTGATAATTAGCGGGCCAGTGTGGATTTTTCAAGTCTCTTGGTGCTTAAGAGGCCATGGGAAATCCGGGCCAGTGTGGATTTTTCAAGTCTCTTGGTGCTTAAGAGGCCATGGGAAATCCGGGCCACCCCATACCATCGTACCCAAACACGCTCCGATGGGGATTAAACTTTGCAAGCATGTGGGAGGGGCCAACCCCCATAAGCTTGCAAAGTTTGGTCACAATCGGAGCATGTTTGGATTGGTGATTAGCGGCCACTGCGAATTTTTCAAGTCTCTTGGTGTTTAAGAGGCCATGGAAAATCCGGGCCTTCCCCATAGCATCGTACCCAAACATGCTCTGATAGGGACCAAACTTTGCAAGCATGTGGGGGGGGACCCACCCCAACATGCTTGTAGAGTTTGGTCACAATCGGAGCATGTTTGGATTGGTACCAGTGTGGATTTCTCAAGTCTCTTGGTGCTTAAGAGGCCATGGAAAATCCGGGCCTTCCCCATACCATCATACCCAAAAATGCTCCAAAACTTTTCAAGCATGTGGGGGGGACCCACCCCCACATGCTTGCAAAGTTTGGTCAAAATCGGAGCATGTTTGGATTGGTAATTAGTGGCCAGTGTGGATTTTTCAAGTCTCTTGGAGCTTAAGAGGCCATGGAAAATCCGGGCCTTCCCCATACCATCGTACGCAAACATGCTCCGATGGGGACCAAACTTTGCAAGCATGTGGGAGGACCACCCCTACATGCTTGCAAAGTTTGGTCATGATCGGAGCATGTTTGGATTGGTAATTAGCGGCCAGTGTGGATTTTTCAAGTCTCTTGGATCTTAAGAGGCCATGGAAAGTCCGGGCCTTCCCCATACCATCGTACCCAACAAACATGCTCCGATGGGAACCAAACTTTGCAAGCATGTGGGAGGGGACCCACCCCCACATGCTTGTAGAGTTTGGTCACAATCAGAGCATGTTTGGATTGGTAATTTGCGGCCAGTGCGGATTTTTCAAGTCTCTTGGTGCTTAAGAGGCCATGGAAAATCCGGGCCTTCCCCATACCATCGTACCCAAACATGCTCTGATTGTGACCAAAGTTTGCAAGCGTGTGGGGGGGACCCACCCCCATATGCTTGCAGAGTTTGGTCACAATCGGAGCATGTTTGGATTGGTAATTAGCGACCTGCGTGGATTTTTCAAGTCTCTTGGTGCTTAAGAGGCCTTGGAAAATCCGGGCCATCCCCATACCATCGTACCCAAACATGCTCCGATGGGGACTAAACTTTGCAAGCATGTGGGAGGGGGCCACCCCCACATGTTTGGAAAGTTTGGTCACAATCGGAGCATGTTTGGATTGGTAATTAGCGGCCAGTGTGGATTTTTCATGTCTCTTGGTGCTTAAGAGGCCATGGAAAATCCAGGCCATCCCCATACCATCGTACCCAAACATGCTCCGATGGGGACCAAACTTTGTAAGCATGTGGGGGGACCCACCCCCACATGCTTAAAGAGTTTGGTCACAATCGGAGCATGTTTGGATTGGTAAATAGCCAGTGCGGATTTTTCATGTCTCTTGGTGCTTAAGAGGCCATGGAAAATCCGGGCCTTCCCCGTACCATCGTACCCAAACATGCTCCGATAGGGACCAAACCTTGCAAGCATGTGGGGGGGAGCCGCCCCCACATGCTTGCAAAGTTTGGTCATGATCGGAGCACGTTTGGATTGATAATTAGCGGGCCAGTGTGGATTTTTCAAGTCTCTTGGTGCTTAAGAGGCCATGGGAAATCCGGGCCAGTGTGGATTTTTCAAGTCTCTTGGTGCTTAAGAGGCCATGGGAAATCCGGGCCACCCCATACCATCGTACCCAAACACGCTCCGATGGGGATTAAACTTTGCAAGCATGTGGGAGGGGCCAACCCCCATAAGCTTGCAAAGTTTGGTCACAATCGGAGCATGTTTGGATTGGTGATTAGCGGCCACTGCGAATTTTTCAAGTCTCTTGGTGTTTAAGAGGCCATGGAAAATCCGGGCCTTCCCCATAGCATCGTACCCAAACATGCTCTGATAGGGACCAAACTTTGCAAGCATGTGGGGGGGGACCCACCCCAACATGCTTGTAGAGTTTGGTCACAATCGGAGCATGTTTGGATTGGTACCAGTGTGGATTTCTCAAGTCTCTTGGTGCTTAAGAGGCCATGGAAAATCCGGGCCTTCCCCATACCATCATACCCAAAAATGCTCCAAAACTTTTCAAGCATGTGGGGGGGACCCACCCCCACATGCTTGCAAAGTTTGGTCAAAATCGGAGCATGTTTGGATTGGTAATTAGTGGCCAGTGTGGATTTTTCAAGTCTCTTGGTGCTTAAGAGGCCATGGAAAATCCGGGCCTTCCCCATACCATCGTACCCAAACATGCTCCGATTGTGACCAAACTTTGCAAGCGTGTGGGGGGGATCCACCCCATATGCTTGCAGAGTTTGGTCATAATCAGAGCATGTTTGGATTGGTAATTAGCGACCTGCGCGGATTTTTCAAGTCTCTTGGTGCTTAGAGGCCATGGAAGATCCGGGTCATCCCCATACCATCATACCCAAACATACTCCGATGGGGACTAAACTTTGCAAGCATGTGGGAGGGGGCCACCCCCACATGTTTGGAAAGTTTGGTCACAATCCGAGCATGTTTGGATTGGTAATTAGTGGCGAGTGTGGATTTTTCAAGTCTCTTGGTGCTTAAGAGGCCATGGAAAATCTGGGCCTTCCCCATACCATCGTACCCAAACATGCTTCGATGGGAACAAAACTTTGCAAGCATGTGGGAGGGGCCAACCCTCATAGGCTTGCAAAGTTTGGTCACAATCGGAGTATGTTTGGATTGGTAATTAGCGGCTAGTGTGGATTTTTCAAGTCTCTTGGTGCTTAAGAGGCCATGGAAAATCCGGGCCTTCCCCATACCATCGTACCCAAACATGCTCCAATGGGGGGAACCACACTTTGCAAGCATATGGGGGGGAGCCCACCCCCACATGCTTGCAAGGTTCGGTTCCCATCGGAGCATGTTTAGGTTAGTAATTAGTGCCCACTGTGGATTTTTCAAGTCTCTTGGTGCTTAAGAGGCCATGGAAAATCCGGGCCTTTCCCATACCATCGTAACCAAACATGCTCCGATGGGGACCAATTTTTGCAAGCATGTGGGGGGGACCCACCCCCTCATAGGCTTGCAAAGTTTGGTCACAATCGGAGTATGTTTGGATTGGTAATTAGCGGCCAGTGTGGATTTTTCAAGTCTATTGGTGCTTAAGAGGCCATGGAAAATCCAGTCCTTCCCCATACCATCGTACCCAAACATGCTCCAATGGGGAGAACGACACTTTGCAAGAATGTGGGGGGGAGCCCACCCCCACATGCTTGCAAAGTTCGGTTCCCATCGGAGCATGTTTGGAATAGTAATTAGTACCCACTCTGATTGTGCTTAAGAGGCCATGGAAAATCCGGGCCATCCCCATACCATCGTACCCAAACATGCTCCGATGGGGACTAAACTTTGCAAGCATGTGGGAGGGGGCCACCCCCACATGTTTGGAAAGTTTGGTCACAATCGGAGCATGTTTGGATTGGTAATTAGCGGCCAGTGTGGATTTTTCAAGTCTCTTGGTGCTTAAGAGGCCATGGAAAATCCAGGCCATCCCCATACCATCGTTCCCAAACATGCTCCGATGGTGACCAAACTTTGCAAGCATGTGGGGGGGACCCACCCCCACATGCTTGCAGAGTTTGGTCACAATCGGAGCATGTTTGGATTGGTAAATAGCCGCCAGTGCGGATTTTTCATGTCTCTTGGTGCTTAAGAGGCCATGGAAAATCCGGGCCTTCCCCATACCATCGTACCCAAACATGCTCCGATAGGGACCAAACCTTGCAAGCATGTGGGGGGGAGCCACCCCCACATGCTTGCAAAGTTTGGTCATGATCGGAGCACGTTTGGATTGATAATTAGCGAGCCAGTGTGGATTTTTCAAGTCTCTTGGTGCTTAAGAGGCCATGGGAAATCCGGGCCAGTGTGGATTTTTCAAGTCTCTTGGTGCTTAAGAGGCCATGGGAAATCCGGGCCATCCCCATACCATCGTACCCAAACATGCTCCGATGGGGACCAAACTTTGCAAGCATGTGGGAGGGGCCAACCCCCATAAGCTTGCAAAGTTTGGTCACAATCGGAGCATGTTTGGATTGGTGATTAGCGGCCACTGCGGATTTTTCAAGTCTCTTGGTGCTTAAGAGGCCATGGAAAATCCGGGCCTTCCCCATACCATCGTACCCAAACATGCTCTGATAGGGACCAAACTTTGCAAGCATGTGGGGGGGGTCCCACCCCCACATGCTTGTAGAGTTTGGTCACAATCGGAGCATGTTTGGATTGGTAATGAGTGGCCAGTGTGGATTTTTCAAGTCTCTTGGTGCTTAAGAGGCCATGGAAAATCCGGGCCTTCCCCATACCATCATACCCAAAAATGATCCGATGGGGACCAAACTTTGCAAGCATGTGGGGGGGACCCACCCCCACATGCTTGCAAAGTTTGGTCAAAATCGGAGCATGTTTAGATTGGTAATTAGTGGCCAGTGTGGATTTTTCAAGTCTCTTGGTGCTTAAGAGGCCATGGAAAATCCGGGCCTATCCCATACCATCGTACCCAAGCATGCTCCGATTGTGACCAAACTTTGCAAGCGTGTGGGGGGGACCCACCCCATATGCTTGCAGAGTTTGCTCACAATCAGAGCATGTTTGGATTGGTAATTAGCGACCTGCGTGGATTTTTCAAGTCTCTTGGTGCTTAAGAGGCCATGGAAAATCTGGGCCATCCCCATACCATCGTACCCAAACATGCTCTGATGGGGACTAAACTTTGCAAGCATGTGGGAGGGGGCCACCCCCACATGTTTGGAAAGTTTGGTCACAATCGGAGCCTGTTTGGATTGGTAATTAGCGGCCAGTGTGGATTTTTCAAGTCTCTTGGTGCTTAAGAGGCCATGGAAAATCCAGGCCATTCCCATACCATCGTACCCAAACATGCTCCGATGGGGACCAAACTTTGCAAGCACGTGGAGGGGACCCACCCCCACATGCTTAAAGAGTTTGGTCACAATCGGAGCATGTTTGGATTGGTAAATAGCGGCCAGTGCGGATTCTTGGTGCTTAAGAGGCCATGGAAAATCCGGGCCTTCCCCATACCATCGTACCCAAACATGCTCCGATAGGGACCAAACCTTGCAAGCATGCGGGGGGGAGCCACCCCCACATGCTTGCAAAGTTTGGTCATGATCGGAGCACGTTTGGATTGATAATTAGCGGGCCAGTGTGGATTTTTCAAGTCTCTTGGTGCTTAAGAGGCCATGGGAAATCCGGGCCAGTGTGGATTTTTCAAGTCTCTTGGTGCTTAAGAGGCCATGGGAAATCCGGGCCATCCCCATACCATCGTACCCAAACATGCTCCGATGGGGATCAAACTTTGCAAGCATGTGGGAGGGGCCAACCCCCATAAGCTTGCAAAGTTTGGTCACAATCGGAGCATGTTTGGATTGGTGATTAGCGGCCACTGCGGATTTTTCAAGTCTCTTAGTGCTTAAGAGGCCATGGAAAATCTGGGCCTTCCCCATACCATCGTACCCAAACATGCTCTGATGGGGACCAAACTTTGCAAGCATGTGGGGGGGGACCCACCCCCACATGCTTGTAGAGTTTGGTCACAATCGCAGCATGTTTGGATTGGTAATTGGCGGCCAGTGTGGATTTTTCAAGTCTCTTGGTGCTTAAGAGGCCATGGAAAATCCGGGCCTTCCCCATACCATCATACGCAAAAATGCTCCGATGGGGACCAAACTTTGCAAGCATGTGGGGGGGACCCACCCCCACATGCTTGCAAAGTTTGGTCCCCATCGGAGCATGTTTGGATTGGTAATTAGTGGCCAGTGTGGATTTTTCAAGTCTCTTGGAGCTTAAGAGGCCATGGAAAATCCGGGCCTTCCCCATACCATCGTACCCAAACATGCTCCGATGGGAACAAAACTTTGCAGGCATGTGGGGGTGGGTCCCCCCCACATGCTTGCAAAGTTTGGTCCCCATCGGAGCATTTTTGCGTATGATGGTATGGGGAAGGCCCGGATTTTCCATGGCCTCTTAAGCACCAAGAGACTTGAAAAATCCACACTGGCCGCCAATTACCAATCCAAACATGCTGCGATTGTGACCAAACTCTACAAGCATGTGGGGGTGGGTCCCCCCCCACATGCTTGCAAAGTTTGGTCCCCATCAGAGCATGTTTGGGTACGATGGTATGGGGAAGGCCCAGATTTTCCATGGCCTCTTAAGCACTAAGAGACTTGAAAAATCCGCAGTGGCCGCTAATCACCAATCCAAACATGCTCCGATTGTGACCAAACTTTGCAAGCTTATGGGGGTTGGCCCCTCCCACATGCTTGCAAAGTTTGATCCCCATCGGAGCATGTTTGGGTACGATGGTATGGGGATGGCCCGGATTTCCCATGGCCTCTTAAGCACCAAGAGACTTGAAAAATCCACACTGGCCCGGATTTCCCATGGCCTCTTAAGCACCAAGAGACTTGAAAAATCCACACTGGCCCGCTAATTATCAATCCAAACGTGCTCCGATCATGACCAAACTTTGCAAGCATGTGGGGGTGGCTCCCCCCCGCATGCTTGCAAGGTTTGGTCCCTATCGGAGCATGTTTGGGTACGATGGTATGGGGAAGGCCCGGATTTTCCATGGCCTCTTAAGCACCAAGAATCCGCACTGGCCGCTATTTACCAATCCAAACATGCTCCGATTGTGACCAAACTCTTTAAGCATGTGGGGGTGGGTCCCCTCCACGTGCTTGCAAAGTTTGGTCCCCATCGGAGCATGTTTGGGTACGATGGTATGGGAATGGCCTGGATTTTCCATGGCCTCTTAAGCACCAAGAGACTTGAAAAATCCACACTGGCCGCTAATTACCAATCCAAACAGGCTCCGATTGTGACCAAACTTTCCAAACATGTGGGGGTGGCCCCCTCCCACATGCTTGCAAAGTTTAGTCCCCATCAGAGCATGTTTGGGTACGATGGTATGGGGATGGCCCAGATTTTCCATGGCCTCTTAAGCACCAAGAGACTTGAAAAATCCACGCAGGTCGCTAATTACCAATCCAAACATGCTCTGATTGTGAGCAAACTCTGCAAGCATATGGGGTGGGTCCCCCCCACACGCTTGCAAAGTTTGGTCACAATCGGAGCATGCTTGGGTACGATGGTATGGGATAGGCCCGGATTTTCCATGGCCTCTTAAGCACCAAGAGACTTGAAAAATCCACACTGGCCACTAATTACCAATCTAAACATGCTCCGATTTTGACCAAACTTTGCAAGCATGTGGGGGTGGGTCCCCCCCACATGCTTGCAAAGTTTGGTCCCCATCGGATCATTTTTGGGTATGATGGTATGGGGAAGGCCCGGATTTTCCATGGCCTCTTAAGCACCAAGAGACTTGAAAAATCCACACTGGCCACTCATTACCAATCCAAACATGCTCCGATTGTGACCAAACTCTACAAGCATGTGGGGGTGGGACCCCCCCCACATGCTTGCAAAGTTTGGTCCCTATCAGAGCATGTTTGGGTACGATGGTATGGGGAAGGCCCGGATTTTCCATGGCCTCTTAAGCACCAAGAGACTTGAAAAATCCGCAGTTGCCGCTAATCACCAATCCAAACATGCTCCGATTGTGACCAAACTTTGCAAGCTTATGGGGGTTGGCCCCTCCCACATGCTTGCAAAGTTTGGTCCCCATCGGAGCATGTTTGGGTACGATGGTATGGGGATGGCCCGGATTTCCCATGGCCTCTTAAGCACCAAGAGACTTGAAAAATCCACACTGGCCCGGATTTCCCATGGCCTCTTAAGCACCAAGAGACTTGAAAAATCCACACTGGCCCGCTAATTATCAATCCAAACGTGCTCCGATCATGACCAAACTTTGCAAGCATGTGGGGGTGGCTCCCCCCCGCATGCTTGCAAGGTTTGGTCCCTATCGGAGCATGTTTGGGTACGATGGTATGGGGAAGGCCCGGATTTTCCATGGCCTCTTAAGCACCAAGAGACAGGAAAAATCCGCACTGGCCGCTATTTACCAATCCAAACATGCTCCGATTGTGACCAAACTCTTTAAGCATGTGGGGGTGGGTCCCCCCCACGTGCTTGCAAAGTTTGGTCCCCATCGGAGCATGTTTGGGTACGATGGTATGGGAATGGCCTGGATTTTCCATGGCCTCTTAAGCACCAAGAGACTTGAAAAATCCACACTGGCCGCTAATTACCAATCCAAACAGGCTCCGATTGTGACCAAACTTTCCAAACATGTGGGGGTGGCCCCCTCCCACATGCTTGCAAAGTTTAGTCCCCATCAGAGCATGTTTGGGTACGATGGTATGGGGATGGCCCAGATTTTCCATGGCCTCTTAAGCACCAAGAGACTTGAAAAATCCACGCAGGTCGCTAATTACCAATCCAAACATGCTCTGATTGTGAGCAAACTCTGCAAGCATATGGGGTGGGTCCCCCCCACACGCTTGCAAAGTTTGGTCACAATCGGAGCATGCTTGGGTACGATGGTATGGGATAGGCCCGGATTTTCCATGGCCTCTTAAGCACCAAGAGACTTGAAAAATCCACACTGGCCACTAATTACCAATCTAAACATGCTCCGATTTTGACCAAACTTTGCAAGCATGTGGGGGTGGGTCCCCCCCACATGCTTGCAAAGTTTGGTCCCCATCGGATCATTTTTGGGTATGATGGTATGGGGAAGGCCCGGATTTTCCATGGCCTCTTAAGCACCAAGAGACTTGAAAAATCCACACTGGCCACTCATTACCCACCCCCACATGCTTTTTGTAGAGTTTGGTCACAATCGGAGCATGTTTGGATTGGTAAGTGCGAATTTTTCAAGTCTCTTGCTGCTGAAGAGGCCATGGAAAATCCGGGCCTTCCCCATACCATCGTACCCAAACATGCTCCGATGGGGACCAAACTTTGCAAGCATGTGGGAGGGACCACCCCTACATGCTTGCAAAGTTTGGTCATGATCGGAGCATGTTTGGATTGTTGGTAATTAGCGGCCAGTGTGGATTTTTCAAGTCTCTTGGATCTTAAGAGGCCATGGAAAGTCCGGGCCTTCCCCATACCATCGTACCCAAACATGCTCCGATGGGAACCAAACTTTGCAAGCATGTGGGAGGGGACCCACCCCCACATGCTTGTAGAGTTTGGTCACAATCGGAGCATGTTTGGATTGGTAATTAGCGGCCAGTGCGGATTTTTCAAGTCTCTTGGTGCTTAAGAGGTCATGGAAAATCCGGGCCTTCCCCATACCATCGTACCCAAACATGCTCTGATTGTGACCAAAGTTTGCAAGCGTGTGGGGGGGACCCACCCCCATATGCTTGCAGAGTTTGGTCACAATCGGAGCATGTTTGGATTGGTAATTAGCGACCTGCGTGGATTTTTCAAGTCTCTTGGTGCTTAAGAGGCCATGGAAAATCCGGGCCATCCCCATACCATCGTACCCAAACATGCTCCGATGGGGACTAAACTTTGCAAGCATGTGGGAGGGGGCCATCCCCACATGTTTGGAAAGTTTGGTCACAATCGGAGCATGTTTGGATTGGTAATTAGCGGCCAGTGTGGATTTTTCAAGTCTCTTGGTGCTTAAGAGGCCATGGAAAATCCAGGCCATCCCCATACCATCGTACCCAAACATGCTCCGATGGGGACCAAACTTTGTAAGCATGTGGGGGGACCCACCCCCACATGCTTGCAGAGTTTGGTCACAATCGGAGCATGTTTGGATTGGTAAATAGCAAGTGCGGATTTTTCATGTCTCTTGGTGCTTAAGAGGCCATGGAAAATCCGGGCCTTCCCCATACCATCGTACCCAAACATGCTCCGATATAGGGACCAAATCTTGCAAGCATGTGGGGGGGAGCAACCCCCACATGCTTGCAAAGTTTGGTCATGATCGGAGCACGTTTGGATTGATAATTAGCGGGCCAGTGTGGATTTTTCAAGTCTCTTGGTGCTTAAGAGGCCATGGGAAATCCGGGCCAGTGTGGATTTTTCAAGTCTCTTGGTGCTTAAGAGGCCATGGGAAATCCAGGCCATCCCCATACCATCGTACCCAAACACGCTCCGATGGGGACCAAACTTTGCAAGCATGTGTAAGGGGCCAACCCCCATAAGCTTGCAAAGTTTGGTCACAATCGGAGCATGTTTGGATTGGTGATTAGCGGCCACTGCGGATTTTTCAAGTCTCTTGGTGCTTAAGAGGCCATGGAAAATCCGGGCCTTCCCCATACCATCGTACCCAAACATGCTCTGATAGGGACCAAACTTTGCAAGCATGTGGGGGGGGACCCACCCCAACATGCTTGTAGACTTTGGTCACAATCGGAGCATGTTTGGATTGGTAATTAGCGGCCAGTGTGGATTTATCAAGTATCTTGGTGCTTAAGAGGCCATGGAAAATCCGGGCCTTCCCAATACCATCATACCCAAAAATGCTCCGATGGGGACCAAACTTTTCAAGCATGTGGGGGGGACCCACCCCCACATGCTTGCAAAGTTTGGTCAACATCGGAGCATGTTTGGATTGGTAATTAGTGGCCAGTGTGGATTTTTCAAGTCTCTTGGTGCTTAAGAGGCCATGGAAAATCCGGGCCTTCCCCATACCATCGTACCCAAACATGCTCCGATTGTGACCAAACTTTGCAAGTGTGTGGGGGGGGACCCACCCCCATATGCTTGCAGAGTTTGGTCACAATCAGAGCATATTTGGATTGGTAATTAGCGACCTGCGCGGATTTTTCAAGTCTCTTGGTGCTTAAGAGGCCATGGAAGATCCGGGCCATCCCCATACCATCGTACCCAAACATGCTCAGATGGGGACTAAACTTTGCAAGCATGTGGGAGGCGGCCACCCCCACATGTTTAGAAAGTTTGGTCACAATCGGAGCATGTTTGGATTGGTAATTAGCGGCCAGTGTGGATTTTTCAAGTCTCTTGGTGCTTAAGAGGCCATGGAAAATCTAGGCCATCCCCATACCATCGTACCCAAACATGCTCCGATGGGGACCAAACTTTGCAAGCATGTGGGGGGGACCCACCCCCACATGCTTGCAGAGTTTGGTCACAATCGGAGCATGTTTGGATTTGTAAATAGCGGCCAGTGCGGATTCTTGGTGCTTAAGAGGCCATGGAAAATCCGGGCCTTCCCCATACCATCGTACCCAAACATGCTCCGATAGGGACCAAACCTTGCAAGCATGTGGGGGGGAGCCACCCCCACATGCTTGCAAAGTTTGGTCATGATCGGAGCACGTTTGGATTGATAATTAGCAGGCCAGTGTGGATTTTTCAAGTCTCTTGGTGCTTAAGAGGCCATGGGAAATCCGGGCCAGTGTGGATTTTTCAAGTCTCTTGGTGCTTAAGAGGCCATGGGGAATCCGGGCCAGTGTGGATTTTTCAAGTCTCTTGGTGCTTAAGAGGCCATGGGAAATCCGGGCCATCCCCATACCATCGTACCCAAACATGCTCCGATGGGGATCAAACTTTGCAAGCATGTGGGAGGGGCCAACCCCCATAAGCTTGCAAAGTTTGGTCACAATCGGAGCATGTTTGGATTGGTGATTAGCGGCCACTGCGAATTTTTCAAGTCTCTTAGCGCTTAAGAGGCCATGGAAAATCCGGGCCTTCCCCATACCATCGTACCCAAACATGCTCTGATGGGGACCAAACTTTGCAAGCATGTGGGGGGGGACCCACCCCTACATGCTTGTAGACTTTGGTCACAATCGGAGCATGTTTGGATTGGTAATTAGCGGCCAGTGTGGATTTTTCAAGTCTCTTGGTGCTTAAGAGGCCATGGAAAATCCGGGCCTTCCCCATACCATCATACCCGATGGGGACCAAACTTTGCAAGCATGTGGGGAGGACCCACCCCCACATGCTTGCAAAGTTTGGTCAAAATCGGAGCATGTTTGGATTGGTAATTAGTGGCCAGTGTGGATTTTTCAAGTCTCTTGGTGCTTAAGAGGCCATGGAAAATCCGGGCCTTCCCCATACCATCGTACCCAAACATGCTCCAATGGGAACAAAACTTTCCAGGCATGTGGGGGGGGGGCTAACCCTGACAGGCTTGCATAGTTTGGTCACAATCGGAGTATGTTTGGATTGGTAATTAGCGGCGAGTGTTGATTTTTCAAGTCTCTTGGTGCTTAAGAGGCCATGGAAAATCCGGGCCTTCCCCATACCATCGTACCCAAACATGCTCCAATGGGGAGAACGACACTTTGCAAGAATGTGGGGGGGAGCCCACCCCCACATGCTTGCAAAGTTCGGTTCCCATCGGAGCATGTTTGGAATAGTAATTAGTACGCACTGTGGATTTTTCAAGTCTCTTGGTGCTTAAGAGGCCATGGAAAATCCGGGCCATCCCCATACCATCGTACCCAAACATGCTCCGATGGGGACCAAACTTTGCGAGCATCTGGAAAGGACCCACCCCCACATGCTTGCAGAGTTTGGTCACAATCGGAGCATGTTTGGATTGGTAATTAGCGGCCAGTGTGGATTTTTCAAGTCTCTTGGTGCTTATGAGGCCATGGAAAATCCAGGCCTTCCGCATACCATTGTACCCAAACATGCTCCGATGGGAACCAAACTTTGCAAGCATGTGGGAGGGACCCACGCCCAGAGGCTTGCAAAGTTTGGTCACAATTGGAGCATGTTTGGATTGGTAATTAGCGGCCAGTGTGGATTTTTCAAGTCTCTTGGTGCTTAAGAGGCCATGGAAAATTCTGCCTTCCCCATACTATTGTACCCAAACATGCTCCGATGGGAACAAGACTTTGCAAGCATGTGGGAGGGACCCACCCCCACAGGCTTGCAAAGTTTGGTCACAATCAGAGCATGTTTGGATTGGTAATTAGCGGCTAGTGCGGATTTTTCAAGTCTCTTGGTGCTTAAGAGGCCATGGAAAATCCGGGCCTTCCCCATACCATCGTACCCAAACATGCTCTGATAGGGACCAAACTTTGCAAGCATGTGGGGGGGGACCCACCCCAACATGCTTGTAGACTTTGGTCACAATCGGAGCATGTTTGGATTGGTAATTAGCGGCCAGTGTGGATTTATCAAGTATCTTGGTGCTTAAGAGGCCATGGAAAATCCGGGCCTTCCCAATACCATCATACCCAAAAATGCTCCGATGGGGACCAAACTTTTCAAGCATGTGGGGGGGACCCACCCCCATATGCTTGCAAAGTTTGGTCAAAATCGGAGCATGTTTGGATTGGTAATTAGTGGCCAGTGTGGATTTCTCAAGTCTCTTGGTGCTTAAGAGGCCATGGAAAATCCGGGCCTTCCCCATACCATCGTACCCAAACATGCTCCGATTGTGACCAAACTTTGCAAGCGTGTGGGGGGGGACCCACCCCCATATGCTTGCAGAGTTTGGTCACAATCAGAGCATATTTGGATTGGTAATTAGCGACCTGCGCGGATTTTTCAAGTCTCTTGGTGCTTAAGAGGCCATGGAAGATCCGGGCCATCCCCATACCATCGTACCCAAACATGCTCAGATGGGGACTAAACTTTGCAAGCATGTGGGAGGCGGCCACCCCCACATGTTTAGAAAGTTTGGTCACAATCGGAGCATGTTTGGATTGGTAATTAGCGGCCAGTGTGGATTTTTCAAGTCTCTTTGTGTTTAAGAGGCCATGGAAAATCCAGGCCATCCCCATACCATCGTACCCAAACATGCTCCGATGGGGACCAAACTTTGCAAGCATGTGGGGGGGACCCACCCCCACATGCTTGCAGAGTTTGGTCACAATCGGAGCATGTTTGGATTGGTAAATAGCGGCCAGTGCGGATTCTTGGTGCTTAAGAGGCCATGGAAAATCCGGGCCTTCCCCATACCATCGTACCCAAACATGCTCCGATAGGGACCAAACCTTGCAAGCATGTGGGGGGGAGCCACCCCCACATGCTTGCAAAGTTTGGTCATGATCGGAGCACGTTTGGATTGATAATTAGCGGGCCAGTGTGGATTTTTCAAGTCTCTTGGTGCTTAAGAGGCCATGGGAAATCCGGGCCAGTGTGGATTTTTCAAGTCTCTTGGTGCTTAAGAGGCCATGGGGAATCCGGGCCAGTGTGGATTTTTCAAGTCTCTTGGTGCTTAAGAGGCCATGGGAAATCCGGGCCATCCCCATACCATCGTACCCAAACATGCTCCGATGGGGATCAAACTTTGCAAGCATGTGGGGGGGGCCAACCCCCATAAGCTTGCAAAGTTTGGTCACAATCGGAGCATGTTTGGATTGGTGATTAGCGGCCACTGCGAATTTTTCAAGTCTCTTAGCGCTTAAGAGGCCATGGAAAATCCGGGCCTTCCCCATACCATCGTACCCAAACATGCTCTGATGGGGACCAAACTTTGCAAGCATGTGGGGGGGGACCCACCCCTACATGCTTGTAGACTTTGGTCACAATCGGAGCATGTTTGGATTGGTAATTAGCGGCCAGTGTGGATTTTTCAAGTCTCTTGGTGCTTAAGAGGCCATGGAAAATCCGGGCCTTCCCCATACCATCATACCCGATGGGGACCAAACTTTGCAAGCATGTGGGGAGGACCCACCCCCACATGCTTGCAAAGTTTGGTCAAAATCGGAGCATGTTTGGATTGGTAATTAGTGGCCAGTGTGGATTTTTCAAGTCTCTTGGTGCTTAAGAGGCCATGGAAAATCCGGGCCTTCCCCATACCATCGTACCCAAACATGCTCCAATGGGAACAAAACTTTCCAGGCATGTGGGGGGGGGCTAACCCTGACAGGCTTGCATAGTTTGGTCACAATCGGAGTATGTTTGGATTGGTAATTAGCGGCGAGTGTTGATTTTTCAAGTCTCTTGGTGCTTAAGAGGCCATGGAAAATCCGGGCCTTCCCCATACCATCGTACCCAAACATGCTCCAATGGGGAGAACGACACTTTGCAAGAATGTGGGGGGGAGCCCACCCCCACATGCTTGCAAAGTTCGGTTCCCATCGGAGCATGTTTGGAATAGTAATTAGTACGCACTGTGGATTTTTCAAGTCTCTTGGTGCTTAAGAGGCCATGGAAAATCCGGGCCATCCCCATACCATCGTACCCAAACATGCTCCGATGGGGACCAAACTTTGCGAGCATCTGGAAAGGACCCACCCCCACATGCTTGCAGAGTTTGGTCACAATCGGAGCATGTTTGGATTGGTAATTAGCGGCCAGTGTGGATTTTTCAAGTCTCTTGGTGCTTATGAGGCCATGGAAAATCCAGGCCTTCCGCATACCATTGTACCCAAACATGCTCCGATGGGAACCAAACTTTGCAAGCATGTGGGAGGGACCCACGCCCAGAGGCTTGCAAAGTTTGGTCACAATTGGAGCATGTTTGGATTGGTAATTAGCGGCCAGTGTGGATTTTTCAAGTCTCTTGGTGCTTAAGAGGCCATGGAAAATTCGGCCTTCCCCATACTATTGTACCCAAACATGCTCCGATGGGAACAAGACTTTGCAAGCATGTGGGAGGGACCCACCCCCACAGGCTTGCAAAGTTTGGTCACAATCAGAGCATGTTTGGATTGGTAATTAGCGGCTACTGCGGATTTTTCAAGTCTCTTGGTGCTTAAGAGGCCATGGAAAATCCGGGCCTTCCCCATACCATCGTACCCAAACATGTTCCGATTGTGACCAAACTTTGCAAGCGTGTGGGGGGACCCACCCGCACATGCTTGCAGCGTTTGGTCACAATCGGAGCATGTTTGGATTGGTAAATAGCGGCCAGTGCGGATTTTTCAAGTCTCTTGGTGCTTAAGAGGCCATGGAAAATCCGGGCCTTCCCCATACCATCGTACCCAAACATGCTCCGATGGGGACCAAACTTTGCAAGCATGTGGGGGCATGATCAGAGCATGTTTGGATTGGTAATCAGCGGCCAGTGTGGATTTTTTAAGTCTCTTGGTGCTTAAGAGGCCATGGAAAATCCGGGCCTTCCCCATACCATCGTACTCAAACATGCTCCGATGGGAACCAAACTTTGCAAGCATGTGGGAGGGACCCACCCCCACAGGCTCGCAAAGTTTGGTCACAATCGCAGCATGTCTAGATTGGTAATTAGCGGCCAGTCTGGATTTTTCAAGTGTCCTTGTCCTTAAGAGGCCATGGAAAATCCGGCCCTTCCCCATACCATCGTACCCAAACATGCTCCGATGGGGACCAAACTTCGCAAGCATGTGGGGGAGACCCACCCCCACAAACTTGCAAAGTTTGGTCACAATCAGAGCATGTTTGGATTGGTGATTAGTGGCCAGTGCAGATTTTTCAAGTCTCTCGGTGCTTAAGAGGCCATGGAAAATCCGGGCCTTCCCCATACCATGGTATCCAAACATGCTCTGATGGGGACCAAACTTTGCAAGCATGTGGAGGGAGACCCGACCCCACATGCTTGTAGAGTTTGGTCAGAATCGGAGCATGTTTGGATTGGTAATTAGCGGCCAGTGTGGATTTTTCAAGTCTCTTGGTGCTTAAGAGGCCATGGAAAATCCGGGCCTTCTCCATACCATCATACCCAAAAATGCTCCGATGGGGACCAAACTTTGCAAGCATGTGGGGGGGAACCACTCCCACATGCTTACAAAGTTTGGTCACAATCGGAGCATGTTTGGTCACAATCAGAGCATGTTTGGATTGGTAATTAGTGGCGAGTGTGGATTTTTCAAGTCTCTTGGTGCTTAAGAGGCCATGGAAAATCCGGGCCTTCCCCATACCATCGTACCCAAACATGCTTCGATGGGAACAAAACTTTGCAAGCATGTGGGAGGGGCCAACCCTCATAGGCTTGCAAAGTTTGGTCACAATCGGAGTATGTTTGGATTGGTAATTAGCGGCTAGTGTGGATTTTTCAAGTCTCTTGGTGCTTAAGAGGCCATGGAAAATCCGGGCCTTCCCCATACCATCGTACCCAAACATGCTCCAATGGGGGGAACCACACTTTGCAAGCATATGGGGGGGAGCCCACCCCCACATGCTTGCAAGGTTCGGTTCCCATCGGAGCATGTTTGGGTTAGTAATTAGTGCCCACTGTGGATTTTTCAAGTCTCTTGGTGCTTAAGAGGCCATGGAAAATCCGGGCCTTTCCCATACCATCGTAACCAAACATGCTCCGATGGGGACCAATTTTTGCAAGCATGTGGGGGGGACCCACCCCCACATGCTTGCAGAGTTTGGTCACAATCGGAGCATGTTTGTATTGGTAATTAGCGGCCAGTGTGGATTTTTCAAGTCTCTTGGTGCTTATGAGGCCATGGAAAATCCGGGCCTTCCCCATACCATCATACCCAAAAATGCATTGATGGGGACCAAACTTTGCAAGCATGTGGGGGGGACCCACCCCCACATGCTTGCAAAGTTTGGTCAAAATCGGAGCATGTTTGGATTGGTAATTAGTGGCCAGTGTGGATTTTTCAAGTCTCTTGGTGCTTAAGAGGCCATGGGAAATCCGGGCCTTCCCCATACCATCGTACCCAAACATGCTCCGATGGGAACAAAACTTTGCAGGCATGTGGGGGGGGGCTAACCCTCATAGGCTTGCAAAGTTTGGTCACAATCGGAGTATGTTTGGATTGGTAATTAGCGGCCAGTGTGGATTTTTCAAGTCTATTTGGTGCTTAAGAGGCCATGGAAAATCCGGGCCTTCCCCATACCATCGTACCCAAACATGCTCCAATGGGGAGAACGACACTTTGCAAGAATGTGGGGGGGAGCCCACCCCCACATGCTTGCAAAGTTCGGTTCCCATCGGAGCATGTTTGGAATAATAATTAGTACCCAGTGTGGATTTTTCCAGTCTCTTGGTGCTTAAGAGGCCATGGAAAATCCGGGCCATCCCCATACCATCATACCCAAACATGCTTCGATGGGGACCAAACTTTGCAAGCATGTGGGGGGGACCCACCCCCACATGCTTGCAGAGTTTGGTCACAATCGGAGCAATGTTTGGATTGGTAAATAGAGGCCAGTGTGGATTTTTCAAGTCTCTTGGTGCTTAAGAGGCCATGGAAAATCCGGGCCTTCCCCATACCATCGTACCCAAACATGCTCCGATGGGTCCAAACTTTGCAAGCATGTGGGAGTGACCACCCCTACATGCTTGCAAAGTTTGGTCATGATCGGAGCATGTTTGGATTGGTAATTAGCGGCCAGTGTGGATTTTTCAAGTCTCTTGGATCTTAAGAGGCCATGGAAAGTCCGGGCCTTCCCCATACCATCGTACCCAAACATGCTCCGATGGGAACCAAACTTTGCAAGCATGTGGGAGGGGACCCACTTCCACATGCTTGTAGAGTTTGGTCACAATCGGAGCATGTTTGGATTGGTAATTAGCGGCCAGTGCAGATTTTTCAAGTCTCTTGGTGCTTAAGAGGCCATGGAAAATCCAGGCCTTCCCCATACCATCGTACCCAAACATGCTCCGATTGTGACCAAACTTTGCAAGCGTATGGGGGGGACCCACCCCCATATGCTTGTTGCAGAGTTTGGTCATAATCGGAGCATGTTTGGATTGGTAATTAGCGACCTGCGCGGATTTTTCAAGTCTCTTGGTGCTTAAGAGGCCATGGAAAATCAGGGCCATCCCCATACCATCGTACCCAAACATGCTCCCCGACGATGGGGACTAAACTTTGCAAGCATGTGGGAGGGGGCCACCCCCACATGTTTGGAAAGTTTGGTCACAATCGGAGCATGTTTGGATTGGTAATTAGCGGCCAGTGTGGATTTTTCAAGTCTCTTGGTGCTTAAGAGGCCATGGAAAATCCAGGCCATCCCCATACCATCGTACCCAAACATGCTCCGATGGGGACCAAACTTTGCAAGCATGTGGGGGGACCCACCCCCACATGCTTGCAGAGTTTGGTCACAATCGGAGCATGTTTGGATTGGTAAATAGCGGCCAGTGCGGATTTTTCATGTCTCTTGGTGCTTAAGAGGCCATGGAAAATCCGGGCCTTCCCCATACCATCGTACCCAAACATGCTCCGATAGGGACCAAACCTTGCAAGCATGTGGGGGGGAGCCACCCCCACATGCTTGCAAAGTTTGGTCATGATCGGAGCACGTTTGGATTGATAATTAGCAGGCCAGTGTGGATTTTTCAAGTCTCTTGGTGCTTAAGAGGCCATGGGAAATCCGGGCCAGTGTGGATTTTTCAAGTCTCTTGGTGCTTGAGAGGCCATGGGAAATCCAGGCCATCCCCATACCATCGCACCCAAACATGCTCCGATGGGGACCAAACTTTGCAAGCATGTGGGAGGGGCCAACCCCCATAAGCTTGCAAAGTTTGGTCACAATCGGAGCATGTTTGGATTGGTGATTAGCGGCCACTGCGAATTTTTCAAGTCTCTTGGTGCTTAAGAGGCCATGGAAAATCCGGGCCTTCCCCATACCATCGTACCCAAACATGCTCTGATACGGACCAAACTTTACAAGCATGTGGGGGGGGACCCACCCCCACATGCTTGTAGAGTTTGGTCACAATCGGAGCATGTTTGGATTGGTAATTAGCGGCCAGTGTGGATTTTTCAAGTCTCTTGGTGCTTAAGAGGCCATGGAAAATCCGGGCCTTCCCCATACCATCATACCCAAAAATGATCCGATGGGGACCAAACTTTGCAAGCATGTGGGGGGGACCCACCCCCACATGCTTGCAGAGTTTGGTCAGAATCGGAGCAATGTCTGGATTGGTTAATAGAGGCCAGTGTGGATTTTTAAAGTCTCTTGGTGCTTAAGAGGCCAGTGTGGATTTTTCAAGTCTCTTGGTGCTTAAGAGGCCATGGAAAATCCGGGCCTTCCCCATACCATCGTACGCAAACATGTTCCGATGGGGACCAAACTTCGCAACCATGTGGGAGGGACCACCCCTACATGCTTGCAAAGTTTGGTCATAATCGGAGCATGTTTGGATTGTTGGTAATTAGCGGCCAGTGTGGATTTTTCAAGTCTCTTGGATCTTAAGAGGCCATGGAAAGTCCGGGCCTTCCCCATACCATCGTACCCAAACATGCTCCGATGGGAACCAAACTTTGCAAGCATGTGGGAGGGGACCCACCCCCACATGCTTGTAGAGTTTTGTCACAATCGGAGCATGTTTGGATTGGTAATTAGCGGCCAGTGCGGATTTTTCAAGTCTCTTGGTGCTTAAGAGGCCATGGAAAATCTGGGCCTTCCCCATACCATCGTACCCAAACATGCTCTGATTGTGACCAAAGTTTGCAAGCGTGTCGGGGGGACCCACCCCCATATGCTTGCAGAGTTTGGTCACAATCGGAGCATGTTTGGATTGGTAATTAGCGACCTGCGTGGATTTTTCAAGTCTCTTGGTGCTTAAGAGGCCATGGAAAATCCGGGCCATCCCCATACCATCGTACCCAAACATGCTCCGATGGGGACTAAACTTTGCAAGCATGTGGGAGGGGGCCATCCCCACATGTTTGGAAAGTTTGGTCACAATCGGAGCATGTTTGGATTGGTAATTAGCGGCCAGTGTGGATTTTTCAAGTCTCTTGGTGCTTAAGAGGCCATGGAAAATCCAGGCCATCCCCATACCATCGTACCCAAACATGCTCCGATGGGGACCAAACTTTGTAAGCATGTGGGGGGACCCACCCCCACATGCTTGCAGAGTTTGGTCACAATCGGAGCATGTTTGGATTGGTAAATAGCCAGTGCGGATTTTTCATGTCTCTTGGTGCTTAAGAGGCCATGGAAAATCCGGGCCTTCCCCATACCATCGTACCCAAACATGCTCCGATAGGGACCAAACCTTGCAAGCATGTGGGGGGGAGCCACCCCCACATGCTTGCAAAGTTTGGTCATGATCGGAGCACGTTTGGATTGATAATTAGCGGGCCAGTGTGGATTTTTCAAGTCTTTTGGTGCTTAAGAGGCCATGGGAAATCCGGGCCAGTGTGGATTTTTCAAGTCTCTTGGTGCTTAAGAGGCCATGGGAAATCCAGGCCATCCCCATACCATCGTACCCAAACACGCTCCGATGGGGACCAAACTTTGCAAGCATGTGGGAGGGGCCAACCCCCATAAGCTTGCAAAGTTTGGTCACAATCGGAGCATGTTTGGATTGGTGATTAGCGGCCACTGCGGATTTTTCAAGTCTCTTGGTGCTTAAGAGGCCATGGAAAATCCGGGCCTTCCCCATACCATCGTACCCAAACATGCTCTGATAGGGACCAAACTTTGCAAGCATGTGGGGGGGGACCCACCCCAACATGCTTGTAGAGTTTGGTCACAATCGGAGCATGTTTGGATTGGTACCAGTGTGGATTTTTCAAGTATCTTGGTGCTTAAGAGGCCATGGAAAATCCGGGCCTTCCCCATACCATCATACCCAAAAATGCTCCGATGGGGACCAAACTTTTCAAGCATGTGGGGGGGACCCACCCCCACATGCTTGCAAAGTTTGGTCAAAATCGGAGCATGTTTGGATTGGTAATTAGTGGCCAGTGTGGATTTTTCAAGTCTCTTGGTGCTTAAGAGGCCATGGAAAATCCGGGCCTTCCCCATACCATCGTACCCAAACATGCTCCGATTGTGACCAAACTTTGCAAGCGTGTGGGGGGGACCCACCCCCATATGCTTGCAGAGTGTGGTCACAATCAGAGCATATTTGGATTGGTAATTAGCGACCTGCGCGGATTTTTCAAGTCTCTTGGTGCTTAAGAGGCCATGGAAGATCCGGGCCATCCCCATACCATCGTACCCAAACATGCTCAGATGGGGACTAAACTTTGCAAGCATGTGGGAGGGGGCCACCCCCACATGTTTAGAAAGTTTGGTCACAATCGGAGCATGTTTGGATTGGTAATTAGCGGCCAGTGTGGATTTTTCAAGTCTCTTGGTGCTTAAGAGGCCATGGAAAATCCAGGCCATCCCCATACCATCGTACCCAAACATGCTCCGATGGGGACCAAACTTTGCAAGAATGTGGGGGGGACCCACCCCCACATGCTTGCAGAGTTTGGTCACAATCGGAGCATGTTTGGATTGGTAAATAGCGGCCAGTGCGGATTCTTGGTGCTTAAGAGGCCATGGAAAATCCGGGCCTTCCCCATACCATCGTACCCAAACATGCTCCGATAGGGACCAAACCTTGCAAGCATGTGGGGGGGAGCCACCCCCACATGCTTGCAAAGTTTGGTCATGATCGGAGCACGTTTGGATTGATAATTAGCGGGCCAGTGTGGATTTTTCAAGTCTCTTGGTGCTTAAGAGGCCATGGGAAATCCGGGCCAGTGTGGATTTTTCAAGTCTCTTGGTGCTTAAGAGGCCATGGGAAATCCGGGCCATCCCCATACCATCGTACCCAAACATGCTCCGATGGGGATCAAACTTTGCAAGCATGTGGGAGGGGCCAACCCCCATAAGCTTGCAAAGTTTGGTCACAATCGGAGCATGTTTGGATTGGTGATTAGCGGCCACTGCGAATTTTTCAAGTCTCTTAGTGCTTAAGAGGCCATGGAAAATCCGGGCCTTCCCCATACCATCGTACCCAAACATGCTCTGATGGGGACCAAACTTTGCAAGCATGTGGGGGGGGGACCCACCCCCACATGCTTGTAGAGTTTGGTCACAATCGGAGCATGTTTGGATTGGTAATTGGCGGCCAGTGTGGATTTTTCAAGTCTCTTGGTGCTTAAGAGGCCATGGAAAATCCGGGCCTTCCCCATACCATCATACCCAAAAATGCTCCGATGGGGACCAAACTTTGCAAGCATGTGGGGGGGACCCACCCCCACATGCTTGCAAAGTTTGGTCTAAATCGGAGCATGTTTGGATTGGTAATTAGTGGCCAGTGTGGATTTTTCAAGTCTCTTGGTGCTTAAGAGGCCATGGAAAATCCGGGCCTTCCCCATACCATCGTACCCAAACATGCTCCGATGGGAACAAAACTTTGCAGGCATGTGGGGGGGGGCTAACCCTCACAGGCTTGCATAGTTTGGTCACAATCGGAGTATGTTTGGATTGGTAATTAGCGGCGAGTGTTGATTTTTCAAGTCTCTTGGTGCTTAAGAGGCCATGGAAAATCCGGGCCTTCCCCATACCATCGTACCCAAACATGCTCCAATGGGGAGAACGACACTTTGCAAGAATGTGGGGGGGAGCCCACCCCCAAATGCTTGCAAAGTTCGGTTCCCATCGGAGCATGTTTGGAATAATAATTAGTACCCACTGTGGATTTTTCAAGTCTCTTGGTGCTTAAGAGGCCATGGAAAATCCGGGCCATCCCCATACCATCGTACCCAAACATGCTTCGATGGGGACCAAACTTTGCAAGCATGTGGGGGGGACCCACCCCCACATGCTTGCAGAGTTTGGTCACAATCGGAGCAATGTTTGGATTGGTAAATAGAGGCCAGTGTGGATTTTTCAAGTCTCTTGGTGCTTAAGAGGCCATGGAAAATCCGGGCCTTCCCCATACCATCGTACCCAAACATGCTCCGATGGGTCCAAACTTTGCAAGCATGTGGGAGTGACCACCCCTACATGCTTGCAAAGTTTGGTCATGATCGGAGCATGTTTGGATTGGTAATTAGCGGCCAGTGTGGATTTTTCAAGTCTCTTGGATCTTAACAGGCCATGGAAAGTTCGGGCCTTCCCCATACCATCGTACCCAAACATGCTCCGATGGGAACCAAACTTTGCAAGCATGTGGGAGGGGACCCACCCCCACATGCTTGTAGAGTTTGGTCACAATCGGAGCATGTTTGGATTGGTAATTAGCGGCCAGTGCAGATTTTTCAAGTCTCTTGGTGCTTAAGAGGCCATGGAAAATCCAGGCCTTCCCCATACCATCGTACCCAAACATGCTCCGATTGTGACCAAACTTTGCAAGCGTATGGGGGGGACCCACCCCCATATGCTTGTTGCAGAGTTTGGTCATAATCGGAGCATGTTTGGATTGGTAATTAGCGACCTGCGCGGATTTTTCAAGTCTCTTGGTGCTTAAGAGGCCATGGAAAATCAGGGCCATCCCCATACCATCGTACCCAAACATGCTCCCCGATGGGGACTAAACTTTGCAAGCATATGGGAGGGGGCCACCCCCACATGTTTGGAAAGTTTGGTCACAATCGTAGCATGTTTGGATTGGTGATTAGCGGCCACTGCGGATTTTTCAAGTCTCTTGGTGCTTAAGAGGCCATGGAAAATCCGGGCCTTCCCCATACCATCGTACCCAAACATGCTCCGATTGTGACCAAACTTTGCAAGCGTGTGGGGGGGACCCACCCCCATATGCTTGCAGAGTTTGGTCACAATCAGAGCATATTTGGATTGGTAATTAGCGACCTGCGCGGATTTTTCAAGTCTCTTGGTGCTTAAGAGGCCATGGAAGATCCGGGCCATCCCCATACCATCGTACCCAAACATGCTCAGATGGGGACTAAACTTTGCAAGCATGTGGGAGGGGGCCAGCCCCACATGTTTAGAAAGTTTGGTCACAATCGGAGCATGTTTGGATTGGTAATTAGCGGCCAGTGTGGATTTTTCAAGTCTCTTGGTGCTTAAGAGGCCATGGAAAATCCAGGCCATCCCCATACCATCGTACCCAAACATGCTCCGATGGGGACCAAACTTTGCAAGAATGTGGGGGGGACCCACCCCCACATGCTTGCAGAGTTTGGTCACAATCGGAGCATGTTTGGATTGGTAAATAGCGGCCAGTGCGGATTCTTGGTGCTTAAGAGGCCATGGAAAATCCGGGCCTTCCCCATACCATCGTACCCAAACATGCTCCGATAGGGACCAAACCTTGCAAGCATGTGGGGGGGAGCCACCCCCACATGCTTGCAAAGTTTGGTCATGATCGGAGCACGTTTGGATTGATAATTAGCGGGCCAGTGTGGATTTTTCAAGTCTCTTGGTGCTTAAGAGGCCATGGGAAATCCGGGCCAGTGTGGATTTTTCAAGTCTCTTGGTGCTTAAGAGGCCATGGGAAATCCGGGCCATCCCCATACCATCGTACCCAAACATGCTCCGATGGGGATCAAACTTTGCAAGCATGTGGGAGGGGCCAACCCCCATAAGCTTGCAAAGTTTGGTCACAATCGGAGCATGTTTGGATTGGTGATTAGCGGCCACTGCGAATTTTTCAAGTCTCTTAGTGCTTAAGAGGCCATGGAAAATCCGGGCCTTCCCCATACCATCGTACCCAAACATGCTCTGATGGGGACCAAACTTTGCAAGCATGTGGGGGGGGACCCACCCCCACATGCTTGTAGACTTTGGTCACAATCGGAGCATGTTTGGATTGGTAATTAGCGGCCAGTGTGGATTTTTCAAGTCTCTTGGTGCTTAAGAGGCCATGGAAAATCCGGGCCTTCCCCATACCATCATACCCAAAAATGCTCCGATGGGGACCAAACTTTGCAAGCATGTGGGGAGGACCCACCCCCACATGCTTGCAAAGTTTGGTCAAAATCGGAGCATGTTTGGATTGGTAATTAGTGGCCAGTGTGGATTTTTCAAGTCTCTTGGTGCTTAAGAGGCCATGGAAAATCCGGGCCTTCCCCATACCATCGTACCCAAACATGCTCCAATGGGAACAAAACTTTCCGGGCATGTGGGGGGGGGCTAACCCTCACAGGCTTGCATAGTTTGGTCACAATCGGAGTATGTTTGGATTGGTAATTAGCGGCGAGTGTTGATTTTTCAAGTCTCTTGGTGCTTAAGAGGCCATGGAAAATCCGGGCCTTCCCCATACCATCGTACCCAAACATGCTCCAATGGGGAGAACGACACTTTGCAAGAATGTGGGGGGGAGCCCACCCCCAAATGCTTGCAAAGTTCGGTTCCCATCGGAGCATGTTTGGAATAATAATTAGTACCCACTGTGGATTTTTCAAGTCTCTTGGTGCTTAAGAGGCCATGGAAAATCCGGGCCATCCCCATACCATCGTACCCAAACATGCTTCGATGGGGACCAAACTTTGCAAGCATGTGGGGGGGACCCACCCCCACATGCTTGCAGAGTTTGGTCACAATCGGAGCAATGTTTGGATTGGTAAATAGAGGCCAGTGTGGATTTTTCAAGTCTCTTGGTGCTTAAGAGGCCATGGAAAATCCGGGCCTTCCCCATACCATCGTACCCAAACATGCTCCGATGGGTCCAAACTTTGCAAGCATGTGGGAGTGACCACCCCTACATGCTTGCAAAGTTTGGTCATGATCGGAGCATGTTTGGATTGGTAATTAGCGGCCAGTGTGGATTTTTCAAGTCTCTTGGATCTTAACAGGCCATGGAAAGTTCGGGCCTTCCCCATACCATCGTACCCAAACATGCTCCGATGGGAACCAAACTTTGCAAGCATGTGGGAGGGGACCCACCCCCACATGCTTGTAGAGTTTGGTCACAATCGGAGCATGTTTGGATTGGTAATTAGCGGCCAGTGCAGATTTTTCAAGTCTCTTGGTGCTTAAGAGGCCATGGAAAATCCAGGCCTTCCCCATACCATCGTACCCAAACATGCTCCGATTGTGACCAAACTTTGCAAGCGTATGGGGGGGACCCACCCCCATATGCTTGTTGCAGAGTTTGGTCATAATCGGAGCATGTTTGGATTGGTAATTAGCGACCTGCGCGGATTTTTCAAGTCTCTTGGTGCTTAAGAGGCCATGGAAAATCAGGGCCATCCCCATACCATCGTACCCAAACATGCTCCCCGATGGGTACTAAACTTTGCAAGCATATGGGAGGGGGCCACCCCCACATGTTTGGAAAGTTTGGTCACAATCGTAGCATGTTTGGATTGGTAATTAGCGGCCAGTGTGGATTTTTCAAGTCTCTTGGTGCTTAAGAGGCCATGGAAAATCCAGGCCATCCCCATACCATCGTACCCAAACATGCTCCGATGGGGACCAAACTTTGCAAGCATGTGGGGGGACCCACCCCCACATGCTTGCAGAGTTTGGTCACAATCGGAGCATGTTTGGATTGGTAAATAGCGGCCAGTGCGGATTTTTCAAGTCTCTTGGCGCTTAAGAGGCCATGGGAAATCCGGGCCAGTGTGGATTTTTCAAGTCTCTTGGTGCTTAAGAGGCCATGGGAAATCCGGGCCATCCCCATACCATCGTACCCAAACATGCTCCGATGGGGATCAAACTTTGCAAGCATGTGGGAGGGGCCAACCCCCATAAGCTTGCAAAGTTTGGTCACAATCGGAGCATGTTTGGATTGGTGATTAGCGGCCACTGCGAATTTTTCAAGTCTCTTAGTGCTTAAGAGGCCATGGAAAATCCGGGCCTTCCCCATACCATCGTACCCAAACATGCTCTGATGGGGACCAAACTTTGCAAGCATGTGGGGGGGGACCCACCCCCACATGCTTGTAGACTTTGGTCACAATCGGAGCATGTTTGGATTGATAATTAGCGGTCAGTGTGGATTTTTCAAGTCTCTTGGTGCTTAAGAGGCCATGGAAAATCCGGGCCTTCCCCATACCATCATACCCAAAAATGCTCCGATGGGGACCAAACTTTGCAAGCATGTGGGGAGGACCCACCCCCACATGCTTGCAAAGTTTGGTCAAAATCAGAGCATGTTTGGATTGGTAATTAGTGGCCAGTGTGGATTTTTCAAGTCTCTTGGTGCTTAAGAGGCCATGGAAAATCCGGGCCTTCCCCATACCATCGTACCCAAACATGCTCCAATGGGAACAAAACTTTCCGGGCATGTGGGGGGGGGGCTAACCCTCACAGGCTTGCATAGTTTGGTCACAATCGGAGTATGTTTGGATTGGTAATTAGCGGCGAGTGTTGATTTTTCAAGTCTCTTGGTGCTTAAGAGGCCATGGAAAATCCGGGCCTTCCCCATACCATCGTACCCAAACATGCTCCAATGGGGAGAACGACACTTTGCAAGAATGTGGGGGGGAGCCCACCCCCACATGCTTGCAAAGTTCCGTTCCCATCGGAGCATGTTTGGAATAGTAATTAGTACCCACTGTGGATTTTTCAAGTCTCTTGGTGCTTAAGAGGCCATGGAAAATCCGGGCCATCCCCATACCATCGTACCCAAACATGCTCCGATGGGGACCAATTTTTGCAAGCATGTGGGGGGACCCACCCCCACATGCTTGCAGAGTTTGGTCACAATCGGAGCATGTTTGGATTGGTAATTAGCGGCCAGTGTGGATTTTTCAAGTCTCTTGGTGCTTATGAGGCCATGGAAAATCCGGGCCTTCCCCATACCATCATACCCAAAAATGCTCCGATGGGGACCAAACTTTGCAAGCATGTGGGGGGGGACCCACCCCCACATGCTTGCAAAGTTTGGTCAAAATCGGAGCATGTTTGGATTGGTAATTAGTGGCCAGTGTGGATTTTTCAAGTCTCTTGGTGCTTAAGAGGCCATGGAAAATCCGGGCCTTCCCCATACCATCGTACCCAAACATGCTCCGATTGTGACCAAACTTTGCAAGCGTGTGGGGGGGACCCACCCCCATATGCTTGCAGAGTGTGGTCACAATCAGAGCATATTTGGATTGGTAATTAGCGACCTGCGCGGATTTTTCAAGTCTCTTGGTGCTTAAGAGGCCATGGAAGATCCGGGCCATCCCCATACCATCGTACCCAAACATGCTCAGATGGGGACTAAACTTTGCAAGCATGTGGGAGGGGGCCACCCCCACATGTTTAGAAAGTTTGGTCACAATCGGAGCATGTTTGGATTGGTAATTAGCGGCCAGTGTGGATTTTTCAAGTCTCTTGGTGCTTAAGAGGCCATGGAAAATCCAGGCCATCCCCATACCATCGTACCCAAACATGCTCCGATGGGGACCAAACTTTGCAAGAATGTGGGGGGGACCCACCCCCACATGCTTGCAGAGTTTGGTCACAATCGGAGCATGTTTGGATTGGTAAATAGCGGCCAGTGCGGATTCTTGGTGCTTAAGAGGCCATGGAAAATCCGGGCCTTCCCCATACCATCGTACCCAAACATGCTCCGATAGGGACCAAACCTTGCAAGCATGTGGGGGGGAGCCACCCCCACATGCTTGCAAAGTTTGGTCATGATCGGAGCACGTTTGGATTGATAATTAGCGGGCCAGTGTGGATTTTTCAAGTCTCTTGGTGCTTAAGAGGCCATGGGAAATCCGGGCCAGTGTGGATTTTTCAAGTCTCTTGGTGCTTAAGAGGCCATGGGAAATCCGGGCCATCCCCATACCATCGTACCCAAACATGCTCCGATGGGGATCAAACTTTGCAAGCATGTGGGAGGGGCCAACCCCCATAAGCTTGCAAAGTTTGGTCACAATCGGAGCATGTTTGGATTGGTGATTAGCGGCCACTGCGAATTTTTCAAGTCTCTTAGTGCTTAAGAGGCCATGGAAAATCCGGGCCTTCCCCATACCATCGTACCCAAACATGCTCTGATGGGGACCAAACTTTGCAAGCATGTGGGGGGGGGACCCACCCCCACATGCTTGTAGAGTTTGGTCACAATCGGAGCATGTTTGGATTGGTAATTGGCGGCCAGTGTGGATTTTTCAAGTCTCTTGGTGCTTAAGAGGCCATGGAAAATCCGGGCCTTCCCCATACCATCATACCCAAAAATGCTCCGATGGGGACCAAACTTTGCAAGCATGTGGGGGGGACCCACCCCCACATGCTTGCAAAGTTTGGTCTAAATCGGAGCATGTTTGGATTGGTAATTAGTGGCCAGTGTGGATTTTTCAAGTCTCTTGGTGCTTAAGAGGCCATGGAAAATCCGGGCCTTCCCCATACCATCGTACCCAAACATGCTCCGATGGGAACAAAACTTTGCAGGCATGTGGGGGGGGGCTAACCCTCACAGGCTTGCATAGTTTGGTCACAATCGGAGTATGTTTGGATTGGTAATTAGCGGCGAGTGTTGATTTTTCAAGTCTCTTGGTGCTTAAGAGGCCATGGAAAATCCGGGCCTTCCCCATACCATCGTACCCAAACATGCTCCAATGGGGAGAACGACACTTTGCAAGAATGTGGGGGGGAGCCCACCCCCAAATGCTTGCAAAGTTCGGTTCCCATCGGAGCATGTTTGGAATAATAATTAGTACCCACTGTGGATTTTTCAAGTCTCTTGGTGCTTAAGAGGCCATGGAAAATCCGGGCCATCCCCATACCATCGTACCCAAACATGCTTCGATGGGGACCAAACTTTGCAAGCATGTGGGGGGGACCCACCCCCACATGCTTGCAGAGTTTGGTCACAATCGGAGCAATGTTTGGATTGGTAAATAGAGGCCAGTGTGGATTTTTCAAGTCTCTTGGTGCTTAAGAGGCCATGGAAAATCCGGGCCTTCCCCATACCATCGTACCCAAACATGCTCCGATGGGTCCAAACTTTGCAAGCATGTGGGAGTGACCACCCCTACATGCTTGCAAAGTTTGGTCATGATCGGAGCATGTTTGGATTGGTAATTAGCGGCCAGTGTGGATTTTTCAAGTCTCTTGGATCTTAACAGGCCATGGAAAGTTCGGGCCTTCCCCATACCATCGTACCCAAACATGCTCCGATGGGAACCAAACTTTGCAAGCATGTGGGAGGGGACCCACCCCCACATGCTTGTAGAGTTTGGTCACAATCGGAGCATGTTTGGATTGGTAATTAGCGGCCAGTGCAGATTTTTCAAGTCTCTTGGTGCTTAAGAGGCCATGGAAAATCCAGGCCTTCCCCATACCATCGTACCCAAACATGCTCCGATTGTGACCAAACTTTGCAAGCGTATGGGGGGGACCCACCCCCATATGCTTGTTGCAGAGTTTGGTCATAATCGGAGCATGTTTGGATTGGTAATTAGCGACCTGCGCGGATTTTTCAAGTCTCTTGGTGCTTAAGAGGCCATGGAAAATCAGGGCCATCCCCATACCATCGTACCCAAACATGCTCCCCGATGGGGACTAAACTTTGCAAGCATATGGGAGGGGGCCACCCCCACATGTTTGGAAAGTTTGGTCACAATCGTAGCATGTTTGGATTGGTGATTAGCGGCCACTGCGGATTTTTCAAGTCTCTTGGTGCTTAAGAGGCCATGGAAAATCCGGGCCTTCCCCATACCATCGTACCCAAACATGCTCCGATTGTGACCAAACTTTGCAAGCGTGTGGGGGGGACCCACCCCCATATGCTTGCAGAGTTTGGTCACAATCAGAGCATATTTGGATTGGTAATTAGCGACCTGCGCGGATTTTTCAAGTCTCTTGGTGCTTAAGAGGCCATGGAAGATCCGGGCCATCCCCATACCATCGTACCCAAACATGCTCAGATGGGGACTAAACTTTGCAAGCATGTGGGAGGGGGCCAGCCCCACATGTTTAGAAAGTTTGGTCACAATCGGAGCATGTTTGGATTGGTAATTAGCGGCCAGTGTGGATTTTTCAAGTCTCTTGGTGCTTAAGAGGCCATGGAAAATCCAGGCCATCCCCATACCATCGTACCCAAACATGCTCCGATGGGGACCAAACTTTGCAAGAATGTGGGGGGGACCCACCCCCACATGCTTGCAGAGTTTGGTCACAATCGGAGCATGTTTGGATTGGTAAATAGCGGCCAGTGCGGATTCTTGGTGCTTAAGAGGCCATGGAAAATCCGGGCCTTCCCCATACCATCGTACCCAAACATGCTCCGATAGGGACCAAACCTTGCAAGCATGTGGGGGGGAGCCACCCCCACATGCTTGCAAAGTTTGGTCATGATCGGAGCACGTTTGGATTGATAATTAGCGGGCCAGTGTGGATTTTTCAAGTCTCTTGGTGCTTAAGAGGCCATGGGAAATCCGGGCCAGTGTGGATTTTTCAAGTCTCTTGGTGCTTAAGAGGCCATGGGAAATCCGGGCCATCCCCATACCATCGTACCCAAACATGCTCCGATGGGGATCAAACTTTGCAAGCATGTGGGAGGGGCCAACCCCCATAAGCTTGCAAAGTTTGGTCACAATCGGAGCATGTTTGGATTGGTGATTAGCGGCCACTGCGAATTTTTCAAGTCTCTTAGTGCTTAAGAGGCCATGGAAAATCCGGGCCTTCCCCATACCATCGTACCCAAACATGCTCTGATGGGGACCAAACTTTGCAAGCATGTGGGGGGGGACCCACCCCCACATGCTTGTAGACTTTGGTCACAATCGGAGCATGTTTGGATTGGTAATTAGCGGCCAGTGTGGATTTTTCAAGTCTCTTGGTGCTTAAGAGGCCATGGAAAATCCGGGCCTTCCCCATACCATCATACCCAAAAATGCTCCGATGGGGACCAAACTTTGCAAGCATGTGGGGAGGACCCACCCCCACATGCTTGCAAAGTTTGGTCAAAATCGGAGCATGTTTGGATTGGTAATTAGTGGCCAGTGTGGATTTTTCAAGTCTCTTGGTGCTTAAGAGGCCATGGAAAATCCGGGCCTTCCCCATACCATCGTACCCAAACATGCTCCAATGGGAACAAAACTTTCCGGGCATGTGGGGGGGGGCTAACCCTCACAGGCTTGCATAGTTTGGTCACAATCGGAGTATGTTTGGATTGGTAATTAGCGGCGAGTGTTGATTTTTCAAGTCTCTTGGTGCTTAAGAGGCCATGGAAAATCCGGGCCTTCCCCATACCATCGTACCCAAACATGCTCCAATGGGGAGAACGACACTTTGCAAGAATGTGGGGGGGAGCCCACCCCCAAATGCTTGCAAAGTTCGGTTCCCATCGGAGCATGTTTGGAATAATAATTAGTACCCACTGTGGATTTTTCAAGTCTCTTGGTGCTTAAGAGGCCATGGAAAATCCGGGCCATCCCCATACCATCGTACCCAAACATGCTTCGATGGGGACCAAACTTTGCAAGCATGTGGGGGGGACCCACCCCCACATGCTTGCAGAGTTTGGTCACAATCGGAGCAATGTTTGGATTGGTAAATAGAGGCCAGTGTGGATTTTTCAAGTCTCTTGGTGCTTAAGAGGCCATGGAAAATCCGGGCCTTCCCCATACCATCGTACCCAAACATGCTCCGATGGGTCCAAACTTTGCAAGCATGTGGGAGTGACCACCCCTACATGCTTGCAAAGTTTGGTCATGATCGGAGCATGTTTGGATTGGTAATTAGCGGCCAGTGTGGATTTTTCAAGTCTCTTGGATCTTAACAGGCCATGGAAAGTTCGGGCCTTCCCCATACCATCGTACCCAAACATGCTCCGATGGGAACCAAACTTTGCAAGCATGTGGGAGGGGACCCACCCCCACATGCTTGTAGAGTTTGGTCACAATCGGAGCATGTTTGGATTGGTAATTAGCGGCCAGTGCAGATTTTTCAAGTCTCTTGGTGCTTAAGAGGCCATGGAAAATCCAGGCCTTCCCCATACCATCGTACCCAAACATGCTCCGATTGTGACCAAACTTTGCAAGCGTATGGGGGGGACCCACCCCCATATGCTTGTTGCAGAGTTTGGTCATAATCGGAGCATGTTTGGATTGGTAATTAGCGACCTGCGCGGATTTTTCAAGTCTCTTGGTGCTTAAGAGGCCATGGAAAATCAGGGCCATCCCCATACCATCGTACCCAAACATGCTCCCCGATGGGTACTAAACTTTGCAAGCATATGGGAGGGGGCCACCCCCACATGTTTGGAAAGTTTGGTCACAATCGTAGCATGTTTGGATTGGTAATTAGCGGCCAGTGTGGATTTTTCAAGTCTCTTGGTGCTTAAGAGGCCATGGAAAATCCAGGCCATCCCCATACCATCGTACCCAAACATGCTCCGATGGGGACCAAACTTTGCAAGCATGTGGGGGGACCCACCCCCACATGCTTGCAGAGTTTGGTCACAATCGGAGCATGTTTGGATTGGTAAATAGCGGCCAGTGCGGATTTTTCAAGTCTCTTGGCGCTTAAGAGGCCATGGGAAATCCGGGCCAGTGTGGATTTTTCAAGTCTCTTGGTGCTTAAGAGGCCATGGGAAATCCGGGCCATCCCCATACCATCGTACCCAAACATGCTCCGATGGGGATCAAACTTTGCAAGCATGTGGGAGGGGCCAACCCCCATAAGCTTGCAAAGTTTGGTCACAATCGGAGCATGTTTGGATTGGTGATTAGCGGCCACTGCGAATTTTTCAAGTCTCTTAGTGCTTAAGAGGCCATGGAAAATCCGGGCCTTCCCCATACCATCGTACCCAAACATGCTCTGATGGGGACCAAACTTTGCAAGCATGTGGGGGGGGACCCACCCCCACATGCTTGTAGACTTTGGTCACAATCGGAGCATGTTTGGATTGATAATTAGCGGTCAGTGTGGATTTTTCAAGTCTCTTGGTGCTTAAGAGGCCATGGAAAATCCGGGCCTTCCCCATACCATCATACCCAAAAATGCTCCGATGGGGACCAAACTTTGCAAGCATGTGGGGAGGACCCACCCCCACATGCTTGCAAAGTTTGGTCAAAATCAGAGCATGTTTGGATTGGTAATTAGTGGCCAGTGTGGATTTTTCAAGTCTCTTGGTGCTTAAGAGGCCATGGAAAATCCGGGCCTTCCCCATACCATCGTACCCAAACATGCTCCAATGGGAACAAAACTTTCCGGGCATGTGGGGGGGGGGCTAACCCTCACAGGCTTGCATAGTTTGGTCACAATCGGAGTATGTTTGGATTGGTAATTAGCGGCGAGTGTTGATTTTTCAAGTCTCTTGGTGCTTAAGAGGCCATGGAAAATCCGGGCCTTCCCCATACCATCGTACCCAAACATGCTCCAATGGGGAGAACGACACTTTGCAAGAATGTGGGGGGGAGCCCACCCCCACATGCTTGCAAAGTTCCGTTCCCATCGGAGCATGTTTGGAATAGTAATTAGTACCCACTGTGGATTTTTCAAGTCTCTTGGTGCTTAAGAGGCCATGGAAAATCCGGGCCATCCCCATACCATCGTACCCAAACATGCTCCGATGGGGACCAATTTTTGCAAGCATGTGGGGGGACCCACCCCCACATGCTTGCAGAGTTTGGTCACAATCGGAGCATGTTTGGATTGGTAATTAGCGGCCAGTGTGGATTTTTCAAGTCTCTTGGTGCTTATGAGGCCATGGAAAATCCGGGCCTTCCCCATACCATCATACCCAAAAATGCTCCGATGGGGACCAAACTTTGCAAGCATGTGGGGGGGGACCCACCCCCACATGCTTGCAAAGTTTGGTCAAAATCGGAGCATGTTTGGATTGGTAATTAGTGGCCAGTGTGGATTTTTCAAGTCTCTTGGTGCTTAAGAGGCCATGGGAAATCCGGGCCTTCCCCATACCATCGTACCCAAACATGCTCCGATGGGAACAAAACTTTGCAGGCATGTGGGGGGGAGTAACCCTCATAGGCTTGCAAAGTTTGGTCACAATCGGAGTATGTTTGGATTGGTAATTAGCGGCCAGTGTGGATTTTTCAAGTCTATTGGTGCTTAAGAGGCCATGGAAAATCCGGGCCTTCCCCATACCATCGTACCCAAACATGCTCCAATGGGGAGAACGACACTTTGCAAGAATGTGGGGGGGAGCCCACCCCCACATGCTTGCAAAGTTTGGTTCCCATCGAAGCATGTTTGGAATAATAATTAGTACCCAGTGTGGATTTTTCCAGTCTCTTGGTGCTTAAGAGGCCATGGAAAATCCGGGCCATCCCCATACCATCGTACCCAAACATGCTCCGATGGGGACCAAACTTTGCAAGCATGTGGGGGGGACCCACCCCCACATGCTTGCAGAGTTTGGTCACAATCGGAGCAATGTCTAGATTGGTAAATAGAGGCCAGTGCGGATTTTTCAAGTCTCTTGGTGCTTAAGAGGCCATGGAAAATCCGGGCCTTCCCCATACCATCGTACCCAAACATGCTCCGATAGGGACCAAACCTTGCAAGCATGTGGGGGGGAGCCACCCCCACATGCTTGCAAAGTTTGGTCATGATCGGAGCACGTTTGGATTGATAATTAGCGGGCCAGTGTGGATTTTTCAAGTCTCTTGGTGCTTAAGAGGCCATGGGAAATCCGGGCCAGTGTGGATTTTGCAAGTCTCTTGGTGCTTAAGAGGCCATGGGAAATCCGGGCCATCCCCATACCATCGTACCCAAACATGCTCCGATGGGGATCAAACTTTGCAAGCATGTGGGAGGGGCCAACCCCCATAAGCTTGCAAAGTTTGGTCACAATCGGAGCATGTTTGGATTGGTGATTAGCGGCCACTGCGAATTTTTCAAGTCTCTTAGTGCTTAAGAGGCCATGGAAAATCCGGGCCTTCCCCATACCATCGTACCCAAACATGCTCTGATGGGGACCAAACTTTGCAAGCATGTGGGGGGGGACCCACCCCCACATGCTTGTAGACTTTGGTCACAATCGGAGCATGTTTGGATTGGTAATTAGCGGCCAGTGTGGATTTTTCAAGTCTCTTGGTGCTTAAGAGGCCATGGAAAATCCGGGCCTTCCCCATACCATCATACCCAAAAATGCTCCGATGGGGACCAAACTTTGCAAGCATGTGGGGAGGACCCACCCCCACATTCTTGCAAAGTTTGGTCAAAATCGGAGCATGTTTGGATTGGTAATTAGTGGCCAGTGTGGATTTTTCAAGTCTCTTGGTGCTTAAGAGGCCATGGAAAATCCGGGCCTTCCCCATACCATCGTACCCAAACATGCTCCAATGGGAACAAAACTTTCCGGGCATGTGGGGGGGGGGGGGGGGGGGGGGCTAACCCTCACAGGCTTGCATATTTTGGTCACAATCGGAGTATGTTTGGATTGGTAATTAGCGGTGAGTGTTGATTTTTCAAGTCTCTTGGTGCTTAAGAGGCCATGGAAAATCCGGGCCTTCCCCATACCATCGTACCCAAACATGCTCCAATGGGGAGAACGACACTTTGCAAGAATGTGGGGGGGAGCCCACCCCCACATGCTTGCAGAGTTCGGTTCCCATCGGAGCATGTTTGGAATAGTAATTAGTACCCACTGTGGATTTTTCAAGTCTCTTGGTGCTTAAGAGGCCATGGAAAATCCGGGCCATCCCCATACCATCGTACCCAAACATGCTCCGATGGGGACCAAACTTTGCGAGCATCTGGAAAGGACCCACCCCCACATGCTTGCAGAGTTTGGTCACAATCGGAGCATGTTTGGATTGGTAATTAGCGGCCAGTTTGGATTTTTCAAGTCTCTTGGTGCTTATGAGGCCATGGAAAATCCAGGCCTTCCGCATACCATTGTACCCAAACATGCTCCGATGGGAACCAAACTTTGCAAGCATGTGGGAGGGACCCACGCCCAGAGGCTTGCAAAGTTTGGTCACAATTGGAGCATGTTTGGATGTTACCATATTATAGTAGTGATGTGTGTGAACACACTTAGGACCGCCGGGGTACTTTTTCCCTCACTAGGAGGTTTTTTCCCCGTGCATTGTATATACGCCCATTATCTTCTAGGGCTTGTTATCTTTCATTTTTGGCACTCATAATACACTACTGTGTTGTGCTCAAGCTTCCTCATCTTCTTGAAGTTGTGTGTGCATTCCTGCAACCCTAATTCCAACAATTGGTATCAGAGCAGGCTTCCTCCTCCCGGGCAGCATCACCGGCACCTGCCGCTTCATCTCCTCCGATTGCAACGAGGTTTCACGAGCGTCTGCAGGTTAGTATATGCCGTGGGCGAGCCCGTAGGGCTCGGTCGTTTCAGAATTTTGATCTGAAGTCATTTCGCCCTCCGTTTTTGCATTCCAAGTACTGCGCAGGCAAAATCGTCGTACTGTGCAGATTTTCTGTCAAGATTAAAATCTGCAGGACAGGTGCCCATTCGTCTGTTTTGGGCTGTGCTATATAGCACAGGTCGATTTTATACAGGTTTACCTCTTACAGACAGCATTTACATCTAGTAGTACAGTCATTGGCCATGGCTGACAACAATGATGTATTCCGCATGTTGGCTGCTGAGGATAAGTTGGATGGCACCAACTATCCATTGTGGGCATATATGATGCGACATGTATTGGTAGCAAAGGGGTTATGGAACATTGTGCAGGGTATTGATGCACGTCCTATTGTGGCTGGGAATGCTGCAAACACATCAGAAACAGGTACTGTTGATGATGGTGCAGGCACAAGTGCTGTAGCAGCTGTTCGAGAACCACCACTTTCAGCAGAGCAGATTCGTTGGGATGGTAGAGATGCGCAGGCTCATGCCTTGATTGCGCTGTCTGTCAAACGTACCATTATCCCACATATTCGCTCCTGCAGGACTTCTAAGGATGCTTGGGATGTACTTGCCACATTGTATCAGGCAAGAAATGAGGCTCGTGTTGCTTACCTCCGAAAACAGTTGGAGAGTGAGCATATGAACGAAGGTGATTCTATGGATAGCTTTTTGACAAAGATCAAGGATTTCAAAGAGCAGCTCATTTCTGCAGATGAAATCCTGTCAGACAGTTCACTTGTGCAGACTGTTTTGAATGGTCTACCAGATTCTTATCAGGGTTTTGCTTCCACTCTTCGCTTGATGATGAAAGGCAATCCCAATGCCTTATCATTTGAGGAGTTAGTTTCTGTTTTGCTGCAAGAAGACCAGTCAAGGCAAAACAGGAATATTATGCGTGTCGCAGATCAAGCTTTTGTTGCTAGTCAGAGAAGCGGGAAAGGTAAAGCTGGCTTTTCTTCTAGTAAGCAGAAATCTGCAAATGCTGCGCAACCAAAGAAGGAAGACAAAGATGAGAAGAAGGGTGACAAACAGAAGACATTTTGCAAGTACTGTAAGGGAAATGATCATGTCATCAAAGCGTGTCCTAAGCTGGCTGCGAAAGAGGCTAAGAAGAAAGAGGCTGGTATGGCTGTTGCAGATGCCTCTCCTTCTAACAATGAATCTGCTAATGTTGTTCAAGATACAGAATGGGCATTCAATGCGCAGTGCAGTTATGACCCATCTTTGCATGACACATGTATGTCTGCAGTAGATTCAGATGTATGGTACTTTGACAGTGGTGCCACTAAGCATATCACCTCGCAGCGCAGTTTATTCACTTTCCTTGAGTCTGCTCCCACAGGGAATACTGTCACTTGTGCCAATAACTCCTCTTATCCCGTTAAAGGAGTTGGACAGATTGTGCTGAATGTTGCAAATTGCAACACCTTTACACTTTTTGATGCATTGTATGTGCCAGGGATCAAAAAGAATCTGCTGTCAGTCTCCGCATTTGCCAAAACAGGTTTGGTTGTAAAATTTGTGGATGACAGATGTACTGTTCATGATCTCTCTTGTGGTGACATCATTGTAGCATCTGGTTCACTATGTCGAGGGCTGTATAAGCTCAATATGGATGGCAAATGTGTAGAGGATTCAGCATGTGCTATTATGGATACGCAGGCTATTTCAAATGCAAAACTGTGGCATGCACGTTTTGGTCATCTGAATTTTGCAAGTTTGCTGCGCCTGCAGAAATCTGAAATGGTGTCTTCTTTGCCTAAGCTTGAGGCACCTGTCAAGCATGTTTGTGAGGGCTGCATATTGGGTAAAATGCAGCGTGCTTCCTTTCCCAAAGATGGATCAGTGAGAGCTGAACGCAGATTGCAGCTTGTTCACAGTGATGTTTGTGGTCCCATGCAAACTCCATCATTTGGAAACTACCTTTACTTCGTGACTTTCATTGATGATTTTACCAGGCATGCATGGGTATATCCTTTGAAGGCAAAGTCCGAAGTGTTTTTGTGCTTCAAACAGTTTTTGGTTATGGCTGAAAATGTGTCAGAAAGTAAGATGGGCACCCTCCGTTCAGATCGAGGGGGGGAGTATATGTCTTCAGAATTTAATGCATTTCTGGCTGAGCGTGGGATAAAACACCAATGTACAGTGCCGTATACACCACAGCAAAATGGTGTGGCTGAGAGAAAAAACAGGTCTCTCATGGAAATGGCAAGATGTATGGTTAAGAGTCAAAGTCTACCACATGGTTTTTGGCTTGAGGCTGTCATGTGTGCCACTTATGTACTAAACAGGTGTCCCACCAAAGCATTACAGGTTGTCACTCCATATGAGGCTTGGCATAGCCGCAAGCCATCTGTTGGCCATTTACGTGTTTTTGGTTGCCTGGCATATGCATTAGTGCCTGTGCAACATCGCAGAAAATTGGATGACAAAGCTGTCAAATGTATTTTTGTTGGATATAGTGCTGAGAGCAAAGGCTATCGTTTGTATCATCCACAGACAAAGCGCATTTTGGTTAGCCGTGATGTTGTATTTGTGGAAGATGCAGTTCAGCCCTTGGTTTCATGTACTAAGGAGACAGATATCAGCTCACGTGATGTCTATGATACATTGTTGCCTCTTTTCAGTGGTGCACAGTCAAGTGCAATACCTCATGAGGCAGTTTTTCAGCCTATGCAGGTTTTAAATGATGGCACAGATCAGCCTATATCTGATGCAGATGTGCATGATGCACTTGAGGATGAGAGACAAGAGATTGAGGGCTCTAGGAATATGCCTAGATGGCTGGTGCAGACTTTGCGTGACAGCAAGTTGGATGCCCCTTTGTCTAGTCGCACTCGTTCTGGCTCTCATGGTGCCTCTTATGCGTCAGATTGTTATGCATTGGCTGTTTCTAGTATGTGCGATGAAAGTGAGCCTGTTTCATTTGATGAGGCACAAAGTTCAGAAAATTGGATGGCTGCTATGCAAGCAGAATACGATGCTATTATGAAGAATGGTACATGGTCTTTATGTGACTTGCCCCCTGGCAAGAAGGCCATTGGCACTAAGTGGGTATACAAATTGAAGCGTAAGCCTGATGGCACAGTGGATCGCCATAAGGCTAGGCTTGTTGCAAAAGGTTATGCTCAAGAGAAGAGCATTGATTTTGATGAGACTTTTGCTCCCACATGTCGTATGACCACTGTTCGTAGCATTTGTGCATTAGCAGCTCATAATGGTTGGAATGTACATCAGCTGGACATAAAGACTGCGTTCTTAAATGGAGATTTGCATGAGGAGGTGTATGTATCGCAGCCTCGTGGTTTTGTTCAAAGAGGGCAGGAAAACAAAGTGTGCAGGTTAAAAAAGGCTTTATATGGTTTAAAGCAAGCTCCAAGAGCTTGGTATGAAAAAATACATGCATATTTGACTGCACATGGGTTTCAGAATAGTCCAACAGAAAGCACTTTGTATGTTAAACGTGTGGATGGTGTACATCTAATCATTGCTCTCTATGTCGATGACATGCTGCTCACAGGACCAAATAAGAGTCATATTGCTGATTTTAAGGCTGATTTGAATGCCTCTTTTGAGATGTCAGATTTGGGGCATTTGCATCATTATTTGGGGATACAATTTAAGCAGTGTGATGGAGGTATTGCTTTGTGTCAGACAAAGTATATTGAAACATTGTTGCGGAGATTTGGCCTTGAAGACTGCAAGCCTATTGCTACTCCAATGGAGACAGGTTTGAAGTTGAGTCTTCATGATGCTGGAGATCACTTTGATGTCACACTCTATCAGACAGCTATTGGTTGCCTCATTTATGTATGCATTACGAGGCCAGACATTCAGTTTGCAGTCTCACAGGTGAGCAGATTTATGCATAGCCCAGGCATTAAGCATTGGCAGGCAGTGAAGCGTATCTTTCGCTATTTGAGTGGTACTCGGCATCTTGGGTTGTTTTATCCCAAGGGGGGATCATTGCCGCCAGATTTACATGCTTTTTCAGATTCTGACTGGGCTGGTTGTTATGACACACGCGTGTCCACGAGTGGTTTTTGCTTCATGCTTGGAAGCTCATGCATATCATGGTTGAGCAAGAAGCAGCCTACTGTGGCCACTTCTAGTTGTGAAGCTGAGTACAGGGCAGCTTTCACAGCTACGGTTGAGTGTGTGTGGCTCAGACGCCTTATGGCTGATTTGGGTGTTGGGCAGCCATCTGCCACCACAATCTTCACTGACAGTCAGAGCGCATTGGCAGTTGCGCGGAACCCAGTGTTCCATGCTCGTACGAAGCACATTGAGGTGCACTACCATTATGTCAGGGAGAGACTCTCTGCAGGAGAGATCAGTTTGGCTTATGTGCCAACACAGGATAACCTTGCAGACCTTTTCACAAAGGCTCTGCCTCGTGAGAAGTTCGAAGCTTTTCGCAAAGCTTTGGGCTTACTCCCTTTTGTGGATTCGTCCACATAGCTAGACACTTCCCTATACATGAGTGCTAGCTCTTGTTCACCGCATCACTCCAGGGGGGATTTGTTACCATATTATAGTAGTGATGTGTGTGAACACACTTAGGACCGCCGGGGCACTTTTTCCCTCACTAGGAGGTTTTTTCCCCCGTGCATTGTATATACGCCCATTATCTTCTAGGGCTTGTTATCTTTCATTTTTGGCACTCATAATACACTACTGTGTTGTGCTCAAGCTTCCTCATCTTCTTGAAGTTGTGTGTGCATTCCTGCAACCCTAATTCCAACATTGGATTGGTAATTAGCGGCCAGTGTGGATTTTTCAAGTCTCTTGGTACTTAAGAGGCCATGGAAAATTCGGGCCTTCCCCATACGATTGTACCCAAACATGCTCCGATGGGAACAAGACTTTGCAAGCATGTGGGAGGGACCCACCCCCACAGGCTTGCAAAGTTTGGTCACAATTAGAGCATGTTTGGATTGGTAATTAGCGGCTAGTGCGGATTTTTCAAGTCTCTTGGTGCTTAAGAGGCCATGGAAAATCCGGGCCTTCCCCATACCATCGTACCCAAACATGTTCCGATTGTGACCAAACTTTGCAAGCGTGTGGGGGGACCCACCCGCACATGCTTGTAGCGTTTGGTCACAATCGGAGCATGTTTGGATTGGTAAATAGCGGCCAGTGCGGATTTTTCAAGTCTCTTGGTGCTTAAGAGGCCATGGAAAATCCGGGCCTTCCCCATACCATCGTACCCAAACATGCTCCGATGGGGACCAAACTTTGCAAGCATGTGGGGGCATGATCAGAGCATGTTTGGATTGGTAATCAGCGGCCAGTGTGGATTTTTTAAGTCTCTTGGTGCTTAAGAGGCCATGGAAAATCCGGGCCTTCCCCATACCATCGTACTCAAACATGCTCCGATGGGAACCAAACTTTGCAAGCATGTGGGAGGGACCCACCCCCACAGGCTCGCAAAGTTTGGTCACAATCGCAGCATGTCTAGATTGGTAATTAGCGGCCAGTCTGGATTTTTCAAGTGTCTTGGTCCTTAAGAGGCCATGGAAAATCCGGCCCTTCCCCATACCATCGTACCCAAACATGCTCCGATGGGGACCAAACTTCGCAAGCATGTGGGGGAGACCCACCCCCACAAACTTGCAAAGTTTGGTCACAATCAGAGCATGTTTGGATTGGTGATTAGTGGCCAGTGCAGATTTTTCAAGTCTCTCGGTGCTTAAGAGGCCATGGAAAATCCGGGCCTTCGCCATACCATGGTACCCAAACATGCTCTGATGGGGACCAAACTTTGCAAGCATGTGGGGGGAGACCCGACCCCACATGCTTGTAGAGTTTGGTCAGAATCGGAGCATGTTTGGATTGGTAATTAGCGGCCAGTGTGGATTTTTCAAGTCTCTTGGTGCTTAAGAGGCCATGGAAAATCCGGGCCTTCTCCATACCATCATACCCAAAAATGCTCCGATGGGGACCAAACTTTGCAAGCATGTGGGGGGGACCCACTCCCACATGCTTACAAAGTTTGGTCACAATCGGAGCATGTTTGGTCACAATCAGAGCATGTTTGGATTGGTAATTAGTGGCGAGTGTGGATTTTTCAAGTCTCTTGGTGCTTAAGAGGCCATGGAAAATCCGGGCCTTCCCCATACCATCGTACCCAAACATGCTTCGATGGAAACAAAACTTTGCAAGCATGTGGGAGGGGCCAACCCTCACAGGCTTGCAAAGTTTGGTCACAATCGGAGTATGTTTGGATTGGTAATTAGGGGCTAGTGTGGATTTTTCAAGTCTCTTGGTGCTTAAGAGGCCATGGAAAATCCGGGCCTTCCCCATACCATCGTACCCAAACATGCTCCAATGGGGGGAACCACACTTTGCAAGCATATGGGGGGGAGCCCACCCCCACATGCTTGCAAGGTTCGGTTCCCATCGCAGCATGTTTGGGTTAGTAATTAGTGCCCACTGTGGATTTTTCAAGTCTCTTGGTGCTTAAGAGGCCATGGAAAATCCGGGCCTTTCCCATACCATCGTAACCAAACATGCGCCGATGGGGACCAATTTTTGCAAGCATGTGGGGGGACCCACCCCCACATGCTTGCAGAGTTTGGTCACAATCGGAGCATGTTTGTATTGGTAATTAGCGGCCAGTGTGGATTTTTCAAGTCTCTTGGTGCTTATGAGGCCATGGAAAATCCGGGCCTTCCCCATACCATCATACCTAAAAATGCTCCGATGGGGACCAAACTTTGCAAGCATGTGGGGGGGGACCCACCCCCACATGCTTGCAAAGTTTGGTCAAAATCGGAGCATGTTTGGATTGGTAATTAGTGGCCAGTGTGGATTTTTCAAGTCTCTTGGTGCTTAAGAGGCCATGGGAAATCCGGGCCTTCCCCATACCATCGTACCCAAACATGCTCCGATGGGAACAAAACTTTGCAGGCATGTGGGGGGGAGTAACCCTCATAGGCTTGCAAAGTTTGGTCACAATCGGAGTATGTTTGGATTGGTAATTAGCGGCCAGTGTGAATTTTTCAAGTCTATTGGTGCTTAAGAGGCCATGGAAAATCCGGGCCTTCCCCATACCATCGTACCCAAACATGCTCCAATGGGGAGAACGACACTTTGCAAGAATGTGGGGGGGAGCCCACCCCCACATGCTTGCAAAGTTCGGTTACCATCGGAGCATGTTTGGAATAATAATTAGTACCCACTGTGGATTTTTCCAGTCTCTTGGTGCTTAAGAGGCCATGGAAAATCCGGGCCATCCCCATACCATCGTACCCAAACATGCTCTGATGGGGACCAAACTTTGCAAGCATGTGGGGGGGACCCACCCCCACATGCTTGCAGAGTTTGGTCACAATCAGAGCAATGTCTGGATTGGTAAATAGAGGCCAGTGCGGATTTTTCAAGTCTCTTGGTGCTTAAGAGGCCATGGAAAATCCGGGCCTTCCCCATACCATCGTACCCAAACATGCTCCGATAGGGACCAAACCTTGCAAGCATGTGGGGGGGAGCCACCCCCACATGCTTGCAAAGTTTGGTCATGATCGGAGCACGTTTGGATTGATAATTAGCGGGCCAGTGTGGATTTTTCAAGTCTCTTGGTGCTTAAGAGGCCATGGGAAATCCGGGCCAGTGTGGATTTTTCAAGTCTCTTGGTGCTTAAGAGGCCATGGGAAATCCGGGCCATCCCCATACCATCGTACCCAAACATGCTCCAATGGGGATCAAACTTTGCAAGCATGTGGGAGGGGCCAACCCCCATAAGCTTGCAAAGTTTGGTCACAATCGGAGCATGTTTGGATTGGTGATTAGCGGCCACTGCGAATTTTTCAAGTCTCTTAGTGCTTAAGAGGCCATGGAAAATCCAGGCCTTCCCCATACCATCGTACCCAAACATGCTCTGATGGGGACCAAACTTTGCAAGCATGTGGGGGGGGACCCACCCCCACATGCTTGTAGACTTTGGTCACAATCGGAGCATGTTTGGATTGGTAATTAGTGGCCAGTGTGGATTTTTCAAGTCTCTTGGTGCTTAAGAGGCCATGGAAAATCCGGGCCTTCCCCATACCATCATACCCAAAAATGCTCCGATGGGGACCAAACTTTGCAAGCATGTGGGGAGGACCCACCCCCACATGCTTGCAAAGTTTGGTCAAAATCGGAGCATGTTTGGATTGGTAATTAGTGGCCAGTGTGGATTTTTCAAGTCTCTTGGTGCTTAAGAGGCCATGGAAAATCCGGGCCTTCCCCATACCATCGTACCCAAACATGCTCCAATGGGAACAAAACTTTCCGGGCATGTGGGGGGGGGGCTAACCCTCACAGGCTTGCATAGTTTGGTCACAATCGGAGTATGTTTGGATTGGTAATTAGCGGCGAGTGTTGATTTTTCAAGTCTCTTGGTGCTTAAGAGGCCATGGAAAATCCGGGCCTTCCCCATACCATCGTACCCAAACATGCTCCAATGGGGAGAACGACACTTTGCAAGAATGTGGGGGGGAGCCCACCCCCACATGCTTGCAAAGTTCGGTTCCCATCGGAGCATGTTTGGAATAGTAATTAGTACCCACTGTGGATTTTTCAAGTCTCTTGGTGCTTAAGAGGCCATGGAAAATCCGGGCCATCCCCATACCATCGTACCCAAACATGCTCCGATGGGGACCAAACTTTGCGAGCATCTGGAAAGGACCCACCCCCACATGCTTGCAGAGTTTGGTCACAATCGGAGCATGTTTGGATTGGTAATTAGTGGCCAGTTTGGATTTTTCAAGTCTCTTGGTGCTTATGAGGCCATGGAAAATCCAGGCCTTCCGCATACCATTGTACCCAAACATGCTCCGATGGGAACCAAACTTTGCAAGCATGTGGGAGGGACCCACGCCCAGAGGCTTGCAAAGTTTGGTCACAATTGGAGCATGTTTGGATTGGTAATTAGCGGCCAGTGTGGATTTTTCAAGTCTCTTGGTGCTTAAGAGGCCATGGAAAATTCGGGCCTTCCCCATACTATTGTACCCAAACATGCTTCGATGGGAACAAGACTTTGCAAGCATGTGGGAGGGACCCACCCCCACAGGCTTGCAAAGTTTGGTCACAATTAGAGCATGTTTGGATTGGTAATTAGCGGCTAGTGCGGATTTTTCAAGTCTCTTGGTGCTTAAGAGGCCATGGAAAATCCGGGCCTTCCCCATACCATCGTACCCAAACATGTTCTGATTGTGACCAAACTTTGCAAGCGTGTGGGGGGACCCACCCGCAGATGCTTGTAGCGTTTGGTCACAATCGGAGCATGTTTGGATTGGTAAATAGCGGCCAGTGCGGATTTTTCAAGTCTCTTGGTGCTTAAGAGGCCATGGAAAATCCGGGCCTTCCCCATACCATCGTACCCAAACATGCTCCGATGGGGACCAAACTTTGCAAGCATGTGGGGGCATGATCAGAGCATGTTTGGATTGGTAATCAGCGGCCAGTGTGGATTTTTTAAGTCTCTTGGTGCTTAAGAGGCCATGGAAAATCCGGGCCTTCGCCATACCATGGTACCCAAACATGCTCTGATGGGGACCAAACTTTGCAAGCATGTGGGGGGAGACCCGACCCCACATGCTTGTAGAGTTTGGTCAGAATCAGAGCATGTTTGGATTGGTAATTAGCGGCCAGTGTGGATTTTTCAAGTCTCTTGGTGCTTAAGAGGCCATGGAAAATCCGGGCCTTCTCCATACCATCATACCCAAAAATGCTCCGATGGGGACCAAACTTTGCAAGCATGTGGGGGGGACCCACTCCCACATGCTTACAAAGTTTGGTCACAATCGGAGCATGTTTGGTCACAATCAGAGCATGTTTGGATTGGTAATTAGTGGCGAGTGTGGATTTTTCAAGTCTCTTGGTGCTTAAGAGGCCATGGAAAATCCGGGCCTTCCCCATACCATCGTACCCAAACATGCTTCGATGGAAACAAAACTTTGCAAGCATGTGGGAGGGGCCAACCCTCATCACACAGGCTTGCAAAGTTTGGTCACAATCGGAGTATGTTTGGATTGGTAATTAGGGGCTAGTGTGGATTTTTCAAGTCTCTTGGTGCTTAAGAGGCCATGGAAAATCCGGGCCTTCCCCATACCATCGTACCCAAACATGCTCCAATGGGGGGAACCACACTTTGCAAGCATATGGGGGGGAGCCCACCCCCACATGCTTACAAGGTTCGGTTCCCATCGGAGCATGTTTGGGTTAGTAATTAGTGCCCACTGTGGATTTTTCAAGTCTCTTGGTGCTTAAGAGGCCATGGAAAATCCGGGCCTTTCCCATACCATCGTAACCAAACATGCTCCGATGGGGACCAATTTTTGCAAGCATGTGGGGGGACCCACCCCCACATGCTTGCAGAGTTTGGTCACAATCGGAGCATGTTTGTATTGGTAATTAGCGGCCAGTGTGGATTTTTCAAGTCTCTTGGTGCTTATGAGGCCATGGAAAATCCGGGCCTTCCCCATACCATCATACCCAAAAATGCTCCGATGGGGACCAAACTTTGCAAGCATGTGGGGGGGGACCCACCCCCACATGCTTGCAGAGTTTGGTCACAATCGGAGCATGTTTGTATTGGTAATTAGCGGCCAGTGTGGATTTTTCAAGTCTCTTGGTGCTTAAGAGGCCATGGGAAATCCGGGCCTTCCCCATACCATCGTACCCAAACATGCTCCGATGGGAACAAAACTTTACAGGCATGTGGGGGGGAGTAACTCTCATAGGCTTGCAAAGTTTGGTCACAATCGGAGTATGTTTGGATTGGTAATTAGCGGCCAGTGTGGATTTTTCAAGTCTATTGTTGCTTAAGAGGCCATGGAAAATCCGGGCCTCCCCATACCATCGTACCCAAACATGCTCCAATGGGGAGAACGACACTTTGCAAGAATGTGGGGGGGAGCCCACCCCCACATGCTTGCAAAGTTCGGTTCCCATCGGAGCATGTTTGGAATAATAATTAGTACCCACTGTGGATTTTTCCAGTCTCTTGGTGCTTAAGAGGCCATGGAAAATCCTGGCCATCCCCATACCATCGTACCTAAACATGCTCCGATGGGGACCAAACTTTGCAAGCATGTGGGGGGGACCCACCCCCACATGCTTGCAGAGTTTGGTCACAATCGGAGCAATGTCTGGATTGGTAAATAGAGGCCAGTGCGGATTTTTCAAGTCTCTTGGTGCTTAAGAGGCCATGGAAAATCCAGGCCATCCCCATACCATCGTACCCAAACATGCTCCGATGGGGACCAAACTTTGTAAGCATGTGGGGGGACCCACCCCCACATGCTTGCAGAGTTTGGTCACAATCGGAGCATGTTTGGATTGATAATTAGCGGGCCAGTGTGGATTTTTCAAGTCTCTTGGTGCTTAAGAGGCCATGGGAAATCCGGGCCAGTGTGGATTTTTCAAGTCTCTTGGTGCTTAAGAGGCCATGGGAAATCCGGGCCATCCCCATACCATCGTACCCAAACATGCTCCGATGGGGATCAAACTTTGCAAGCATGTGGGAGGGGCCAACCCCCATAAGCTTGCAAAGTTTGGTCACAATCGGAGCATGTTTGGATTGGTGATTAGCGGCCACTGCGAATTTTTCAAGTCTCTTAGTGCTTAAGAGGCCATGGAAAATCCGGGCCTTCCCCATACCATCGTACCCAAACATGCTCTGATGGGGACCAAACTTTGCAAGCATGTGGGGGGGGACCCACCCCCACATGCTTGTAGACTTTGGTCACAATCGGAGCATGTTTGGATTGGTAATTAGCGGCCAGTGTGGATTTTTCAAGTCTCTTGGTGCTTAAGAGGCCATGGAAAATCCGGGCCTTCCCCATACCATCATACCCAAAAATGCTCCGATGGGGACCAAACTTTGCAAGCATGTGGGGAGGACCCACCCCCACATGCTTGCAAAGTTTGGTCAAAATCGGAGCATGTTTGGATTGGTAATTAGTGGCCAGTGTGGATTTTTCAAGTCTCTTGGTGCTTAAGAGGCCATGGAAAATCCGGGCCTTCCCCATACCATCGTACCCAAACATGCTCCAATGGGAACAAAACTTTCCGGGCATGTGGGGGGGGGGGCTAACCCTCACAGGCTTGCATAGTTTGGTCACAATCGGAGCATGTTTGGATTGGTAATTAGCGGCCAGTGTGGATTTTTCAAGTCTCTTGGTGCTTAAGAGGCCATGGAAAATCCGGGCCTTCCCCATACCATCATACCCAAAAATGCTCCGATGGGGACCAAACTTTGCAAGCATGTGGGGAGGACCCACCCCCATATGCTTGCAAAGTTTGGTCAAAATCGGAGCATGTTTGGATTGGTAATTAGCGGCCAGTGTGGATTTTTCAAGTCTCTTGGTGCTTAAGAGGCCATGGAAAATCCGGGCCTTCTCCATACCATCATACCCAAAAATGCTCCGATGGGGACCAAACTTTGCAAGCATGTGGGGGGGACCCACTCCCACATGCTTACAAAGTTTGGTCACAATCGGAGCATGTTTGGTCACAATCAGAGCATGTTTGGATTGGTAATTAGTGGCGAGTGTGGATTTTTCAAGTCTCTTGGTGCTTAAGAGGCCATGGAAAATCCGGGCCTTCCCCATACCATCGTACCCAAACATGCTTCGATGGAAACAAAACTTTGCAAGCATGTGGGAGGGGCCAACCCTCACAGGCTTGCAAAGTTTGGTCACAATTGGAGTATGTTTGGATTGGTAATTAGGGGCTAGTGTGGATTTTTCAAGTCTCTTGGTGCTTAAGAGGCCATGGAAAATCCGGGCCTTCCCCATACCATCGTACCCAAACATGCTCCAATGGGGGGAACCACACTTTGCAAGCATATGGGGGGGAGCCCACCCCCACATGCTTGCAAGGTTCGGTTCCCATCGGAGCATGTTTGGGTTAGTAATTAGTGCCCACTGTGGATTTTTCAAGTCTCTTGGTGCTTAAGAGGCCATGGAAAATCCGGGCCTTTCCCATACCATCGTAACCAAACATGCTCCGTTGGGGACCAATTTTTGCAAGCATGTGGGGGGACCCACCCCCACATGCTTGCAGAGTTTGGTCACAATCGGAGCATGTTTGTATTGGTAATTAGCGGCCAGTGTGGATTTTTCAAGTCTCTTGGTGCTTATGAGGCCATGGAAAATCCGGGCCTTCCCCATACCATCATACCCAAAAATGCTCCGATGGGGACCAAACTTTGCAAGCATGTGGGGGGGGACCCACCCCCACATGCTTGCAAAATTTGGTCGAAATCGGAGCATGTTTGGATTGGTAATTAGTGGCCAATGTGGATTTTTCAAGTCTCTTGGTGCTTAAGAGGCCATGGGAAATCCGGGCCTTCCCCATACCATCGTACCCAAACATGCTCCGATGGGAACAAAACTTTGCAGGCATGTGGGGGGGAGTAACCCTCATAGGCTTGCAAAGTTTGGTCACAATCGGAGTATGTTTGGATTGGTAATTAGCGGCCAGTGTGGATTTTTCAAGTCTATTGGTGCTTAAAAGGCCATGGAAAATCCGGGCCTTCCCCATACCATCGTACCCAAACATGCTCCAATGGGGAGAACGACACTTTGCAAGAATGTGGGGGGGAGCCCACCCCCACATGCTTGCAAAGTTCGGTTCCCATCGGAGCATGTTTGGAATGATAATTAGTACCCACTGTGGATTTTTCCAGTCTCTTGGTGCTTAAGAGGCCATGGAAAATCCGGGCCATCCCTATACCATCGTACCCAAACATGCTCCGATGGGGACCAAACTTTGCAAGCATGTGGGGGGGACCCACCCCCACATGCTTGCAGAGTTTGGTCACAATCGGAGCAATGTCTGGATTGGTAAATAGAGGCCAGTGCGGATTTTTCAAGTCTCTTGGTGCTTAAGAGGCCATGGAAAATCCGGGCCTTCCCCATACCATCGTACCCAAACATGCTCCGATGGGGACCAAACTTTGTAAGCAAGTGGGAGGGACCACCCCTACATGCTTGCAAAGTTTGGTCATGATCGGAGCATGTTTGGATTGGTAATTAGCGGCCAGTGTGGATTTTTCAAGTCTCTTGGATCTTAAGAGGCCATGGAAAGTCCGGGCCTTCCCCATACCATCGTACCCAAACATGCTCCGATGGGAACCAAACTTTGCAAGCATGTGGGAGGGGACCCACCCCCACATGCTTGTAGAGTTTGGTCACAATCGGAGCATGTTTGGATTGGTAATTAGCGGCCAGTGCAGATTTTTCAAGTCTCTTGGTGCTTAAGAGGCCATGGAAAATCCGGGCCTTCCCCATACCATCGTACCCAAACATGCTCCGATTGTGACCAAACTTTGCAAGCGTATGGGGGGGACCCACCCCCATATGCTTGTTGCAAAGTTTGGTCATAATCGGAGCATGTTTGGATTGGTAATTAGCGACCTGCGCGGATTTTTCAAGTCTCTTGGTGCTTAAGAGGCCATGGAAAATCAGGGCCATCCCCATACCATCGTACCCAAACATGCTCCCATGGGGACTAAACTTTGCAAGCATGTGGGAGGGGGCCACCCCCACATGTTTGGAAAGTTTGGTCACAATCGGAGCATGTTTGGATTGGTAATTAGCGGCCAGTGTGGATTTTTCAAGTCTCTTGGTGCTTAAGAGGCCATGGAAAATCCAGGCCATCCATATACCATCGTACCCAAACATGCTCCGATGGGGACCAAACTTTGCAAGCATGTGGGGGGACCCACCCCCACATGCTTGCAGAGTTTGGTCATAATCGAAGCATGTTTGGATTGGTAAATAGCGGCCAGTGCGGATTTTTCCTGTCTCTTGGTGCTTAATAGGCCATGGAAAATCCGGGCCTTCCCCATACCATCGTACCCAAACATGCTCCGATAGGGACCAAACCTTGCAAGCATGTGGGGGGGAGCCACCCCCACATGCTTGCAAAGTTTGGTCATGATCGGAGCATGTTTGGATTGATAATTAGCAGGCAAGTGTGGATTTTTCAAGTCTCTTGGTGCTTAAGAGGCCATGGGAAATCCGGGCCAGTGTGGATTTTTCAAGTCTCGGTGTGCTTGAGAGGCCATGGGAAATCCGGGCCATCCTCATACCATCGTACCCAAACATGCTCCGATGGGGACCAAACTTTGCAAGCATGTGGGAGGGGCCAACCCCCATAAGCTTGCAAAGTTTGGTCACAATCGGAGCATGTTTGGATTGGTGATTAGCGGCCACTGCAGATTTTTCAAGTCTCTTGGTGCTTAAGAGGCCATGGAAAATCCGGGCCTTCCCCATACCATCGTACCCAAACATGCTCTGATACGGACCAAACTTTGCAAGCATGTGGGGGGGGACCCACCCCCACATGCTTGTAGAGTTTGGTCACAATCGGAGCATGTTTGGATTGGTAATTAGCGGCCAGTGTGGATTTTTCAAGTCTCTTGGTGCTTAAGAGGCCATGGAAAATCCGGGCCTTCCCCATACCATCATACCCAAAAATGATCCGATGGGGACCAAACTTTGCAAGCGTGTGGGGGGGACCCACCCCCACATGCTTGCAAAGTTTGGTCAAAATCGGAGCATGTTTGGATTGGTAATTAGTGGCCAGTGTGGATTTTTCAAGTCTCTTGGTGCTTAAGAGGCCATGGAAAATCCGGGCCTTCCCCATACCATCGTACCCAAACATGCTCTGATTGTGACCAAACTTTGCAAGCGTGTGGGGGGGACCCACCCCATATGCTTGCAGAGTTTGGTCACAATCACAGCATGTTTGGATTGGTAATTAGCGACCTGCGCGGATTTTTCAAGTCTCTTGGCGCTTAAGAGGCCATGGAAAATCCGGGCCATCCCCATACCATCGTACCCAAACATGCTCCGATGGGGACTAAACTTTGCAAGCATGTGGGAGGGGGCCACCCCCACATGTTTGGAAAGTTTGGTCACAATCGGAGCATGTTTGGATTGGTAATTAGCGGCCAGTGTGGATTTTTCAAGTCTCTTGGTGCTTAAGAGGCCATGGAAAATCCAGGCCATTCCCATACCATCGTACCCAAACATGCTCCGATGGGGACCAAACTTTGCAAGCATGTTGGGGGGGACCCACCCCCACATGCTTAAAGAGTTTGGTCACAATCGGAGCATGTTTGGATTGGTAAATAGCGGCCAGTGCAGATTCTTGGTGCTTAAGAGGCCATGGAAAATCCGGGCCTTCCCCATACCATCGTACCCAAACATGCTCCGATAGGGACCAAACCTTGCAAGCATGCGGAGGGGAGCCACCCCCACATGCTTGCAGAGTTTGGTCATGATCGGAGCACGTTTGGATTGATAATTAGCGGGCCAGTGTGGATTTTTCAAGTCTCTTGGTGCTTAAGTGGCCGTGGGAAATCCGGGCCATCCCCATACCATCGTACCCAAACATGCTCCGATGGGTATCAAACTTTGCAAGCATGTGGGAGGGGCCAACCCCCATAAGCTTGCAAAGTTTGGTCACAATCGGAGCATGTTTGGATTGGTGATTAGCGGCCACTGCGGATTTTTCAAGTCTCTTAGTGCTTAAGAGGCCATGGAAAATGCGGGCCTTTCCCATACTATCGTACCCAAACATGCTCTGATGGGGACCAAACTTTGCAAGCATGTGGGGGGGGACCTACCCCCACATGCTTGTAGAGTTTGGTCACTATCGGAGCATGTTTGGATTGGTAATTAGCGGCCAGTGTGGATTTTTCAAGTCTCTTGGTGCTTAAGAGGCCATGGAAAATCCGGGCCTTCCCCATACCATCATACCCAAAAATGCTCCGATGGGGACCAAACTTTGCAAGCATGTGGCGGGGACCCACCCCCACATGCTTGCAAAGTTTGGTCAAAATCGGAGCATGTTTGGATTGGTAATTAGTGGCCAGTGTGGATTTTTCAAGTCTCTTGGTGCTTAAGAGGCCATGGAAAATCCGGGCCTTCCCCATACCATCGTACCCAAACATGCTCCGATGGGAACAAAACTTTGCAGGCATGTGGGGGGGGGGCTAACCCTCACAGGCTTGCAAAGTTTGGTCACAATCGGAGTATGTTTGGATTGGTAATTAGCGGCCAGTGTGGATTTTTCAAGTCTATTGGTGCTTAAGAGGCCATGGAAAATCCGGGCCTTCCCCATACCATCGTACCCAAACATGCTCCAATGGGGAGAACGACACTTTGCAAGAATGTGGGGGGGAGCCCACCCCCACATGCTTGCAAAGTTCGGTTCCCATCGGAGCATGTTTGGAATAGTAATTAGTACCCACTGTGGATTTTTCAAGTCTCTTGGTGCTTAAGAGGCCATGGAAAATCCGGGCCATCCCCATACCATCGTACCCAAACATGCTCCGATGGGGACCAAACTTTGCAAGCATGTGGGGGGGACCCACCCCCACATGCTTGCAGAGTTTGGTCACAATGGGAGCAATGTTTGGATTGGTAAATAGAGGCCAGTGTGGATTTTTCAAGTCTCTTGGTGCTTAAGAGGCCATGGAAAATCCGGGCCTTCCCCATACCATCGTACGCAAACATGTTCCGATGGGGACCAAACTTCGCAACCATGTGGGAGGGACCACCCCTACATGCTTGCAAAGTTTGGTCATAATCGGAGCATGTTTGGATTGTTGGTAATTAGCGGCCAGTGTGGATTTTTCAAGTCTCTTGGATCTTAAGAGGCCATGGAAAGTCCGGGCCTTCCCCATACCATCGTACCCAAACATGCTCCGATGGGAACCAAACTTTGCAAGCATGTGGGAGGGGACCCACCCCCACATGCTTGTAGAGTTTGGTCACAATCGGAGCATGTTTGGATTGGTAATTAGCGGCCAGTGCGGATTTTTCAAGTCTCTTGGTGCTTAAGAGGCCATGGAAAATCCGGGCCTTCCCCATACCATCGTACCCAAACATGCTCTGATCGTGACCAAAGTTTGCAAGCGTGTGGGGGAGACCCACCCCCATAGGCTTGCAGAGTTTGGTCACAATTGGAGCATGTTTGGATTGGTAATTAGCGACCTGCGTGGATTTTTCAAGTCTCTTGGTGCTTAAGAGGCCATGGAAAATCCGGGCCATCCCCATACCATCGTACCCAAACATGCTCCGATGGGGACTAAACTTTGCAAGCATGTGGGAGGGGGCCATCCCCACATGTTTGGAAAGTTTGGTCACAATCGGAGCATGTTTGGATTGGTAATTAGCAGCCAGTGCGGATTTTTCAAGTCTCTTGGTGCTTAAGAGGCCATGGAAAATCCGGGCCTTCCCCATACCATCGTACCCAAACATGCTCTGATCGTGACCAAAGTTTGCAAGCGTGTGGGGGGGACCCACCCCCATATGCTTGCAGAGTTTGGTCACAATCGGAGCATGTTTGGATTGGTAATTAGCGACCTGCGTGGATTTTTCAAGTCTCTTGGTGCTTAAGAGGCCATGGAAAATCCGGGCCATCCCCATACCATCGTACCCAAACATGCTCCGATGGGGACCAAACTTTGCTAGCATGTGGGAGGGGGCCATCCCCACATGTTTGGAAAGTTTGGTCACAATCGGAGCATGTTTGGATTGGTAATTAGCGGCCAGTGTGGGTTTTTCAAGTCTCTTGGTGCTTAAGAGGCCATGGAAAATCCAGGCCATCCCCATACCATCGTACCCAAACATGCTCCGATGGGGACCAAACTTTGTAAGCATGTGGGGGGACCAACCCCCACATGCTTGCACAGTTTGGTCACAATCGGAGCATGTTTGGATTGGTAAATAGCCAGTGCAGATTTTTCATGTCTCTTGGTGCTTAAGAGGCCATGGAAAATCCGGGCCTTCCCCATACCATCGTACCCAAACATGCTCCGATAGGGACCAAACCTTGCAAGCATGTGGGGGCGAGCCACCCCCACATGCTTGCAATGTTTGGTCATGATCGGAGCACGTTTGGATTGATAATTAGCGGGCGAGTGTGGATTTTTCAAGTCTCTTGGTGCTTAAGAGGCCATGGGAAATCCGGGCCAGTGTGGATTTTTCAAGTCTCTTGGTGCTTAAGAGGCCACGGGAAATCCGGGCCATCCCCATACCATCGTACCCAAACACGCTCCGAAGGGAACCAAACTTTGCAAGCATGTGGGAGGGGGCCACCCCCACATGTTTGGAAAGTTTGGTCACAATCGGAGCATGTTTGGATTGGTAATTAGCGGCCAGTGTGGATTTTTCAAGTCTCTTGGTGCTTAAGAGGCCATGGAAAATCCAGGCCATCCCCATACCATCGTACCCAAACATGCTCCGATGGGGACCAAACTTAAGAGGCCATGGAAAATCTGGGCCTTCCCCATACCATCGTACCCAAACATGCTCTGATGGGGACCAAACTTTGCAAGCATGGGGGGGGGACCCACCCCCACATGCTTGTAGAGTTTGGTCACAATCGAAGCATGTTTGGATTGGTAATTGGCGGCCAGTGTGGATTTTTCAAGTCTCTTGGTGCTTAAGAGGCCATGGAAAATCCGGGCCTTCCCCATACCATCATACCTAAAAATGCTCCGATGGGGACCAAACTTTGCAAGCATGTGGGGGGGACCCACCCTCACATGCTTGCAAAGTTTGGTCCCCATCGGAGCATGTTTGGATTGGTAATTAGTGGCCAGTGTGGATTTTTCAAGTCTCTTGGTGCTTAAGAGGCCATGGAAAATCCGGGCCTTCCCCATACCATCGTACCCAAACATGCTCCGATGGGAACAAAACTTTGCAGGCATGTGGGGGGGGGGGGGCTAACCCTCACAGGCTTGCAAAGTTTGGTCACAATTGGAGTATGTTTGGATTGGTAATTAGCGGCCAGTGTGGATTCTTCAAGTCTATTGGTGCTTAAGAGGCCATGGAAAATCCGGTCCTTCCCCATACCATCGTACCCAAACATGCTCCAATGGGGAGAACGACACTTTGCAAGAATGTGGGAGGGAGCCCACCCCCACATGCTTGCAAAGTTCGGTTCCCATCGGAGCATGTTTGGAATAGTAATTAGTACCCACTGTGGATTTTTCAAGTCTCTTGGTGCTTAAGAGGCCATGGAAAATCCGGGCCATCCCCATACCATCGTACCCAAACATGCTCCGATGGGGACCAAACTTTGCAAGCATGTGGGGGGGGACCCACCCCCACATGCTTGCAGAGTTTGGTCACAATTGGAGCAATGTTTGGGTTGGTAAATAGAGGCCAGTGCGGATTTTTCAAGTCTCTTGGTGCTTAAGAGGCCATGGAAAATCCGGGCCTTCCCCATACCATCGTACCCAAACATGCTCCGATGGGGACCAAACTTTGCAAGCATGTGGGAGGACCACCCCTACATGCTTGCAAAGTTTGGTCATGATCGGAGCATGTTTGGATTGGTAATTAGCGGCTAGTGTGGATTTTTCAAGTCTCTTGGATCTTAAGAGGCCATGGAAAGTCCGGGCCTTCCCCATACCATCGTACCCAACAAACATGCTCCGATGGGAACCAAACTTTGCAAGCATGTGGGAGGGGACCCACCCCCACATGCTTGTAGAGTTTGGTCACAATCAGAGCATGTTTGGATTGGTAATTTGCGGCCAGTGCGGATTTTTCAAGTCTCTTGGTGCTTAAGAGGCCATGGAAAATCCGGGCCTTCCCCATATCATCGTACCCAAACATGCTCTGATTGTGACCAAAGTTTGCAAGCGTGTGGGGGGGACCCACCCCCATATGCTTGCAGAGTTTGGTCACAATCGGAGCATGTTTGGATTGGTAATTAGCGACCTGCGTGGAGTTTTCAAGTCTCTTGGTGCTTAAGAGGCCATGGAAAATCCGGGCCATCCCCATACCATCGTACCCAAACATGCTCCGATGGGGACTAAACTTTGCAAGCATGTGGGAGGGGGCCACCCCCACATGTTTGGAAAGTTTGGTCACAATCGGAGCATGTTTGGATTGGTAATTAGCGGCCAGTGTGGATTTTTCAAGTCTCTTGGTGCTTAAGAGGCCATGGAAAATCCAGGCCATCCCCATACCATCGTACCCAAACATGCTCCGATGGGGACCAAACTTTGTAAGCATGTGGGGGGACCCACCCCCACATGCTTGCAGAGTTTGGTCACAATCGGAGCATGTTTGGATTGGTAAATAGCCAGTGCGGATTTTTCATGTCTCTTGGTGCTTAAGAGGCCATGGAAAATCCGGGCCTTCCCCGTACCATCGTACCCAAACATGCTCCGATAGGGACCAAACCTTGCAAGCATGTAGGGGGGAGCCACCCCCACATGCTTGCAAAGTTTTGGTCATGATCGGAGCACGTTTGGATTGATAATTAGCGGGCCAGTGTGGATTTTTCAAGTCTCTTGGTGCTTAAGAGGCCATGGGAAATCCGGGCCAGTGTGGATTTTTCAAGTCTCTTGGTGCTTAAGAGGCCATGGGAAATCCGGGCCACCCCATACCATCGTACCCAAACACGCTCCGATGGGGATTAAACTTTGCAAGCATGTGGGAGGGGCCAACCCCCATAAGCTTGCAAAGTTTGGTCACAATCGGAGCATGTTTGGATTGGTGATTAGCGGCCACTGCGGATTTTTCAAGTCTCTTGGTGCTTAAGAGGCCATGGAAAATCCGGGCCTTCCCCATACCATCGTACCCAAACATGCTCTGATAGGGACCAAACTTTGCAAGCATGTGGGGGGGGACCCACCCCAACATGCTTGTAGAGTTTGGTCACAATCGGAGCATGTTTGGATTGGTACCAGTGTGGATTTCTCAAGTCTCTTGGTGCTTAAGAGGCCATGGAAAATCCGGGCCTTCCCCATACCATCATACCCAAAAATGCTCCGAAACTTTTCAAGCATGTGGGGGGGACCCACCCCCACATGCTTGCAAAGTTTGGTCAAAATCGGAGCATGTTTGGATTGGTAATTAGTGGCCAGTGTGGATTTTTCAAGTCTCTTGGTGCTTAAGAGGCCATGGAAAATCCGGGCCTTCCCCATACCATCGTACCCAAACATGCTCCGATTGTGACCAAACTTTGCAAGCGTGTGGGGGGGACCCACCCCATATGCTTGCAGAGTTTGGTCACAATCAAAGCATCTTTGGATTGGTAATTAGTGACCTGCGCGGATTTTTCAAGTCTCTTGGTGCTTAGAGGCCATGGAAGATCCGGGTCATCCCCATACCATCATACCCAAACATACTCCGATGGGGACTAAACTTTGCAAGCATGTGGGAGGGGGCCACCCCCACATGTTTGGAAAGTTTGGTCACAATCGGAGCATGTTTGGATTGGTAATTAGCGGCCAGTGTGGATTTTTCAAGTCTCTTGGTGCTTAAGAGGCCATGGAAAATCCGGGCCTTCTCCATACCATCATACTTAAAAATGCTCCGATGGGGACCAAACTTTGCAAGCATGTGGGGGGGACCCACCCCCACATGCTTGCAAAGTTTGGTCAAAATCGGAGCATGTTTGGATTGGTAATTAGTGGCCAGTGTGGATTTTTCAAGTCTCTTGGTGCTTAAGAGGCCATGGAAAATCCAGGCCTTCCCCATACCATCGTACCCAAACATGCTCCGATTGTGACCAAACTTTGCAAGCGTGTGGGGGGGACCCACCCCCATATGCTTGCAGAGTTTGGTCACAATCGGGGCATGTTTGGATTGGTAATTAGCGACCTGCGCGGATTTTTCAAGTCTCTTGGTGCTTAAGAGGCCATGGAAGATCCGGGCCATCCCCATACCATCGTACCCAAACATGCTCCGATGGGGACTAAACTTTGCAAGCATGTGGGAGGGGGCCACCCCCACATGTTTGGAAAGTTTGGTCACAATCGGAGCATGTTTGGATTGGTAATTAGCGGCCAGTGTGGATTTTTCAAGTCTCTTGGTGCTTAAGAGGCCATGGAAAATCCAGGCCATCCCCATACCATCGTACCCAAACATGCTCCGATGGGGACCAAACTTTGCAAGCATGTGGGGGGGACCCACCCCCACATGCTTAAAGAGTTTGGTCACAATCGGAGCATGTTTGGATTGGTAAATAGCAGCCAGTGCGGATTCTTGGTGCTTAAGAGGCCATGGAAAATCCGGGCCTTCCCCATACCATCGTACCCAAACATGCTCCGATAGGGACCAAACCTTGCAAGCATGTGGGGGGGAGCCACCCCCACATGCTTGCAAAGTTTGGTCATGATCGGAGCACGTTTGGATTGATAATTAGCGGGCCAGTGTGGATTTTTCAAGTCTCTTGGTGCTTAAGAGGCCATGGGAAATCCGGGCCAGTGTGGATTTTTCAAGTCTCTTGGTGCTTAAGAGGCCATGGGAAATCCGGGCCATCCCCATACCATCGTACCCAAACATGCTCCGATGGGGATCAAACTTTGCAAGCATGTGGGAGGGGCCAACCCCCATAAGCTTGCAAAGTTTGGTCACAATCGGAGCATGTTTGGATTGGTGATTAGCGGCCACTGCGAATTTTTCAAGTCTCTTAGTGCTTAAGAGGCCATGGAAAATCCGGGCCTTCCCCATACCATCGTACCCAAACATGCTCTGATGGGGACCAAACTTTGCAAGCATGTGGGGGGGACCCACCCCCACATGCTTGTAGACTTTGGTCACAATCGGAGCATGTTTGGATTGGTAATTAGCGGCCAGTGTGGATTTTTCAAGTCTCTTGGTGCTTAAGAGGCCATGGAAAATCCGGGCCTTCCCCATACCATCATACCCAAAAATGCTCCGATGGGGACCAAACTTTGCAAGCATGTGGGGAGGACCCACCCCCACATGCTTGCAAAGTTTGGTCAAAATCGGAGCATGTTTGGATTGGTAATTAGTGGCCAGTGTGGATTTTTCAAGTCTCTTGGTGCTTAAGAGGCCATGGAAAATCCGGGCCTTCCCCATACCATCGTACCCAAACATGCTCCAATGGGAACAAAACTTTCCAGGCATGTGGGGGGGGGGCTAACCCTCACAGGCTTGCATAGTTTGGTCACAATCGGAGTATGTTTGGATTGGTAATTAGCGGCGAGTGTTGATTTTTCAAGTCTCTTGGTGCTTAAGAGGCCATGGAAAATCCGGGCCTTCCCCATACCATCGTACCCAAACATGCTCCAATGGGGAGAACGACACTTTGCAAGAATGTGGGGGGGAGCCCACCCCCACATGCTTGCAAAGTTCGGTTCCCATCGGAGCATGTTTGGAATAGTAATTAGTACCCACTGTGGATTTTTCAAGTCTCTTGGTGCTTAAGAGGCCATGGAAAATCCGGGCCATCCCCATACCATCGTACCCAAACATGCCCCGATGGGGACCAAACTTTGCGAGCATCTGGAAAGGACCCACCCCCACATGCTTGCAGAGTTTGGTCACAATCGGAGCATGTTTGGATTGGTAATTAGCGGCCAGTGTGGATTTTTCAAGTCTCTTGGTGCTTATGAGGCCATGGAAAATCCAGGCCTTCCGCATACCATTGTACCCAAACATGCTCCGATGGGAACCAAACTTTGCAAGCATGAGGGAGGGACCCACGCCCAGAGGCTTGCAAAGTTTGGTCACAATTGGAGCATGTTTGGATTGGTAATTAGCGGCCAGTGTGGATTTTTCAAGTCTCTTGGTGCTTAAGAGGCCATGGAAAATTCGGGCCTTCCCCATACTATTGTACCCAAACATGCTCCGATGGGAACAAGACTTTGCAAGCATGTGGGAGGGACCCACCCCCATAGGCTTGCAAAGTTTGGTCACAATCAGAGCATGTTTGGATTGGTAATTAGCGGCTAGTGCGGATTTTTCAAGTCTCTTGGTGCTTAAGAGGCCATGGAAAATCCGGGCCTTCCCCATACCATCGTACCCAAACATGTTCCGATTGTGACCAAACTTTGCAAGCGTGTGGGGGGACCCACCCGCACATGCTTGCAGCGTTTGGTCACAATCGGAGCATGTTTGGATTAGTAAATAGCGGCCAGTGCGGATTTTTCAAGTCTCTTGGTGCTTAAGAGGCCATGGAAAATTCGGGCCTTCCCCATACCATCGTACCCAAACATGCTCCGATGGGGACCAAACTTTGCAAGCATGTGGGGGCATGATCAGAGCATGTTTGGATTGGTAATCAGCGGCCAGTGTGGATTTTTTAAGTCTCTTGGTGCTTAAGAGGCCATGGAAAATCCGGGCCTTCCCCATACCATCGTACTCAAACATGCTCCGATGGGAACCAAACTTTGCAAGCATGTGGGAGGGACCCACCCCCACAGGCTCGCAAAGTTTGGTCACAATCGCAGCATGTCTAGATTGGTAATTAGCGGCCAGTCTGGATTTTTCAAGTGTCTTGGTCCTTAAGAGGCCATGGAAAATCCGGCCCTTCCCCATACCATCGTACCCAAACATGCTCCGATGGGGACCAAACTTCGCAAGCATGTGGGGGAGACCCACCCCCACAAACTTGCAAAGTTTGGTCACAATCAGAGCATGTTTGGATTGGTGATTAGTGGCCAGTGCAGATTTTTCAAGTCTCTCGGTGCTTAAGAGGCCATGGAAAATCCGGGCCTTCCCCATACCATGGTACCCAAACATGCTCTGATGGGGACCAAACTTTGCAAGCATGTGGGGGGAGACCCGACCCCACATGCTTGTAGAGTTTGGTCAGAATCAGAGCATGTTTGGATTGGTAATTAGCGGCCAGTGTGGATTTTTCAAGTCTCTTGGTGCTTAAGAGGCCATGGAAAATCCGGGCCTTCTCCATACCATCATACCCAAAAATGCTCCGATGGGGACCAAACTTTGCAAGCATGTGGGGGGGACCCACTCCCACATGCTTACAAAGTTTGGTCACAATCGGAGCATGTTTGGTCACAATCAAAGCATGTTTGGATTGGTAATTAGTGGCGAGTGTGGATTTTTCAAGTCTCTTGGTGCTTAAGAAGCCATGGAAAATCCGGGCCTTCCCCATACCATCGTACCCAAACATGCTTCGATGGGAACAAAACTTTGCAAGCATGTGGGAGGGGCCAACCCTCACAGGCTTGCAAAGTTTGGTCACAATCGGAGTATGTTTGGATTGGTAATTAGCGGCTAGTGTGGATTTTTCAAGTCTCTTGGTGCTTAAGAGGCCATGGAAAATCCGGGCCTTCCCCATACCATCGTACCCAAACATGCTCCAATGGGGGGAACCACACTTTGCAAGCATATGGGGGGGAGCCCACCCCCACATGCTTGCAAGGTTCGGTTCCCATCGGAGCATGTTTGGGTTAGTAATTAGTGCCCACTGTGGATTTTTCAAGTCTCTTGGTGCTTAAGAGGCCATGGAAAATCCGGGCCTTTCCCATACCATCGTAACCAAACATGCTCCGATGGGGACCAATTTTTGCAAGCATGTGGGGGGGACCCACCCCCACATGCTTGCAGAGTTTGGTCACAATCGGAGCATGTTTGTATTGGTAATTAGCGGCCAGTGTGGATTTTTCAAGTCTCTTGGTGCTTATGAGGCCATGGAAAATCCGGGCCTTCCCCATACCATCATACCCAAAAATGCTCCGATGGGGACCAAACTTTGCAAGCATGTGGGGGGGACCCACCCCCACATGCTTGCAAAGTTTGGTCAAAATCGGAGCATGTTTGGATTGGTAATTAGTGGCCAGTGTGGATTTTTCAAGTCTCTTGGTGCTTAAGAGGCCATGGGAAATCCGGGCCTTCCCCATACCATCGTACCCAAACATGCTCCGATGGGAACAAAACTTTGCAGGCATGTGGGGGGGGGCTAACCCTCATAGGCTTGCAAAGTTTGGTCACAATCGGAGTATGTTTGGATTGGTAATTAGAGGCCAGTGTGGATTTTTCAAGTCTCTTGGTGCTTAAGAGGCCATGGAAAATCCGGGCCTTCCCCATACCATCATACCCAAAAATGCTCCGATGGGGACCAAACTTTGCAAGCATGTGGCGGGGACCCACCCCCACATGCTTGCAAAGTTTGGTCAAAATCGGAGCATGTTTGGATTGGTAATTAGCGGCCAGTGTGGGTTTTTCAAGTCTCTTGGTGCTTAAGAGGCCATGGAAAATCCAGGCCATCCCCATACCATCGTACCCAAACATGCTCCGATGGGGACCAAACTTTGTAAGCATGTGGGGGGACCAACCCCCACATGCTTGCACAGTTTGGTCACAATCGGAGCATGTTTAGATTGGTAAATAGCCAGTGCAGATTTTTCATGTCTCTTGGTGCTTAAGAGGCCATGGAAAATCCGGGCCTTCCCCATACCATCGTACCCAAACATGCTCCGATAGGGACCAAACCTTGCAAGCATGTGGGGGCGAGCCACCCCCACATGCTTGCAATGTTTGGTCATGATCGGAGCACGTTTGGATTGATAATTAGCGGGCGAGTGTGGATTTTTCAAGTCTCTTGGTGCTTAAGAGGCCATGGGAAATCCGGGTCAGTGTGGATTTTTCAAGTCTCTTGGTGCTTAAGAGGCCACGGGAAATCCGGGCCATCCCCATACCATCGTACCCAAACACGCTCCGAAGGGAACCAAACTTTGCAAGCATGTGGGAGGGGGCCACCCCCACATGTTTGGAAAGTTTGGTCACAATCGGAGCATGTTTGGATTGGTAATTAGCGGCCAGTGTGGATTTTTCAAGTCTCTTGGTGCTTAAGAGGCCATGGAAAATCCAGGCCATCCCCATACCATCGTACCCAAACATACTCCGATGGGGACCAAACTTAAGAGGCCATGGAAAATCTGGGCCTTCCCCATACCATCGTACCCAAACATGCTCTGATGGGGACCAAACTTTGCAAGCATGGGGGGGGGACCCACCCCCACATGCTTGTAGAGTTTGGTCACAATCGAAGCATGTTTGGATTGGTAATTGGCGGCCAGTGTGGATTTTTCAAGTCTCTTGGTGCTTAAGAGGCCATGGAAAATCCGGGCCTTCCCCATACCATCATACCTAAAAATGCTCCGATGGGGACCAAACTTTGCAAGCATGTGGGGGGGACCCACCCTCACATGCTTGCAAAGTTTGGTCCCCATCGGAGCATGTTTGGATTGGTAATTAGTGGCCAGTGTGGATTTTTCAAGTCTCTTGGTGCTTAAGAGGCCATGGAAAATCCGGGCCTTCCCCATACCATCGTACCCAAACATGCTCCGATGGGAACAAAACTTTGCAGGCATGTGGGGGGGGGGGGGGCTAACCCTCACAGGCTTGCAAAGTTTGGTCACAATTGGAGTATGTTTGGATTGGTAATTAGCGGCCAGTGTGGATTCTTCAAGTCTATTGGTGCTTAAGAGGCCATGGAAAATCCGGTCCTTCCCCATACCATCGTACCCAAACATGCTCCAATGGGGAGAACGACACTTTGCAAGAATGTGGGGGGGAGCCCACCCCCACATGCTTGCAAAGTTCGGTTCCCATCGGAGCATGTTTGGAATAGTAATTAGTACCCACTGTGGATTTTTCAAGTCTCTTGGTGCTTAAGAGGCCATGGAAAATCCGGGCCATCCCCATACCATCGTACCCAAACATGCTCCGATGGGGACCAAACTTTGCAAGCATGTGGGGGGGGACCCACCCCCACATGCTTGCAGAGTTTGGTCACAATTGGAGCAATGTTTGGATTGGTAAATAGAGGCCAGTGCGGATTTTTCAAGTCTCTTGGTGCTTAAGAGGCCATGGAAAATCCGGGCCTTCCCCATACCATCGTACCCAAACATGCTCCGATGGGGACCAAACTTTGCAAGCATGTGGGAGGACCACCCCTACATGCTTGCAAAGTTTGGTCATGATCGGAGCATGTTTGGATTGGTAGTTAGCGGCCAGTGTGGATTTTTCAAGTCTCTTGGATCTTAAGAGGCCATGGAAAGTCCGGGCCTTCCCCATACCATCGTACCCAACAAACATGCTCCGATGGGAACCAAACTTTGCAAGCATGTGGGAGGGGACCCACCCCCACATGCTTGTAGAGTTTGGTCACAATCAGAGCATGTTTGGATTGGTAATTTGCGGCCAGTGCGGATTTTTCAAGTCTCTTGGTGCTTAAGAGGCCATGGAAAATCCGGGCCTTCCCCATATCATCGTACCCAAACATGCTCTGATTGTGACCAAAGTTTGCAAGCGTGTGGGGGGGACCCACCCCCATATGCTTGCAGAGTTTGGTCACAATCGGAGCATGTTTGGATTGGTAATTAGCGACCTGCGTGGAGTTTTCAAGTCTCTTGGTGCTTAAGAGGCCATGGAAAATCCGGGCCATCCCCATACCATCGTACCCAAACATGCTCCGATGGGGACTAAACTTTGCAAGCATGTGGGAGGGGGCCACCCCCACATGTTTGGAAAGTTTGGTCACAATCGGAGCATGTTTGGATTGGTAATTAGCGGCCAGTGTGGATTTTTCAAGTCTCTTGGTGCTTAAGAGGCCATGGAAAATCCAGGCCATCCCCATACCATCGTACCCAAACATGCTCCGATGGGGACCAAACTTTGTAAGCATGTGGGGGGACCCACCCCCACATGCTTGCAGAGTTTGGTCACAATCGGAGCATGTTTGGATTGGTAAATAGCCAGTGCGGATTTTTCATGTCTCTTGGTGCTTAAGAGGCCATGGAAAATCCGGGCCTTCCCCGTACCATCGTACCCAAACATGCTCCGATAGGGACCAAACCTTGCAAGCATGTAGGGGGGAGCCACCCCCACATGCTTGCAAAGTTTTGGTCATGATCGGAGCACGTTTGGATTGATAATTAGCGGGCCAGTGTGGATTTTTCAAGTCTCTTGGTGCTTAAGAGGCCATGGGAAATCCGGGCCAGTGTGGATTTTTCAAGTCTCTTGGTGCTTAAGAGGCCATGGGAAATCCGGGCCACCCCATACCATCGTACCCAAACACGCTCCGATGGGGATTAAACTTTGCAAGCATGTGGGAGGGGCCAACCCCCATAAGCTTGCAAAGTTTGGTCACAATCGGAGCATGTTTGGATTGGTGATTAGCGGCCACTGCGGATTTTTCAAGTCTCTTGGTGCTTAAGAGGCCATGGAAAATCCGGGCCTTCCCCATACCATCGTACCCAAACATGCTCTGATAGGGACCAAACTTTGCAAGCATGTGGGGGGGGACCCACCCCAACATGCTTGTAGAGTTTGGTCACAATCGGAGCATGTTTGGATTGGTACCAGTGTGGATTTCTCAAGTCTCTTGGTGCTTAAGAGGCCATGGAAAATCCGGGCCTTCCCCATACCATCATACCCAAAAATGCTCCGAAACTTTTCAAGCATGTGGGGGGGACCCACCCCCACATGCTTGCAAAGTTTGGTCAAAATCGGAGCATGTTTGGATTGGTAATTAGTGGCCAGTGTGGATTTTTCAAGTCTCTTGGTGCTTAAGAGGCCATGGAAAATCCGGGCCTTCCCCATACCATCGTACCCAAACATGCTCCGATTGTGACCAAACTTTGCAAGCGTGTGGGGGGGACCCACCCCATATGCTTGCAGAGTTTGGTCACAATCAAAGCATCTTTGGATTGGTAATTAGTGACCTGCGCGGATTTTTCAAGTCTCTTGGTGCTTAGAGGCCATGGAAGATCCGGGTCATCCCCATACCATCATACCCAAACATACTCCGATGGGGACTAAACTTTGCAAGCATGTGGGAGGGGGCCACCCCCACATGTTTGGAAAGTTTGGTCACAATCGGAGCATGTTTGGATTGGTAATTAGCGGCCAGTGTGGATTTTTCAAGTCTCTTGGTGCTTAAGAGGCCATGGAAAATCCGGGCCTTCTCCATACCATCATACTTAAAAATGCTCCGATGGGGACCAAACTTTGCAAGCATGTGGGGGGGACCCACCCCCACATGCTTGCAAAGTTTGGTCAAAATCGGAGCATGTTTGGATTGGTAATTAGTGGCCAGTGTGGATTTTTCAAGTCTCTTGGTGCTTAAGAGGCCATGGAAAATCCAGGCCTTCCCCATACCATCGTACCCAAACATGCTCCGATTGTGACCAAACTTTGCAAGCGTGTGGGGGGGACCCACCCCCATATGCTTGCAGAGTTTGGTCACAATCGGGGCATGTTTGGATTGGTAATTAGCGACCTGCGCGGATTTTTCAAGTCTCTTGGTGCTTAAGAGGCCATGGAAGATCCGGGCCATCCCCATACCATCGTACCCAAACATGCTCCGATGGGGACTAAACTTTGCAAGCATGTGGGAGGGGGCCACCCCCACATGTTTGGAAAGTTTGGTCACAATCGGAGCATGTTTGGATTGGTAATTAGCGGCCAGTGTGGATTTTTCAAGTCTCTTGGTGCTTAAGAGGCCATGGAAAATCCAGGCCATCCCCATACCATCGTACCCAAACATGCTCCGATGGGGACCAAACTTTGCAAGCATGTGGGGGGGACCCACCCCCACATGCTTAAAGAGTTTGGTCACAATCGGAGCATGTTTGGATTGGTAAATAGCAGCCAGTGCGGATTCTTGGTGCTTAAGAGGCCATGGAAAATCCGGGCCTTCCCCATACCATCGTACCCAAACATGCTCCGATAGGGACCAAACCTTGCAAGCATGTGGGGGGGAGCCACCCCCACATGCTTGCAAAGTTTGGTCATGATCGGAGCACGTTTGGATTGATAATTAGCGGGCCAGTGTGGATTTTTCAAGTCTCTTGGTGCTTAAGAGGCCATGGGAAATCCGGGCCAGTGTGGATTTTTCAAGTCTCTTGGTGCTTAAGAGGCCATGGGAAATCCGGGCCATCCCCATACCATCGTACCCAAACATGCTCCGATGGGGATCAAACTTTGCAAGCATGTGGGAGGGGCCAACCCCCATAAGCTTGCAAAGTTTGGTCACAATCGGAGCATGTTTGGATTGGTGATTAGCGGCCACTGCGAATTTTTCAAGTCTCTTAGTGCTTAAGAGGCCATGGAAAATCCGGGCCTTCCCCATACCATCGTACCCAAACATGCTCTGATGGGGACCAAACTTTGCAAGAATGTGGGGGGGGACCCACCCCCACATGCTTGTAGACTTTGGTCACAATCGGAGCATGTTTGGATTGGTAATTAGCGGCCAGTGTGGATTTTTCAAGTCTCTTGGTGCTTAAGAGGCCATGGAAAATCCGGGCCTTCCCCATACCATCATACCCAAAAATGCTCCGATGGGGACCAAACTTTGCAAGCATGTGGGGAGGACCCACCCCCACATGCTTGCAAAGTTTGGTCAAAATCGGAGCATGTTTGGATTGGTAATTAGTGGCCAGTGTGGATTTTTCAAGTCTCTTGGTGCTTAAGAGGCCATGGAAAATCCGGGCCTTCCCCATACCATCGTACCCAAACATGCTCCAATGGGAACAAAACTTTCCAGGCATGTGGGGGGGGGGCTAACCCTCACAGGCTTGCATAGTTTGGTCACAATCGGAGTATGTTTGGATTGGTAATTAGCGGCGAGTGTTGATTTTTCAAGTCTCTTGGTGCTTAAGAGGCCATGGAAAATCCGGGCCTTCCCCATACCATCGTACCCAAACATGCTCCAATGGGGAGAACGACACTTTTCAAGAATGTGGGGGGGAGCCCACCCCCACATGCTTGCAAAGTTCGGTTCCCATCGGAGCATGTTTGGAATAGTAATTAGTACCCACTGTGGATTTTTCAAGTCTCTTGGTGCTTAAGAGGCCATGGAAAATCCGGGCCATCCCCATACCATCGTACCCAAACATGCCCCGATGGGGACCAAACTTTGCGAGCATCTGGAAAGGACCCACCCCCACATGCTTGCAGAGTTTGGTCACAATCGGAGCATGTTTGGATTGGTAATTAGCGGCCAGTGTGGATTTTTCAAGTCTCTTGGTGCTTATGAGGCCATGGAAAATCCAGGCCTTCCGCATACCATTGTACCCAAACATGCTCCGATGGGAACCAAACTTTGCAAGCATGTGGGAGGGACCCACGCCCAGAGGCTTGCAAAGTTTGGTCACAATTGGAGCATGTTTGGATTGGTAATTAGCGGCCAGTGTGGATTTTTCAAGTCTCTTGGTGCTTAAGAGGCCATGGAAAATTCGGGCCTTCCCCATACTATTGTACCCAAACATGCTCCGATGGGAACAAGACTTTGCAAGCATGTGGGAGGGACCCACCCCCACAGGCTTGCAAATTTTGGTCACAATCAGAGCATGTTTGGATTGGTAATTAGCGGCTAGTGCGGATTTTTCAAGTCTCTTGGTGCTTAAGAGGCCATGGAAAATCCGGGCCTTCCCCATACCATCGTACCCAAACATGTTCCGATTGTGACCAAACTTTGCAAGCGTGTGGGGGGACCCACCCGCACATGCTTGCAGCGTTTGGTCACAATCGGAGCATGTTTGGATTAGTAAATAGCGGCCAGTGCGGATTTTTCAAGTCTCTTGGTGCTTAAGAGGCCATGGAAAATTCGGGCCTTCCCCATACCATCGTACCCAAACATGCTCCGATGGGGACCAAACTTTGCAAGCATGTGGGGGCATGATCAGAGCATGTTTGGATTGGTAATCAGCGGCCAATGTGGATTTTTTAAGTCTCTTGGTGCTTAAGAGGCCATGGAAAATCCGGGCCTTCCCCATACCATCGTACTCAAACATGCTCCGATGGGAACCAAACTTTGCAAGCATGTGGGAGGGACCCACCCCCACAGGCTCGCAAAGTTTGGTCACAATCGCAGCATGTCTAGATTGGTAATTAGCGGCCAGTCTGGATTTTTCAAGTGTCTTGGTCCTTAAGAGGCCATGGAAAATCCAGCCCTTCCCCATACCATCGTACCCAAACATGCTCCGATGGGGACCAAACTTCGCAAGCATGTGGGGGAGACCCACCCCCACAAACTTGCAAAGTTTGGTCACAATCAGAGCATGTTTGGATTGGTGATTAGTGGCCAGTGCAGATTTTTCAAGTCTCTCGGTGCTTAAGAGGCCATGGAAAATCCGGGCCTACCCCATACCATGGTACCCAAACATGCTCTGATGGGGACCAAACTTTGCAAGCATGTGGGGGGAGACCCGACCCCACATGCTTGTAGAGTTTGGTCAGAATCAGAGCATGTTTGGATTGGTAATTAGCGGCCAGTGTGGATTTTTCAAGTCTCTTGGTGCTTAAGAGGCCATGGAAAATCCGGGCCTTCTCCATACCATCATACCCAAAAATGCTCCGATGGGGACCAAACTTTGCAAGCATGTGGGGGGGACCCACTCCCACATGCTTACAAAGTTTGGTCACAATCGGAGCATGTTTGGTCACAATCAAAGCATGTTTGGATTGGTAATTAGTGGCGAGTGTGGATTTTTCAAGTCTCTTGGTGCTTAAGAAGCCATGGAAAATCCGGGCCTTCCCCATACCATCGTACCCAAACATGCTTCGATGGGAACAAAACTTTGCAAGCATGTGGGAGGGGCCAACCCTCACAGGCTTGCAAAGTTTGGTCACAATCGGAGTATGTTTGGATTGGTAATTAGCGGCTAGTGTGGATTTTTCAAGTCTCTTGGTGCTTAAGAGGCCATGGAAAATCCGGGCCTTCCCCATACCATCGTACCCAAACATGCTCCAATGGGGGGAACCACACTTTGCAAGCATATGGGGGGGAGCCCACCCCCACATGCTTGCAAGGTTCGGTTCCCATCGGAGCATGTTTGGGTTAGTAATTAGTGCCCACTGTGGATTTTTCAAGTCTCTTGGTGCTTAAGAGGCCATGGAAAATCCGGGCCTTTCCCATACCATCGTAACCAAACATGCTCCGATGGGGACCAATTTTTGCAAGCATGTGGGGGGGACCCACCCCCACATGCTTGCAGAGTTTGGTCACAATCGGAGCATGTTTGTATTGGTAATTAGCGGCCAGTGTGGATTTTTCAAGTCTCTTGGTGCTTATGAGGCCATGGAAAATCCGGGCCTTCCCCATACCATCATACCCAAAAATGCTCCGATGGGGACCAAACTTTGCAAGCATGTGGGGGGGACCCACCCCCACATGCTTGCAAAGTTTGGTCAAAATCGGAGCATGTTTGGATTGGTAATTAGTGGCCAGTGTGGATTTTTCAAGTCTCTTGGTGCTTAAGAGGCCATGGGAAATCCGGGCCTTCCCCATACCATCGTACCCAAACATGCTTCGATGGGAACAAAACTTTGCAGGCATGTGGGGGGGGGCTAACCCTCATAGGCTTGCAAAGTTTGGTCACAATCGGAGTATGTTTGGATTGGTAATTAGAGGCCAGTGTGGATTTTTCAAGTCTCTTGGTGCTTAAGAGGCCATGGAAAATCCGGGCCTTCCCCATACCATCATACCCAAAAATGCTCCGATGGGGACCAAACTTTGCAAGCATGTGGCGGGGACCCACCCCCACATGCTTGCAAAGTTTGGTCAAAATCGGAGCATGTTTGGATTGGTAATTAGTGGCCAGTGTGGATTTTTCAAGTCTCTTGGTGCTTAAGAGGCCATGGAAAATCCGGGCCTTCCCCATACCATCGTACCCAAACATGCTCCGATGGGAACAAAACTTTGCAGGCATGTGGGGGGGGGCTAACCCTCACAGGCTTGCAAAGTTTGGTCACAATCGGAGTATGTTTGGATTGGTAATTAGCGGCCAGTGTGGATTTTTCAAGTCTATTGGTGCTTAAGAGGCCATGGAAAATCCGGGCCTTCCCCATACCATCGTACCCAAACATGCTCCAATGGGGAGAACGACACTTTGCAAGAATGTGGGGGGGAGCCCACCCCCACATGCTTGCAAAGTTCGGTTCCCATCGGAGCATGTTTGGAATAGTAATTAGTACCAACTGTGGATTTTTCAAGTCTCTTGGTGCTTGAGAGGCCATGGAAAATCCGGGCCATCCCCATACCATCGTACCCAAACATGCTCCGATGGGGACCAAACTTTGCAAGCATGTGGGGGGGACCCACCCCCACATGCTTGCAGAGTTTGGTCACAATGGGAGCAATGTTTGGATTGGTAAATAGAGGCCAGTGTGGATTTTTCAAGTCTCTTGGTGCTTAAGAGGCCATGGAAAATCCGGGCCTTCCCCATACCATCGTACGCAAACATGTTCCGATGGGGACCAAACTTCGCAACCATGTGGGAGGGACCACCCCTACATGCTTGCAAAGTTTGGTCATAATCGGAGCATGTTTGGATTGTTGGTAATTAGCGGCCAGTGTGGATTTTTCAAGTCTCTTGGATCTTAAGAGGCCATGGAAAGTCCGGGCCTTCCCCATCCCATCGTACCCAAACAGACTCCGATGGGAACCAAACTTTGCAAGCATGTGGGAGGGGACCCACCCCCACATGCTTGTAGAGTTTGGTCACAATTGGAGCATGTTTGGATTGGTAATTAGCGGCCAGTGCGGATTTTTCAAGTCTCTTGGTGCTTAAGAGGCCATGGAAAATCCGGGCCTTCCCCATACCATCGTACCCAAACATGCTCTGATCGTGACCAAAGTTTGCAAGCGTGTGGGGGGGACCCACCCCCATATGCTTGCAGAGTTTGGTCACAATCGGAGCATGTTTGGATTGGTAATTAGCGACCTGCGTGGATTTTTCAAGTCTCTTGGTGCTTAAGAGGCCATGGAAAATCCGGGCCATCCCCATACCATCGTACCCAAACATGCTCCGATGGGGACTAAACTTTGCAAGCATGTGGGAGGGGGCCATCCCCACATGTTTGGAAAGTTTGGTCACAATCGGAGCATGTTTGGATTGGTAATTAGCGGCCAGTGCGGATTTTTCAAGTCTCTTGGTGCTTAAGAGGCCATGGAAAATCCGGGCCTTCCCCATACCATCGTACCCAAACATGCTCTGATCGTGACCAAAGTTTGCAAGCGTGTGGGGGGGACCCATCCCCATATGCTTGCAGAGTTTGGTCACAATCGGAGCATGTTTGGATTGGTAATTAGCGACCTGCGTGGATTTTTCAAGTCTCTTGGTGCTTAAGAGGCCATGGAAAATCCGGGCCATCCCCATACCATCGTACCCAAACATGCTCCGATGGGGACCAAACTTTGCAAGCATGTGGGAGGGGGCCATCCCCACATGTTTGGAAAGTTTTGTCACAATCGGAGCATGTTTGGATTGGTAATTAGCGGCCAGTGTGGGTTTTTCAAGTCTCTTGGTGCTTAAGAGGCCATGGAAAATCCAGGCCATCCCCATACCATCGTACCCAAACATGCTCCGATGGGGACCAAACTTTGTAAGCATGTGGGGGGACCAACCCCCACATGCTTGCACAGTTTGGTCACAATCGGAGCATGTTTGGATTGGTAAATAGCCAGTGCAGATTTTTCATGTCTCTTGGTGCTTAAGAGGCCATGGAAAATCCGGGCCTTCCCCATACCATCGTACCCAAACATGCTCCGATAGGGACCAAACCTTGCAAGCATGTGGGGGGGAGCCACCCCCACATGCTTGCAATGTTTGGTCATGATCGGAGCACGTTTGGATTGATAATTAGCGGGCGAGTGTGGATTTTTCAAGTCTCTTGGTGCTTAAGAGGCCATGGGAAATCCGGGCCAGTGTGGATTTTTCAAGTCTCTTGGTGCTTAAGAGGCCACGGGAAATCCGGGCCATCCCCATACCATCGTACCCAAACACGCTCCGAAGGGAACCAAACTTTGCAAGCATGTGGGAGGGGGCCACCCCCACATGTTTGGAAAGTTTGGTCACAATCGGAGCATGTTTGGATTGGTAATTAGCGGCCAGTGTGGATTTTTCAAGTCTCTTGGTGCTTAAGAGGCCATGGAAAATCCAGGCCATCCCCATACCATCGTACCCAAACATGCTCCGATGGGGACCAAACTTAAGAGGCCATGGAAAATCTGGGCCTTCCCCATACCATCGTACCCAAACATGCTCTGATGGGGACCAAACTTTTCAAGCATGGGGGGGGGACCCACCCCCACATGCTTGTAGAGTTTGGTCACAATCGAAGCATGTTTGGATTGGTAATTGGCGGCCAGTGTGGATTTTTCAAGTCTCTTGGTGCTTAAGAGGCCATGGAAAATCCGGGCCTTCCCCATACCATCATACCCAAAAATGCTCCGATGGGGACCAAACTTTGCAAGCATGTGGGGGGGACCCACCCTCACATGCTTGCAAAGTTTGGTCCCCATCGGAGCATGTTTTGATTGGTAATTAGTGGCCAGTGTGGATTTTTCAAGTCTCTTGGTGCTTAAGAGGCCATGGAAAATCCGGGCCTTCCCCATACCATCGTACCCAAACATGCTCCGATGGGAACAAAACTTTGCAGGCATGTGGGGGGGGGGGGGGGGGCTAACCCTCAGAGGCTTGCAAAGTTTGGTCACAATTGGAGTATGTTTGGATTGGTAATTAGCGGCCAGTGTGGATTCTTCAAGTCTATTGGTGCTTAAGAGGCCATGGAAAATCCGGTCCTTCCCCATACCATCGTACCCAAACATGCTCCAATGGGGAGAACGACACTTTGCAAGAATGTGGGGGGGAGCCCACCCCCACATGCTTGCAAAGTTCGGTTCCCATCGGAGCGTGTTTGGAATAGTAATTAGTACCCACTGTGGATTTTTCAAGTCTCTTGGTGCTTAAGAGGCCATGGAAAATCCGGGCCATCCCCATACCATCGTACCCAAACATGCTCCCCGATGGGGACCAAACTTTGCAAGCATGTGGGGGGGGACCCACCCCCACATGCTTGCAGAGTTTGGTCACAATTGGAGCAATGTTTGGATTGGTAAATAGAGGCCAGTGCGGATTTTTCAAGTCTCTTGGTGCTTAAGAGGCCATGGAAAATCCGGGCCTTCCCCATACCATCGTACCCAAACATGCTCCGATGGGGACCAAACTTTGCAAGCATGTGGGAGGACCACCCCTACATGCTTGCAAAGTTTGGTCATGATCGGAGCATGTTTGGATTGGTAATTAGCGGCCAGTGTGGATTTTTCAAGTCTCTTGGATCTTAAGAGGCCATGGAAAGTCCGGGCCTTCCCCATACCATCGTACCCAACAAACATGCTCCGATGGGAACCAAACTTTGCAAGCATGTGGGAGGGGACCCACCCCCACATGCTTGTAGAGTTTGGTCACAATCAGAGCATGTTTGGATTGGTAATTTGCGGCCAGTGCGGATTTTTCAAGTCTCTTGGTGCTTAAGAGGCCATGGAAAATCCGGGCCTTCCCCATATCATCGTACCCAAACATGCTCTGATTGTGACCAAAGTTTGCAAGCGTGTGGGGGGGACCCACCCCCATATGCTTGCAGAGTTTGGTCACAATCCGAGCATGTTTGGATTGGTAATTAGCGACCTGCGTGGAGTTTTCAAGTCTCTTGGTGCTTAAGAGGCCATGGAAAATCCGGGCCATCCCCATACCATCGTACCCAAACATGCTCCGATGGGGACTAAACTTTGCAAGCATGTGGGAGGGGGCCACCCCCACATGTTTGGAAAGTTTGGTCACAATCGGAGCATGTTTGGATTGGTAATTAGCGGCCAGTGTGGATTTTTCAAGTCTCTTGGTGCTTAAGAGGCCATGGAAAATCCAGGCCATCCCCATACCATCGTACCCAAACATGCTCCGATGGGGACCAAACTTTGTAAGCATGTGGGGGGACCCACCCCCACATGCTTGCAGAGTTTGGTCACAATCGGAGCATGTTTGGATTGGTAAATAGCCAGTGCGGATTTTTCATGTCTCTTGGTGCTTAAGAGGCCATGGAAAATCCGGGCCTTCCCCGTACCATCGTACCCAAACATGCTCCGATAGGGACCAAACCTTGCAAGCATGTGGGGGGGAGCCACCCCCACATGCTTGCAAAGTTTTGGTCATGATCGGAGCACGTTTGGATTGATAATTAGCGGGCCAGTGTGGATTTTTCAAGTCTCTTGGTGCTTAAGAGGCCATGGGAAATCCGGGCCAGTGTGGATTTTTCAAGTCTCTTGGTGCTTAAGAGGCCATGGGAAATCCGGGCCACCCCATACCATCGTACCCAAACACGCTCCGATGGGGATTAAACTTTGCAAGCATGTGGAAGGGGCCAACCCCCATAAGCTTGCAAAGTTTGGTCACAATCGGAGCATGTTTGGATTGGTGATTAGCGGCCACTGCGGATTTTTCAAGTCTCTTGGTGCTTAAGAGGCCATGGAAAATCCGGGCCTTCCCCATACCATCGTACCCAAACATGCTCTGATAGGGACCAAACTTTGCAAGCATGTGGGGGGGGACCCACCCCAACATGCTTGTAGAGTTTGGTCACAATCGGAGCATGTTTGGATTGGTACCAGTGTGGATTTCTCAAGTCTCTTGGTGCTTAAGAGGCCATAGAAAATCCGGGCCTTCCCCATACCATCATACCCAAAAATGCTCCGAAACTTTTCAAGCATGTGGGGGGGACCCACCCCCACATGCTTGCAAAGTTTGGTCAAAATCGGAGCATGTTTGGATTGGTAATTAGTGGCCAGTGTGGATTTTTCAAGTCTCTTGGTGCTTAAGAGGCCATGGAAAATCCGGGCCTTCCCCATACCATCGTACCCAAACATGCTCCGATTGTGACCAAACTTTGCAAGCGTGTGGGGGGGACCCACCCCATATGCTTGCAGAGTTTGGTCACAATCAAAGCATCTTTGGATTGGTAATTAGTGACCTGCGCGGATTTTTCAAGTCTCTTGGTGCTTAGAGGCCATGGAAGATCCGGGTCATCCCCATACCATCATACCCAAACATACTCCGATGGGGACTAAACTTTGCAAGCATGTGGGAGGGGGCCACCCCCACATGTTTGGAAAGTTTGGTCACAATCGAAGCATGTTTGGATTGGTAATTAGCGGCCAGTGTGGATTTTTCAAGTCTCTTGGTGCTTAAGAGGCCATGGAAAATCCGGGCCTTCTCCATACCATCATACTTAAAAATGCTCCGATGGGGACCAAACTTTGCAAGCATGTGGGGGGGACCCACCCCCACATGCTTGCAAAGTTTGGTCAAAATCGGAGCATGTTTGGATTGGTAATTAGTGGCCAGTGTGGATTTTTCAAGTCTCTTGGTGCTTAAGAGGCCATGGAAAATCCAGGCCTTCCCCATACCATCGTACCCAAACATGCTCCGATTGTGACCAAACTTTGCAAGCGTGTGGGGGGGACCCACCCCCATATGCTTGCAGAGTTTGGTCACAATCGGGGCATGTTTGGATTGGTAATTAGCGACCTGCGCGGATTTTTCAAGTCTCTTGGTGCTTAAGAGGCCATGGAAGATCCGGGCCATCCCCATACCATCGTACCCAAACATGCTCCGATGGGGACTAAACTTTGCAAGCATGTGGGAGGGGGCCACCCCCACATGTTTGGAAAGTTTGGTCACAATCGGAGCATGTTTGGATTGGTAATTAGCGGCCAGTGTGGATTTTTCAAGTCTCTTGGTGCTTAAGAGGCCATGGAAAATCCAGGCCATCCCCATACCATCGTACCCAAACATGCTCCGATGGGGACCAAACTTTGCAAGCATGTGGGGGGGACCCACCCCCACATGCTTAAAGAGTTTGGTCACAATCGGAGCATGTTTGGATTGGTAAATAGCAGCCAGTGCGGATTCTTGGTGCTTAAGAGGCCATGGAAAATCCGGGCCTTCCCCATACCATCGTACCCAAACATGCTCCGATAGGGACCAAACCTTGCAAGCATGTGGGGGGGAGCCACCCCCACATGCTTGCAAAGTTTGGTCATATCGGAGCACGTTTGGATTGATAATTAGCGGGCCAGTGTGGATTTTTCAAGTCTCTTGGTGCTTAAGAGGCCATGGGAAATCCGGGCCATCCCCATACCATCGTACCCAAACATGCTCCGATGGGGATCAAACTTTGCAAGCATGTGGGAGGGACCAACCCCCATAAGCTTGCAAAGTTTGGTCACAATCGGAGCATGTTTGGATTGGTGATTAGCGGCCACTGCGAATTTTTCAAGTCTCTTAGTGCTTAAGAGGCCATGGAAAATCCGGGCCTTCCCCATACCATCGTACCCAAACATGCTCTAATGGGGACCAAACTTTGCAAGCATGTGGGGGGGGGACCCACCCCCACATGCTTGTAGACTTTGGTCACAATCGGAGCATGTTTGGATTGGTAATTAGCGGCCAGTGTGGATTTTTCAAGTCTCTTGGTGCTTAAGAGGCCATGGAAAATCCGGGCCTTCCCCATACCATCATACCCAAAAATGCTCCGATGGGGACCAAACTTTGCAAGCATGTGGGGAGGACCCACCCCCACATGCTTGCAAAGTTTGGTCAAAATCGGAGCATGTTTGGATTAGTAATTAGTGGCCAGTGTGGATTTTTCAAGTCTCTTGGTGCTTAAGAGGCCATGGAAAATCCGGGCCTTCCCCATACCATCGTACCCAAACATGCTCCAATGGGAACAAAACTTTCCAGGCATGTGGGGGGGGGGGGGGGCTAACCCTCACAGGCTTGCATAGTTTGGTCACAATCGGAGTATGTTTGGATTGGTAATTAGCGGCGAGTGTTGATTTTTCAAGTCTCTTGGTGCTTAAGAGGCCATGGAAAATCCGGGCCTTCCCCATACCATCGTACCCAAACATGCTCCAATGGGGAGAACGACACTTTGCAAGAATGTGGGGGGGAGCCCACCCCCACATGCTTGCAAAGTTCGGTTCCCATCGGAGCATGTTTGGAATAGTAATTAGTACCCACTGTGGATTTTTCAAGTCTCTTGGTGCTTAAGAGGCCATGGAAAATCCGGGCCATCCCCATACCATCGTACCCAAACATGCCCCGATGGGGACCAAACTTTGCGAGCATCTGGAAAGGACCCACCCCCACATGCTTGCAGAGTTTGGTCACAATCGGAGCATGTTTGGATTGGTAATTAGCGGCCAGTGTGGATTTTTCAAGTCTCTTGGTGCTTATGAGGCCATGGAAAATCCAGGCCTTCCGCATACCATTGTACCCAAACATGCTCCGATGGGAACCAAACTTTGCAAGCATGTGGGAGGGACCCACGCCCAGAGGCTTGCAAAGTTTGGTCACAATTGGAGCATGTTTGGATTGGTAATTAGCGGCCAGTGTGGATTTTTCAAGTCTCTTGGTGCTTAAGAGGCCATGGAAAATTCGGGCCTTCCCCATACTATTGTACCCAAACATGCTCCGATGGGAACAAGACTTTGCAAGCATGTGGGAGGGACCCACCCCCACAGGCTTGCAAAGTTTGGTCACAATCAGAGCATGTTTGGATTGGTAATTAGCGGCTAGTGCGGATTTTTCAAGTCTCTTGGTGCTTAAGAGGCCATGGAAAATCCGGGCCTTCCCCATACCATCGTACCCAAACATGTTCCGATTGTGACCAAACTTTGCAAGCGTGTGGGGGGACCCACCCGCACATGCTTGCAGCGTTTGGTCACAATCGGAGCATGTTTGGATTAGTAAATAGCGGCCAGTGCGGATTTTTCAAGTCTCTTGGTGCTTAAGAGGCCATGGAAAATTCGGGCCTTCCCCATACCATCGTACCCAAACATGCTCCGATGGGGACCAAAATTTGCAAGCATGTGGGGGCATGATCAGAGCATGTTTGGATTGGTAATCAGCGGCCAGTGTGGATTTTTTAAGTCTCTTGGTGCTTAAGAGGCCATGGAAAATCCGGGCCTTCCCCATACCATCGTACTCAAACATGCTCCGATGGGAACCAAACTTTGCAAGCATGTGGGAGGGACCCACCCCCACAGGCTCGCAAAGTTTGGTCACAATCGCAGTATGTCTAGATTGGTAATTAGCGGCCAGTCTGGATTTTTCAAGTGTCTTGGTCCTTAAGAGGCCATGGAAAATCCGGCCCTTCCCCATACCATCGTACCCAAACATGCTCCGATGGGGACCAAACTTTGCAAGCATGTGGGGGGGGACCCACCCCCACATGCTTGCAGAGTTTGGTCACAATTGGAGCAATGTTTGGATTGGTAAATAGAGGCCAGTGCGGATTTTTCAAGTCTCTTGGTGCTTAAGAGGCCATGGAAAATCCGGGCCTTCCCCTTACCATCGTACCCAAACATGCTCCGATGGGGACCAAACTTTGCAAGCATGTGGGAGGACCACCCCTACATGCTTGCAAAGTTTGGTCATGATCGGAGCATGTTTGGATTGGTAATTAGCGGCCAGTGTGGATTTCTCAAGTCTCTTGGATCTTAAGAGGCCATGGAAAGTCCGGGCCTTCCCCATACCATCGTACCCAACAAACATGCTCCGATGGGAACCAAACTTTGCAAGCATGTGGGAGGGGACCCACCCCCACATGCTTGTAGAGTTTGGTCACAATCAGAGCATGTTTGGATTGGTAATTTGCGGCCAGTGCGGATTTTTCAAGTCTCTTGGTGCTTAAGAGGCCATGGAAAATCCGGGCCTTCCCCATATCATCGTACCCAAACATGCTCTGATTGTGACCAAAGTTTGCAAGCGTGTGGGGGGGACCCACCCCCATATGCTTGCAGAGTTTGGTCACAATCGGAGCATGTTTGGATTGGTAATTAGCGACCTGCGTGGAGTTTTCAAGTCTCTTGGTGCTTAAGAGGCCATGGAAAATCCGGGCCATCCCCATACCATCGTACCCAAACATGCTCCGATGGGGACTAAACTTTGCAAGCATGTGGGAGGGGGCCACCCCCACATGTTTGGAAAGTTTGGTCACAATCGGAGCATGTTTGGATTGGTAATTAGCGGCCAGTGTGGATTTTTCAAGTCTCTTGGTGCTTAAGAGGCCATGGAAAATCCAGGGCATCCCCATACCATCGTACCCAAACATGCTCCGATGGGGACCAAACTTTGTAAGCATGTGGGGGGACCCACCCCCACATGCTTGCAGAGTTTGGTCACAATCGGAGCATGTTTGGATTGGTAAATAGCCAGTGCGGATTTTTCATGTCTCTTGGTGCTTAAGAGGCCATGGAAAATCCGGGCCTTCCCCGTACCATCGTACCCAAACATGCTCCGATAGGGACCAAACCTTGCAAGCATGTGGGGGGGAGCCACCCCCACATGCTTGCAAAGTTTTGGTCATGATCGGAGCACGTTTGGATTGATAATTAGCGGGCCAGTGTGGATTTTTCAAGTCTCTTGGTGCTTAAGAGGCCATGGGAAATCCGGGCCAGTGTGGATTTTTCAAGTCTCTTGGTGCTTAAGAGGCCATGGGAAATCCGGGCCACCC